>NC_134721.1:50580000-50880000 GCF_049634645.1 Pelodiscus sinensis
TTTAAGGGATTGCTTTAAAAGTAAAATGTGCTAAATAAGTAGAAACAGAGCATAGTAATTTAGGAGGACTAAGGTATTTCTAGTATACTAGGGAATTCATAAACAGCTGCTGATTTTTTTGGTATCTGTGTACAGCCTCTCTCCGAGTTATGAACAAGTTACGGACCAAATACTTGGCCGTAACTCGATCCATTCGTAACTCGGACCCCATTGAGTTACACGTTACCGCGCTGTTCATAAGCGCGGGTCACGTTCGTAACTTGGGGACCGCCTTTATGACCGCTCCATGGGAGCTTTGGTCATAAGTGCGATTGGTCGTAACTCGACCGTTCGCAACTCGGGGAGCAGCTGTATTTGTTTAATTATTTTCAACCAAGCCATATATTTATTCTTTTGTTAACCAGTCTAATTTATTGACATCATTATTTTATTTCACTTGCAACCATCATTAAATAATTGCAACTTTATTTATAAATTGCACTTTTAGTAACAATGTGTATTATACATGTTTCCAGAATTTGAAATACCAAATTAATCAGGATAGCTAGTAAGTCCTTATTGTGTATCTGAAAGAAACAGGGACATTTCTGTTCTTATTTACACCAGTGTAAGTCACCCATGAGAGGAGTGGAGTTACTCCGCATTTGGCCCATAAACTTTGAATGGTAACTCTTTATAATAAAAGTCCATTTAAATCCTCATACTGAATTAAACCAGGAGATAGACTCACCATAGCTCTTTAAATTTCATCTCCATGTGTCAGCTGCTACCCCAGCAGGTTCAAGGATATGAGGTTCAAGCCAAGGTGGTGTTCCTGCTACATGTCCTCCTATGTTTTTTCTACTAAGAGATGGTATGCCTACACTTGCTCCCTATCTCAAGATAGGGATGCAAATATAGTGTACCGAAATTGCTAATGAAGTGCGGTATTTAAATATCCCGTGCTTAATTAACATAATCGCATCCAGCCGCCATTTTGAAATCGCGTTATTGTGAAATAAAACACCCCATGTAGCAGCAGTATTTCGAGAGAAAACCCTTCTCTCGAAATAACTGTTAAACCACCATTTTGAAATCGCGTTATTGCGAAATAAAACACCCCGGCTATGTCTAGACTGGCATGATTTTCTGAAAATGCTTTTAACGGAAAAGTTTTTCTGTTAAAAGCATTTGCGGAAAAGAGCGTCTAGATTGGCAGGACGCTTCTCCACAAAAGCACTTTTTGTGGAAAAGTGCCCGTGCCGATCTAGACGCGGTTTTGCGCAAGAAAGCCCCAATCGCCATTTTCACGATCGGGGCTTTTTTGTGCAAAAGAATACCGTGTTGTCTACACTGGCCCTCTTGCACAAAAGCATTTGCGCAAGAGGGCTTTTGCCCCAATGAGAGCAGCATAGTACTTCCCCAAGAACACTGACAATTTTACATGAGATCGTCAGTGTTCTTGCGGAAATTCAAGCTGCCAGTGTAGCCAGCTGGAAAGTTTTTCCGCAAAAGCAACTGCTTTTGAGGAAAAACTTGCCAGTCTAGACGCAACCCCCATGTAGCCGCATTATTTCAAGAGAAAACCCTTCTCTCGAAATAACTGTTATTCCTCATACAATGTAGTCTAGATGTAGCCTCAAACTATTAAAAAAAAGGTGGTGGAAGTAGTGACATTATGCCCACATATTTTTATGGAAATATGTTTTTGAATATGAATATGCATAACTCCACTATATTTTATGCAAAACAGGGCACGTAACCTATCATTGTAACCTCCTGAATGTAGAATAGTAATAGAGATGTAGCTGGACTATGCAGCACTTCAAAGACCAACAAGATGGTTTATTAGGTGATGAGCTTTTGTGGGCCAGACCCACTTCCTCAGATCAAATTGGGGAAGAAAATTGGCACGACCATTTATACCAAAGGGATACAATCAAAAAAAAGTGAACACACATAAAATTGACAAATCTGATTTAATATTTAATAAAATCACTGTTGTTTATTATCAAACTCAATGTAAACAATTGATACCTGGCAGGAAACAACAGCTGTGCATATCTCTGTTTCATTGATAAAAAGAGTAAACTTTATGAGCTATTTCTGTATAAAACTTTTATATAGAATAAGGCGTTTTTGGTCCCTTTGGAAGCAGGGAGCATCCTGGTCAGAAAACGTCCTGGTTTGTACAGTATGCAAGATGGTCAGCTTCTTTTCTTGCTGTCCACAGAACTAATTCTGATGCCATGTTTCTTCTTCAATTTTCTCTTTGTTGGTGCTCTTAGGACAATATTGTTAGGAAGGGCTGGTGGCTTTAAGGAGTTCTGTGTTTAAGGAAACCCGGGCATTTTGTGGCTCCCACAAAGTTCCTCCCCTCGCTCTGTTGCTTGGATTCAGCCAGTCAGTGAGATGTCAGTTAGGCTTATAGAGCACACGAAGGGCATGTCTACACTAGGAAATTATTTCAAAATAACTAAATTCGACTTAACTCCCGATTTTACAAAATGGAACTAGCGTGTCCCCCATACAGGGAATCCTCGAAATTAGCCCAAGGCAGGCTCCATTAATGTGGATGCGCTACGTTATCTTAGAGCCTCAGGGAGCAATGGGAGTAATTAGTTCAAATTACTCTGAGGGGTGGTTCTTTCAAAATAGCAGCACCACAGCATCCACACTAACACTGTTTTGAAATAACTATTTCAAAATTAACATTATTTCCCGAGGAAAGCAGGAGTTCAGATTTTGAAATAAGCAGCCTCTTATTTTGAAATAACGGGCTTGGTAGTGTGGACGCTCCACTTATAAATTTGACCTAAGGGGGTTATTTCAATATAAAGTTCTAGTGTAGACTAGGGCTGAGTGGAAGAAAACTTCGAGCAGACAGATATGAAGAGCCTGGCGGGGAGCAGCATCAAATACTAATTGTTTTTAAGACTATTTTATGCTTATATTAGGGTAGCAGAATTTGACCTATGTGGGAATTATTTTTGCATCCCATCAAAAGGTTTGGCACGCTGGCTTAGCCCCCCTGATTGCTTTTGTCAAAGCAGCATTGCAGCTTGTGTGCCCATTTTAAATTATTTAAACCATTTATAGGTTAAAAATAATTCATCTTTCACCTTTTTTTATGTAAAACATGCACAAGGGTTTCCAAATAGAGACTGTGAGTCCTCGATGGGTTATAATGCCATGACAGAATTTAGCACCTGAACACAATGATTTTTCTACGCTTCAAAAAATGCTCCCCTGACGCTATTCATTTCCTTGAAGCCTTCATTGAAATGTATCTTTTCAATCACATAACTTAAGAGCATGAGGTATGCAAGTTCTTTCTCACTGGATAAATAGATACCATTCTGGAAATGCAGCCATAGCTTTTGCTTTCAAGGCCAGCACTAAATCAGATACCTTATTGTTGTTGCATTTGTTGCGCATTTTACAATTTTGGTGCATGTTTTGCATGTGTGATTTATCCCCATCATTTAAGACTGTGCATTTGCATGCCAGGGTCTATAAATCTGTATTTATGAATCCAACATATTCATTTGACACAGAGATCTTTATTATCAATATCCAAACATTCTCCATGTGTCAACATACAGTGAAAGTCGAATGGTTCAAGAGTGCTTTCCTGTCCACCAGCTGCTTGCTAAATTCATACCTCCCCTGGATCTTTTTGTGGTACTCCATTTATCCAAACCTTCCTTCAGTAGACAATCAAGCAGTGTCAGTGAGCAAGCAAAAAACCCTTCCCTCTTGAATTTTCCTGTCACTTCATCTGCCTCCCGAAGCAAACTATTTATTCTTCTGATGAATACAAGCTTCCCTGAAGAGCAGTGGTGGAAAAAGTAGCCAAAAATGTTACTTGAGTAAAAGTACTGTTACTTCAAGAAAAAAATGTAATTAAGTAAAAGTCAAAGTATCATTCTGGAAAGCTATTTTGAGTAAAAGTTCAAAAGTATCACATCTTAATTGTATTCAAGTATCCAGAAGTAAAAAGTAGTTGTCCTATGGAAATCTATGTTTAACCACCTGAATTATCATAGGGCACCATTATTTGGGTTGGGGGGGGGCACTGATCTACAGAAAAATCAATCAGGGCCCACACAAGTGAGAAGAACTCCCCCCCGAAAACCCAAAAACCTCACTGATGTGACCCCCAACTAAGATACCTCACTCCCCTGGCACTCCAGCTCCTGGTGGCGGAGGGAGGAGAGGAGAGGAAGAGGACCAAGCTTCAGGGCTTCCAGTAGGCCAGATTAACTCTTCTGGGGACCCAGGGTTAGTAGATTTTTATGAGCTCCCCCGCAGGCTCTGGGGTGAGGCCAAAAGGGAGAGGTTCAGTGCCCAGGGGGGGTTGTCAGGGAGTGGGATAGGGATGGGGGTGAGGGCGGGGGTCTGGTGGGAGGTAAGCTATTGGAGCAGGCTGGGAGTTGAGCTCTGGCCAGGAGGGAGGTGCAGGAGTGGGCTGAGGGTAGGGTGTCTGGAAGGGTGGGAGGATGCAGGAGTGGACCGGGGCTGGGAGAGCTGGGCGGGAGGTGGGGGTACAGGGGAGGGATAGGGGTGCAGGGGCTGGCCATGAGAGGTAGTGGGGGGTGCTTACCTAGCTCTGTGCTGGTAAAGTACAAATACCAAAAAAAGGTACTTGAGTAGTGTACCAAAGTATTTCTACTTAGTTACTTTCCATCTCTGCTGAAGATGGGTGCAACTCTTTAAGTTTTCTGCCATTTCTTTGGCAGCTGTAAAGGCAAATACAGGATCTGTTGTCTGTCCAGGCTACAATGAAATCATGGCAACTTCTCAACAAAGTAGTAGCAGTTGTGATGTTCATCAACTAGAAGTTGCAATGCCTTGCTTACCATGATTACTTGGACAGGGGATAGTGCCAAACCACAATAGAGACTAGAAATTTGAAGTCAGTGATCTGGTTTGCCGGGCTTTGCGCCTTGTGTCAGATTCCAGTCTCGTCTTTACTTGACTGCACCCAGTTCCATTACGACATGATAAACCTCAGCCACTTGGCCTGAAGCTGTGAATGCGGTTCTACCAGCAAGTGTCCCTTAGCAGCTTCACAGTTAGATTGGTTACACTGTGCATGACGATCTTCCACCAGATAGCTGATGCTAAAAACAGAACTATGTCCTTTGCATTACTCCAAAGAGGGATATTGAATCTGCACACACTGCAGCTGACACAACCCAGTGGAAGGAATGGCAGTCACAAGGCATAAAGAAAGCTTTTGGTTTCAGCCCAAAGGTCCTTGCCTGGAGGCCTTTGTTTTTTCCTTCATATTCACACCATTGTCATAGCGTTGGCAGCGGCAGTCCTGAAGCTTTATTTTATCCTTGTTAGAACTGTTTATGAATATTTGGGTGAGGCCTTGTCCAGACGGGAGACACACAAAGAGATCCAGCCATCCTAATTGTCAACAAATCGTCATAGAATCATAGAATACTAGAACTGGAAGGGACCTTGATAGGTCATCAAGTCCAGACCACTGCCCTCATAGCACGACCAAGCACTGTCCAGATCATTCCTGATAAATGTCTGTCCAATGTGCTCTTAAATATCTCCAGGAAGGAGATTCCACAAGCTCCCTAGGCAATTTATTCCAATGTTTATCCTCCCTGACAGTTAGAAAGTTTTTCCTAATGTCCAGCCTAAACCTCTCTTGTTGCAATTTAAGCCCATTGCTTCATCAGAGGCCAAGAAGAACAATTTTTCTCCCTCCTCCTTGTGACACCCTTTTAGATACTTGAAAACTGCTCTCATGTCCCCCCTCAGTCTTCTCTTTTCTAAAGTAAACAAGCCCAGTTCTTTCAGTCTTCCCTCATAGCTCATGTTCTCTAGACCTTTAATCATTTTTGTTGCACTACAAATCTTATTGTAAATGACATACATTCACTGAGACTAATGTTGGGAGTTCAGTCCATTATTATATTGTAGTTCTGTGCTTTGCCGAGCCACATTGATATGTTATCAAGTACCTTTCTTGCCATCAGGCCAGTTAATTAGTTTTGAATTCTTTTGATGCAATAATGACTCATAGCTTCTTTACAAACTACTTGGCACAGGCACTCACACATAACATCAACCTGTTTCCCTACCAAACCAAGGACATGACCCATATGTTCAGTGAACAGCTTATCCAACCAGCACCAGAAAGCCAAATGATTTTTTACGAGGAAGAGGGTAATTGAGATTAGACACTCCTGCACATTCCTCCAATGTCAGATCTCTGCATTAAAAGTGCCCTTGTTTTTTGTGTCACTGCATTTATTTAGCTTGAGCCTGGACTAAACTTTTGTCCATTTGGAGTAGGCCATAAAACGTCCGTGTGACTTTTCATGCTGCTTCAAAGCATCAGCTAAGTTATGCCCAGTAATTATACCTTGAAAACACACTCAGTGATTTGGCATTCTTGTAAATATTTTACAAGAAAACCAAAAAAATGTGTCAATTGACTTCAAATAAACTTGCCAATGCAATTCAATTACAGGTTGTACCTCTATAAATTGGAGCTCTCTGGTCTGGCAACATCCATGGTCCGGCAGGACCACGAATATTCCAGGATCAGAGAGTTCCGGCATGTTGTGGCAGGATGCGGGGTGGGAGGAAACTGGGAAGCCTGGCACACAGCTCATCTGGGCTGCAGCGGGGGGCAAGAGCCAGCATACGACTCAGCTGGGCTGCAGGGAGAGCTAGGAAGCCTGTGGGGTGGGATAGGGCAGGGCAGGGCAGAGCGGAATGTGGGGCCGGCAGTGTGGGTGCCAGAAATGTCCTCCCCTGGTCTGGCATGCCTGTTATAAAGCCTGGTATATATTGAACATTTTTATGACTTTTTAAGTTCTGTGCTCCTGTTGCCAAAGTTGCGTTTTTTGGAATAGAGATCTTTCTTTTTTCTTTTTTTCTTTTAATCTGGAAAATATATCTGCTACATATGGAGAAATTCTATGACATAAGACAGTGGTGAATGTAATTATGAGACAGTGGAACCTTCCTATATTTGAGAGTGCATTTGTGAGTGTTTCTTTTTCTGTTACCATCCAAGCATCTTGTTGCAAAACAGAGACATTTTAAAATATAATTTGCATTTGTTAAGATATTGATCCCAGTTCCAGTACTTAAGACCTGGGAGTTTTCCCAAATACAATAACTATGTTTACATGCAGTAGTCAGAGAGGAAATTGCATGTGAAAGCACTCTATATGGAGATGGTATTTTGTTGCAATTATACATAAGCCTTGTGTTTACAAGGGGTTTTTAAGCAGAATTCAAAGCATATCTCCTTTTCGTGATGCATCAACAAGCATATCAAATGTGTGTTCAAAAGGCTTGTTCGTTTTTGCAGAAATAAAAACCAAATGGCTGAGCACTTTCCAACAGAAAAAAATTGCTGTAGCAATTCCATGGTCTATTTAGAACACATTTATAAAACCTTTTAAATAATAAAATTCTGCACTCCTAATTTAAAAAAAGCCCTACTTACTCTGTTGGATTCATGTTTCTAAACATTGTGAAGCCATCATATTAAATGCACAATTTTCTTCCTTCGAAGAACATATATAACGCCAATAGGCGGAATCAAAGCATGGGACCTCTGGAGTTTAGCTCATGAGCCTCTACCACGTGAGCTAAAAACCAGCTGCCTCCCAGCTAAGGCTGTGGAGCAGACACATCAGTTCTCTCTGTAAGTGGTCTCTGTGCCACTAGATGGGACAGTATAGCACACCTAAAAGGTGTGCAGGTTACATACTTCCTGTAGCTGAAGAAGCACATCCAGAGCTTTGGAGACATCCCACTTGAAATCCCAAAGAAGCCCTTGTGTAAAGGCAGCTGTCTCATGCTGTTGGCAGGTGGGATTGAACCTGCAGTTTTAGCGGCTAACACCGTGTGCGCTAGGGCATGTGCTAAATGCCAACTAGCTCACTGGTAAAGCTGTGGAGCAGGCTCATTAGTCTCTCTAAATGTCTGACTAAATGGGACAGTACCCCACACGCTGTAGGTAGGTTACACATGCATGTGGGTTACACATGCATTCCACTTTTCCCCTCCATTAACCCTCCCAAATCCCTTCCAGAGGATTCATATGGTGTTACTTAAGTGTGAGCTGTTGTATTTCCTCTGGACAAACTTCAGGCTCCAGAGACGCTGCCATTTTGAATTCAGTCCTCTTTGAAACAAATCCCTCTCCACTGATTTTTCTAAAGGTTAGTGCCCTTCGAGCTGTGCTGATTCACCCCAGCTGAATCACTCTAGTTTTGTTGGTGCTCATTTTATCATTGCCCGTGCTCAAATGTGCATTTCAAGCAGAGATTCTTCTACCCTTTACTCATAGAGACTCATCTTTTATGCTAGAACAAGTCCCATTGAATTTATTGGGTCCATTCATGGAGTAAACTGCTCAGCACAAAGACAGATAAGGAGGCAGAATCTAGGCCAAAGCTCGTAAACTCAAGAATAGTGAAACAGCAAATCTAGAATGGAGGCTCAAGAGCACAAGTCCCTCCGCTGGTTTTTGTGAAGGTTTGAAAAGCTTTGCTTACATTTAGTTCTACATAGTTGGGCATAGCTATGATACTCTGTTATAACTGTATAATGCTAAAATGTCATCTTGACAATGTGACATTAAACACTATGTACATTCTCCATGCCAAACACTGAATCAAATGCAGTTTGTCTCTTAATACAGGCACACACACGTACACACAAAACTGTGCATGGGCATTGCTTTGGCATTAACTGGTGCTTCTAGATAGTAACTTCAGTTTTAATTAAATCTCTTGTCATACTAACTTTCTTTTTAGTTGACCCTACAAACTTCCTTTCAAGTGTAACACTTGTAGCTTGCCTTTCTTCAAGATACATTTGAAGGACAGGTCTAACGTTTAGTGTCCAATTACAAAGGACCCATTAAGAATGGTTCTCTTTTTCTTTAAAAAGATTTGGTAATTTAGCCTCAAAACAAACAAGTTAAATATATTGCAAACTGAAACCATAATCTTTGCACTCCCGTTATAGCAGTAGACCAGCTAACCTCATGCATACACAAACAGATTGGCTAATTCCCTTGTATTGTAAACAGGATGCACTGCATTGTAATATGGCATTGCACCTCTATTTTTGAGTAAGTACAGCTCACCAAGCCAGTATTTGAAAAAAACATGCATAGTTACTGAAAGTAAATAATTGGGATGAGAACATAATTTAATCATAATTTAATAATCAGAGGTTATTTTGATAGCCAAATTTTTCGCTGTGCATGCTTACAAAATTCTTCTCTGCAAATACTCTAAGGTGCAGGCACAGGTTGGGGTGTAGACATAAATGTGTGTTAGAAAACCTGATTTGCACATACAGGGATTTCTACATGCTTCAACTGGGTGCATGAAAAATGCAGACAACTGTTTGAAAATTTGGCCAATCAGGTGCATGTCAAGAATATTGTAATTAAACATTTTGCACACTTCTGTAAAGGTTAGTATTTCCCATTATTTGATGAGGCAGTAGGCTTAGGGACATGAGCATAGGTTTGGAAATCAGGAACTCCTGAGTCCTAATAAACTTGTCAAGTGCCATCTACTATATATTTGACAGAGTTTGTCTGTCTGTTTGTCTGTTTCTTCAATAACTCTTCCTAAACGGTAAGAGCTTGGACCACCAAATTCAGTAGACAGCTTCCTCTTATCATAACTTAAAGCAAGTAAGGGTGTGTTAGTTCGAGCTAGGTAGGGTAATGAGGGCAAACAGAGTTGCAAATGAAGCCCGGGCACCGCCATTTTGAAATCCCCCTTAGTCTGTGCTACACACGGCACGGAGTAGGTAGTTCAAATTAAAGATCCTAATTCAAACTATTGTTACTCCTTCTTCTTCCACGAGAATCCTGGGCTTCATTTGCAACTCCGCTTGCCCTCATTACCCTACCTAGCTCGAACTAACGAGCTAGTGTAGACATACCCTAAGGGTGTGGTTGTGACAGGAAACTGGGATGTGCCTGGAATAGGCTTGCTTCTCATAACCCCAAACGGAAAAGAGACAGAATCACCAGGCAGGTGAAAGGGACTGCCTGGGGGTGCGACCCCTCTCCCTGTCCCTGACTGACCCAACCCCAAGCCTCCCACCCCCCAGGAGCCCTTTAAGGAAGAGGGGGGACTGATGCTCCACTTCCCCAGATTGATACGGAGATATTGCTGGCAGGTCCCCTTCATCAGGGAGCGAAGGAAAAGTGCACAATTTCCTGCATTCCTCACTCTGGCTGGGAAGCGCAGGTGAACCTGGACCTGCCCCAGCTGGAGGACATGCACCCTTCCCCCAGCTGGGTCTGCTGAAGCTTCAGTGGCCATGGAGAGGCACTTCTCATCTGGCCCCGAGCTGTTGCAGTGAGAGAGGGCTGGGGGAGTCCTTTCTTCCCGGGGCAGCCTTCTACTGAACCCCTTATCTAAACCCCACCCCAGAGCAATAATTTAAATGAAGCATGGACATTTTCATTTTATTTTCTAAAGAACAAAATTACTTGAGTTAGCGACTCAGCTAAATCCTTTAGTATTATATACATACAAACATTATTTCTTAAGGTATTCTGGGGACATGTTGCTTTACTACAAGGTATTATGAGAGTTTACTGATCTATAGTCAGATTTATATCCTAGTGGTAAAGGATCAATGTTAGAAAGAAAATAAGAAGACACACTGGGATTTTTCATCCAATTCTGGCATACCCTGCTGCTTACTCTTCTCACCAGACCATAGTAATTACACTACAAATTTAGGTTGAATTTATTAAGATCAACATTTTAGCAATCAAATTTACAAAGTTGAAGGTGCATGTTCTCACTGTGCACAGAAAGTCAACAGGGTATATCCCCAGTAGCATGGCTACCTTTGCCTTTAATAACGATTCACTGTGAATAGCCATCCCAGAGTTCCTGCTACCCATTTGCATTCTGGGTTAGGCTCCCACCCAGCTGACCCTGGTTCAGTGCCCCTCTGCCCCTTGGAAAGGCTGCCCCGGCGTTTCCCATGTCCCCAGCTGACCCCGGGCTCCGTGCAGCGCTGCCCTTTGAAGTGCAGCAGTGGCGCTTCAAAAGGGCAGCGCAAGGTTAATCCTTCCCTGCGTTAATTGCAGGCGTTAACGCACATCAATTGACAGCCCTAGTTATAAATCATCCTAATGTGGCTATCTTTGACCTAACTTTGTGGTGTAGACCAGGCCTAAGAGAAAATATCTGTAACCTGAATTCCTGCCATTCCCTCCATAATCAGGTTTTTCCCAGGCTTTCAGTATCGGGGACTGGACTGGACACATTCTTACTGCACACCTTTGAACAAGAGTGCAAGCCAGGTAAATCCACCCCCTCTGCCTCTAATCAGAGGTCAAAAACCTCTTCTAGACTCAACGATTCAGCTTCCTCTTTTCCATCATGTCTCCATATCTTCTCCATGAATGACTCTTCTGATGCCTTTTGGTTTTAGGGTATACATTCAATGTTATCAGTTTAGACATGTATCATTATGCTATGCATATACAATATTATTTGTTCATTTTGGTCATCTGGAGTAAGATTTTGTAAGTTGCTTTAGCTGGTACAAGGTAACCAGACCCAATAATAAATTAATGCAAGCTTTTCTTTTTTTTTAATATGTGGCCATATTTTTCAATTTACTCCTCACAGATCATGTCACATTAGAGAGGACTTTTGACTTGCTATTAGGTAAAGGTACATAAACTTTGGACATGCCATTGGGTTATAATAAAGTCTACTGGTTGGTAATTTTCTTCTTCTGGGGTGATTTACTGAACTATCCAGAATAATTAGATAAATTGAAACTCTTGTCATCCTAGTTTTAATCTTACAATATTTCATTGTAGCTCAGATATCTCCTGGCTTGTACCTATACTGCCACAATATCCTCCAGTGCTACTTTTAGCACTCAACTGAGGTTCTGCTTTGAGCACAAGAAGGGATCCAAGGTTCATGTCCAAGAAGCGATGGATTAGGTACATTTGCCATCCACTTTGTGACCTGAAACTCTTGTTGGGAAGTATGATTTAGCGAGTAGACATACAATGGAGCAGGGTGTATGCCATTTGCCATGCACTGCACCAGAGCAGTATTGATTTCTATAAGCAAAACAGACCTGGAAAAATATTTGATTTTCTTGCCTGTTGGTAGAGTTGCCAGATATTTTCAAAAAACGCCTCGTGGAACAAGGTGTAAAGATAGTGCGGAATGGCTTGCTAGTTCGAACTATCTAGTCCGTGCCGCGTGTAGCCGCGCGGCACGGGGTTCGAACAAGCTGGCATTTAAAAATGGCGCCGGACGGCTTATGCAAATGAAGCCCGGGAAATTCAAATCCCGGGCTTCATTTGTAAGTGAGGTATGCCTACATTACCACCCTAGTTCGAACTAGGGTGGTAGTGTAGACATACCCTTAGTGTCTTCCAGTACACCCAGTTTCTCATAAATTAAAAGAATTTATATGAACTGAATTTTCTGGTTTTTATACTTGCGTAGCCTTTTAATAATTCACTAAAATCTTCTCCAGTGCCTGCAGGGCCTTGTCCAGCACGGTCCGCATGGCCATGCCCAGGGCGCAGGGGCCCCAGCGGGTGTCTGGCCCCTCTGCAGCTGCCATGGCCCTGGCCGGAGGGGAGACTACGCTTCCTGCACCGGGGCCATCCCCGCGTGAACCCGCCCCGGTCCTCCATGGGCAGGGCTGACCTGAAGGAGGCAGCGGAGCCGGGCAGCAGCAGGAGGCAGAGGGCGGCCAGCACGCTCTGGGAGCACATGGTGCCAGTGCTGCGCAGAGGGTACTGGCGTCTCCCGTGGCCCTTTAAAATCAGCGGGGTGGGGTCGGGCATTGCCGGGGGCAGCTGCTTACCTGGAAGTGCCGCCCGTGGAAATGTGCTGCCCCAATCACGTGCTTGATTTGCTGGTGCCTAGAGGCGACCCATGATACATGACTGTCCCTCTGCCCGCACTAATCAAAACTGGACTTTGGATCTTCCACCACTATAATTAATAAATGACTGGTTTCCTCAGTCCCGGTAACTAATTCTGGTCTTCCTACCTCCCATAAACAAACACATATGGACTCTTCTGCGGCTAAGGGCCTGCAAGACATGTAGGAAATGGTCGTTAATAGCAGTTCTTCTCCACAAGGGGCTGTTTTGGGGGAAAGCAGGCAAGAGTTCCTACTGTTCTGCTCCTGCCTTCCTGCCCTCCTGGGGCCTGAGCCATTGTCTCTCTGCTTCTCTCCTTTGCCAGTGGCTCCTTTGCCCATGTGCCTGGGGCAAATGTCTGGCTGAGTCATTTTGTCCAGTTTGTCCAAGAGATAGCAGCCATTTTGTTCTCAGGATCCCGTAGCCAGTTACCGAGACACGTCCATCCCATGTGCTTTCTCGTGGAGATTTTACTTCTGGTCTTTGCTGCTGCTGTTTCCCTTGATCTAAAACAAGGAAGTACTGTGAACAGAAAGTGGACGGAGTATGGAAAAAACATAACGAGGTCAGCATTACAACCCAGGCCTCGTCACATCTGACCCCAAGCCACCTTCTTGGCTGTCTGTGAATGAAATAGTTTGTGGCCACCCGTTCCTGTCTGAAACCGAGAGAGTCACAGAAGTCTAAAGGTGCTTAAAATAGCCCTGCTTTTCCAAAAGGAAAACTTTTTTTTGGTTAGATTCAAGTTTAAAAGTCTTGAAGCCACAGTATGCTTGGTTCTTAAGACCAGATCTTCTCCTCCCTCCTGCTTTGGTCACTTTCAAAGTACAGAAAGAACCCAGCTGAAGAGCAAGGTTTTAGGAGTGGCTATGTAGTCTGTGCATGCCAGGGAGTTCTAGGAAGCATTCTGTCTTCCGAAGGTAGCATTCCTTCCCCTAGTGGGGTGCCAGTCTGTTGTACCCCTCTTCCTCTCAGCTGGCCTTAAACTGCACAATCTAGACCTTTTATACAAGCTTTTACATTGAGCAATTACTTTTTAAATAGACTTATTATTTTCCCACACAAGCAATTGCCTTAGCTGCCACAGGACATTACTCAGCTGGCAATGGGATGGGAAGAGGTCCAAGATACATTGTATAAAGATGTGATCCATGCAATGAAAAAGTTTGGGAGCTCCTGCTTTAGACCAGCACCAGTTTTAATGCTTGTCCCCCCATTTTATTGAGGATTGCAGTTAGGTTTTCCAGCTAGTAATTCCAGCTAGCAGGAATCTCTCCCATCCTTTTTTGAAGAAAGAACACTATTTTTGCCTTTGTCTCTGCTAAACAGGCTGCATTTGCACAGCACCTTGCTTGTTGATCCTTGATCTGGTTCAAAGCCTCCTTGTGATATAACAATATAAACATTACATTCAATTAGCTCACTTTTCTATTATCTCTTCAGGAACTGGGCCTAAAATCTGCCAGTGGGAACCAGTCTATGAACAGCAGAAATTCTCATCTTCCTGAGCCTCCAGCTTCAGAATATATGTATAACCTGGGGATGATTATTTAGCCAACATCAATGCAAGAATTAGGAATTTTAAATATTTTTCCACATTTTGGGATCCACCAAGCCAGAAAACAACATAACAGCTGTGTCACATGCCAGCTTTGAAGTTTGGCTAAAATTCAAACTTTTCAGTGCTGCTTTAAAAATATATATATAAGGGACTATATCATGCCAATGTTATAGGCAACTGTAGTTCATATTCTGTGCCATGTTTGTCTTCAAGGAAATAGGATGTTTATAGTATTCAAATTGGTGCTGATGGATTATGCTTTTGTGCTGTTTAACAGCTGTTTGGAGCATTGCGCACTACAAAAGGAGATAGGATCCAAAACATTGTAGGTTTATATTATGAATAACAGTCGTTTAATAGCCATAACAATGAGCAACAACTTGAACTACGGCTTTTGGTTAGAGTTATGTCTTAAAT
The DNA here is from genome assembly GCF_049634645.1 of Pelodiscus sinensis. Classification (NCBI taxonomy): domain Eukaryota; kingdom Metazoa; phylum Chordata; order Testudines; family Trionychidae; genus Pelodiscus; species Pelodiscus sinensis. The sequence continues at coordinate 50,594,904 of NC_134721.1, forward strand.
TAGTTTGCAATTTCAGAAAATTATAGGGATGGTACTCAACAGTAACCAATACATGTGAACTCTTCACATTTTTTCACCCTAACCTTGCTAAAAATGTTTTGAAAATGAAGCATTATAATGTACATCTATGACCAGAATTTAGATGCTGTTGTCTTGGAAATTCACACCCTCGAGACATCCTCCAAAATGTGTTTAATGGTCTTCCTGCAGAAGCTAACCATGTATGTCACAACAGCAGTAACTGAGATCTGAGGTGTGATGAGTTTTACTAGAGAGGAAAAAAATCACACTCTGGGGTGCAATCCAGACCAGTGAAAAGTTGTCATCACCTCCCCAGTAATCCTGGGTGCTTGATCACAACCAAACACCGTTAGCAAGCAGAAAAGCACACAGCTCCTTGAGTGTCTGGGTGCTATGCAGCCCCAGTACAGCACTATGACACCAGTAGCCTGCCACAACATGACAGCCTCATTCTAGTCTCTGGCACCCACTTACCTTATGCAGGGGGGACTCCGCCACACTCCCAGGCCTGAATTTCTCCCAAAGCAGCTGCCGTACGGTGCCCAATCCTCTCCTGGAACACTCAGAGAAATAATAATGTTCACTGGCTCCTCTAAAGAAACAAAAGCACATCACAGCTCATTGATTAATGGGGGGGGCGGGGCGGGTTTGTGGCAAATGCACCTTTCCTTGGGTGGGCAAGTTTGCTTTCTTAGTAACTATGTGTAAATGTGGGGCAAAGAGTGGAAGACATAATGGAGTGTTTAGACTTCTGAAAATCTGGAGCAGGGAGTGCAGACCAATGGCTAAGGAGTGTTGTATTAGTGGAGGGTACATCTAGACTAAGTTCTTCTTTTCAAAGGAGATATGCAAATTCGGCACTAATTTGCATGTCTTCTTCCGATCGCTTTTTTGAAAGCAGTTTTTCGAAAGTGAAAGCAGTTTAGGTGGGGTTTTATCAAAAGAACCCTCCTTTTTCGAAACAACCCTTCTTCCTTCAAAAATGAGGTGTACAGGGTTCTTTTGAAAAAGGGGGGGTCTTTAAAAAAAACCATCTAAACTGTTTTCACATTCGAACAAAAACGCTTTTGAAAAAGCAATCTGAAGAAGATATGCAAATTAGTGCCAAATTTGCATATCTCCTTTCGAAAGAAAAACGTAGTCTAGCTGTACCCTTAGATGGAATAAAGGGGCAAAGGTATTCCCATAACCCAATCATTCTCCAGTCTTTAAACAAAGTTAAACCAGGTGTGAGGTTTCATGTACTAGAGATGTTAAATATCGGTTAATTGAATAGTTGAGTAACCTCATGAATTCTTATCCATTACTTGACTAGTCTATAGTCTCCGAGGGTGGGGCTGGCAGCCAGTGCATTCCAGCCCCACTCCCGAGGAGCCTCCTGCCACTCTGTGCTGCTGCCTCTGATACAGAGGCAGCAGCGTGGAGTGCCAGGTGGGAGCTGGTCCACGTGGGGAGTGTGATGGGGCAGTCCAGCCCCGCACTGGCCAAGGGGGGAGCCAGCTGGCCTGCTGGGCTGTGCTAGCCCTGCCCCTGCAGCAGTGCTGGGCGTGCTCCAACTGCAGGCCAGGTATAAAGGCCAGAGGAACAGCTCAGTTGTGGGTGGCCTCTGGGGTGGGAGGAGCTCCTGCCCAACCTCCAGAGCCACAGCTGGACCTGCCGCCAGAGCAAGAGCCGCTGGGACTGCCGCCGTTGCCGCTACTGTCCCTGGGCCGAACACGCCCGCAACGCCAACCCCGGGGGACCGCCCACCCCGCCGTGGTGGACATCTCCTTGGCTGCTGCCCCAGACGCCGGACCTGCCAACGTCACGGCCGCTGCCAGCCCAGCGTCTGCAGCCATGGAGCTGGGATAGGAAGCAACCCAGGGCAAGGGGCAGGGAACACCCCGGTGGGCTCGGTGCATTTCGGGGAGAACTCCCCACCGAGCCAGTGGTGGGAACCACCCACCTCTAATAGGGCCCTGGGTTGGGGTCCAGTGGAGAGGGAGGGCCAGACCCTCCTACCCCATCCACTCAGAGTGTGGACTAGGCCTGTGTTTGTGCTGGACTAAGCCCCTGGGCCTGGGAGTCTACTGCCCGACTCCAGGGCCGAGCAGTGCCGGGAGGGGGCACCCCGCGACAGGGAGCCAGTTCAAAAACCAGCTCCCCTTGTAGATCAGCTTCCTGTTGCCCTGCACTGCTGCCTATGACACAGTTCCGGCACAAGCCAGAACCGAGCCGGGCTGCCTACTTCCTAATATGCTTTAAATGCAGAGCTGCAGCGGGGATAGGTCCCAAACCCAGTGCGAGCCAGGACTGAGCTCGTCTACTGGCCAGCCTGCTAAAAAATTTACTGGTACGGGGTGGAGGAATGTGTGTAGTCTATAGCATTAACCTATAAGATTTTGCTTATCCGTTAATCGGTTACACCCCTGTCATGTACAGGGGCCTCAGCTTGCTTAGTACCATGGCAAACACCATTTAAATCCTTTCAGCCTTTTATTAAAGAGACAGAACAATCCCTTGTTCCCTATCTCTTTAGCTGGAGAGAGGTTTTAGATGGAAAGCGCCCTGTTTGACAGTCTCTTAGGTGGTATGAAAGGTGGTGCTAACTGTCCTTTTAGAGGAAGGGATAAGCAAGCTAAGATGGACTGAAGCTGTCATTGTCGTTGTTAAAGTCCAATCCCATTTCCTGAGCAGGCAAAATAAGACAAATGCACACAAATATTGCAAAGATAGAAACTGAAGCTTTTCTCGCCTGCTGTCTCACTGCTGGAAAAACACTGGCACAGCACATGTTCTTATCAGCTACTCGGAGACCCGGCAAACTCTTACCAGGATCATTGGTGTAAGGAGGTGCTTTTAGCGGCCTATTTCTGGTCACAGGCTTAGAGCAGCGTTGCAGAATATGCAGAGTTGGCCAGCTAAGCCAGACTCTTAAACAAAAGGGAAAAGGAGAGAGATGGGAGGGAAAAGAAATTAAATTGGAAAGAAAAATGACCTAGGAGGAGGGTGAGATGGGCATGGAAAAGTCACGTACCCCATGGTGGCTGAGGTTAGCTGAAGCCAGTATAGGTGGAAATATCAACTGCTGTCTCTCCCTGGCAGGGCTCTTAGGGATAGGATGAAAAAGGTCCAGGGACCCAGGAGATGGAGGGGGTGGCAGCGAGAGCAGAGAAGCTCACTCAGCCAGTTTTTCTCCGCAAAGTCTCTTTTCTCAAGGCCCCATTAAGGGAATGGTGGACATAATCATAGAATCATCGCATCATATAACACTAGAACTGGAAGGGACCTCAACAGGTCATCAAGTCCAGTCCCCTGCCCTCATGGCAGGACCAAGCGCTGTCTAGATCATCCCTGACAGGTGTCTGTCTAACCTGCTCTTAAATATCTCCAGTGATGGAGATTCTACAACCTCCCTAGGCAATTTATTCCAGTGTGTAACCACTCTGTAGGAAGTTTTTTCTAATGTCCAACCTAACCCTCCCTTCCTGCAATTTAAGCCCCTTGCTTCTTGTCCTATCCTCAGAGGCCAAGGAGAACAATTTTTCTCCCTCCTCCTTGTAAGACCATTTTAGATATTTGAAAATCTGCTGTCATGTCCCCTGTCAGTCTTCTCTTTTCCAAACCAAACAAGCCCAATTCTTTCAGTCTTCCCTTTTGCCTCATTATTTTGTCCACTAGTTAGGCCTAATTTTTGACACAACAGTTTTGGTTCACTGATTTCTGGTTCCACACTCCTCTTGTCTACCTGGGATGATCTTAGCACCAGCTTGGAGCTTTACCAGGTGGCCTTGCTGTTTGGACTAATTCAGTCCATCTCCCTTTCATACCTTTCCCCCATCAGCTTTAGCTGTGATAGGTTTGTCTGATGAACTTTTACTTACTTTTTACATTTGGGCTAACAAGGTAAATCTCTAGGCCCAGTTGTTACAACAGGACCAACTGCCTCTCAAGTCCCACAGCAAAAGATGCTCCTAGGGCTGTGCTGTTGGGGAAAGCAGTTGCTTAAAGACATAAAAACAATCATATTGTGTCAGACCAATGGTCCATCTAGCCCCATACCCTGTCTCCACTCATGACTAGTGCTACAGCTTCAGGACAAGTGTACAGAACAGGGCAATTTTGGCGTGATCCACCATTGTCTTTTCTTCTCTGCTTCTGACACTGAGGCTGTGTCTACACTGGCACCCCTTTCCGGAAAAGGGATGCTAATGAGACACTTCAGAATTGCACATTCCACGGGGGATTTAAATATCCCTCGCGGCATTTGCATGAACATGGCTGCCGCTTTTTTCCGGCTCGGGGTTTTGCCGGAGAAAAGCACGAGTCTAGACAGGATCTTGCGGCAAATAAGCCCTTTTCCAGAAGATCCCTTATTCCTACTAGGGCTTATTTTCCACAAAACCCCGAGCCGGAAAAAAGCGGCAGCCATGTTCATGCAAATGCCGCGGGGGATATTTAAATCCCCCGCGGAATTTGCAATTCCGACTGGTCTCATTAGCATCCCTTTTCCGGAAAGGGGTGCCAATGTAGACACAGCCTGAGAGATTTAGGGTTGTGCCTACATTGGGTTACATCCCTGACAGTCTTGACTAATCACCATTGGTGGTTCTGTCCTCCATGAGCTTACCTAGTTCTTTTTGAACCCAGTTATACTTTTGGCCTTCACAGCATCCTGTGGCAATGAGTTCCACAGGTTAATTATGACATCTGTGAAAAGGTACTTCCTCTTGTTTGTATTAAACCTGATATCTGTTAATTTCATCTGATGACCTCCTTGTTTTTATATTGTGGGAAATGATAAATAACACTTTTTCACATCAATCATGATTTTATAGACCTCTATCATGTCCCCCCTTAATCATCTTTTTTCTATAATGAAGTGTCCCGATCTCTTTAGTTTCTCCTTGTCTAGAAACTGTTCTATATTTTTGATCATCTTTGTTACTCTTCTCTGAATTTTTTCCAGTTCTATTGTATCCTTTTTAATACTGATTCCCAATAGCACCCTCTCTTATCCTATAATTATATATTTTCCTTAACAGCCATTGATAAGGGACCTTGTGGCTTTCTGAAAATCCAAGTACACTTTATCGACTGGATCACTTTTCCACATGCATGTTCACTCCCACAATGAATTCTAATAGATTGGTGAGGCATGACTTCCCTTTACAAAAGCTGTGTTGACTTTTTCCTAACAAATCCTGTTCATCTGTGTGTCTGATAAGTCTGTTGTTTACCACAGTTTCTACCAATTAGCCTATAACTGAAGTTGGGCTTACCAGCCTGAAATTTCCAGGGTCTCCTCTGGAGCCCTTTTTTAAAAATGCCAGTACATTAGCTACTCCCCAGACATCTGGTTCACAGGGCTGTTTCAGCAATAGGTTACATATCACAGTTGGTTACATATTATAGTTGGTTATCCTGCTTGTTCCTATATGCCCAGATTTTAGCCCTTGGTACCCACCCTGCACTGATATGTAGTCTAAGTCACAATCTAGTCTTCACAGAAGAATAAGGTCAAGGATCATCTCACTAACCTGGCCATGTTATCTGAACTCTGTTGATGAGGAAAGCCACACATTAATTTAGTCACAGATGGAGGGAGGGGGGTGGCATATACAAATCCATGTACCATACAGTTAGCAAAAGATTGTGTAAATTCCAGAAAACGTACAAAAGGGGAAATTAGAGGGGGCAGGGAATTTCCCTGGGTCCCCCTTATAAATAAACACTGCTGAAAAGAATGAACTATAGTTGAGTCTGGATCCTGCTTCATTATTGGCTGGAGCTGAAAAGGAAGATAATGACTCTGAAAATGTGTCGTTCAGCCATGAGCCCACCTTTCTTTGTATACATGCTCAAAAGCAAGACCATACAGGGCACATTGCAACATATGAAATTCTTTTATTTTTTAAGTGACTGATTAAATCCAAAGCAAAGGGAGGGAAAATCCTTAAATTCTGATCCTGTCTGACAGGTGGCTTACTTCTGATCCCACCTCATAATCCCCTGAGTCTTGTATTCAAAACTGTTCGAGTCTATTTTAAGCAGAAGTTAGGCTAGATGGAAAGATTTATTTATTAGGCCAGGACACGTACTTCTGGCAAACACAATATTTTTTTAAAGAATGGCAGTGAATTCAAGATCGGAATGTTTATTTGTTGAAGTACAGAGGATGTTGGAAGGCTTATCCATATACCCAGACGTGTCTGAGGGGTAGTTCGGGTTGCGGAATTTTTATTAATATTGACTGACGCATATTTCGCTGTGCGCACATGCTGTGCATGTATAATTCTTTTTTTGTACTTCAGAATATCTTTAAATACTTCTCAGGCACCTACTACCAAGTAGCTAAAACAGAGCTCACAATCCCCTTGATTGGTCGGTCCATCAGCCCTCACAGAGAGGCTGACGATCACAACATTTGTGTTGTTCTAGCTATTCCTTCAGCCATCTGCTGGCCAGGCTTTCGGTGGCATCAGACATCTGATGGGCATAACACACTGTAGCCCAGAACCTCTGAGCTCAAGTGATCCACCAGCCTCGGCCTCCCAAGTAGCTGGTATTACAGATGCATGCCACCCTGCCCAGAGAGCTCACAATAATTCGGGGGGAGGGAGAGAATTACATTCTGAGAGGATGCAATGATGTGTATTACTCTGTAGTGCCACTGAATGGTGATGGCACATTAGATGCCCTTGAATAAAGACTGATAACAAATTGGAAGTCTGTCTTTGAACACCTCATAAGGAGTCAGATCTATAGGTGTGGAGGCTGGTTCTGCAAAACTTTACTCCACAAGTAGTCTATACTCATATAAATAGTGCCATTGACATCGATGGAGTGACTGTTTGGTAAAATGCAGGACAATGTAGCACTTTAAAGACTAACAAGATGGTTTATTAGATGATGAGCTTTCGTGGGCCAGACCCACTTCCTCAGATCAAATAGTGGAAGAAAGTAGTCACAACCATATATACCAAAGGATACAATTAAAAAAAATGAACAAATATGAAAAGGACAAATCACATTGCAGAACAGAAGGGGAATGCGGGGGGGTGGGAAGGGGGAGGAAGGAAGGTAAGTGTCTGTGAATTGCTGATATTAAAGGTAGGGAGAGTGGGATGTTTGTGAGTTAATGGTATTACAGGTGATAATTGGGGAAACTGTCTTGGTAATGGGTGAGAAAGTTCAAAGTCTTGTTAAGTCCTTGTTGGCAAGTGTCGAATTTTAACATGAATGACAGTTCAGAGGATTCCCTTTCAAGTGCAGATGTAAAAGGTCTTTGTAGCAGAATGCAGGTGGTTAAGTCATTGAGAGAGTGTCCTTTCTGGTTAAAGTGGCAAGAAACTGTTTTCTCTTTGTGATCTTGTCTGATATCTGTTTTGTGGGCATTAATCCTTTGGCGAAGTGTCTGAGATGTTTGTCCAATGTACATAGCAGACGGACACTTTCGGCACATGATAGCATAGATTATATTTCTGGATGCGCAGGAATATGTGTTCTTGATCTTATAACTCACTTGGTTGGGTCCAATAATGGTATCAGCAGAATGAATATGTGGACAAAGCTGGCAACGGGGTTTGTTGCAAGGGAAGGTACCAGGGTTGGTATTAGTGTGGTATGTCCTGTGGTGGTTGGTAAGAATGATCTTGAGGTTAGGTGGTTGTCTATAGGAGACTATGGGTCTGTCTCCCAGAGCCTCTTTGAGTATGGTATCCTGTTCCAATATAGGCTGTAGTTTATTGATAATGTGTTGGACAGGTTTAAGTTGGGGGTTGTAGGTGATGACAAGTGGTGTTCTATTGTTGGTTTTCTTGGGTCTGTCTTGAAGTAGATGGTTTCTAGGTATTCGTCTGGCTCTTTCAATTTGCTTTTTTATTTCTCTGGGTGGGTAGTTGAGATTTATAAATGCTTGGTAGAGATCCTGAAGCTTCTGGTCTCTATCAGTTTCTATCAGTTTGGTAAGTGCTCCTTATATGAGTTTGCATTTAGCACCCAGGTGGCAAACCTCAGGCCCAGGGGCTGGATGTGGCCCCCAGCTTGCCTAGATCTGGCCCCCAAGGCTCAGCATTGGGGAACCCATGCTAGTGCTCCAAGCCCCCTGCCACCTGCTTGCAGGGCTGGAGCCCACAAAATCTACTAGCCTGGGCCCCCCTGGGCTCTGGTGTGCAAGGAGAATGTCTTTCTCCTTCTCAGTCAGGGGCGTCTCACTTTACTTCTCATTTGTGTGTGGCCCCTGAAATCTCCATCCAAAAAAGTTTCCCCGCACCTGATTTAGCAGAACTGTGTGATGGCTTTGTGTGATAGTGCACCTGTGGGAAAGGGAGCATCTGCAAAACCGCAGCCACCCTGGGCACTTTGTGTAAGCACAGTATGTAACCTAGTATATCAGCATGTACTTCCCATTTCCCCTTGCCTCAGTGGAGATTGGGGCCCCACTGTGCTAGGAGCTGCTCCCAACTACAGGAAGAAGCCCTCCCCTCTAAAGAGCTGGCTGGCTAAAGAGAAGAGTGTCATGAGGCGGAGGAGGGAAAGGGGACCATGGATAACGTAATGGGATTCCATAGTCTAACCACACAGGCAACTCGGTGCTCCTTTAGCATCCCTTCCCTTCCTAGAACAAGTGCCCTGGGCTCACTCTGTACTGTTTGCATTATTTCACTTTGCCATCTATGGAACTGTCCTCACCAGCCTTTCTTCGTAGCGTTACTGCCTTTCACAAATGAAGATAAACATTTTCAGAGCTACCTAAAAGGACAGGCTTCTCCCCCTTTTTCCTGGTGTCCTTGGCCCTTGTGAGGCTTGGAGGTCACCAGAATCCCAAGTGCTCTTTGCTCTCTCTAGCGGAGCCCTGCTGGGTTCAGGGCAAGCCGGCAGAACGTCCGTTCATCGGTTGAGAAGAACGTGTGTTGACGGCCTTGTGGCAAAGCTGCCACGATGGCTTGCCTGTTACCCAGACCCCTGTTCAGTTACTCCATATCTTCCCCCGCTCATCCACCCAAGTGTCATTCTTCCAGCCCTAACAACCAGTTGGCACCTACGGGGCTCCCAAGGCTGGACGTGGGCTGGACGTAGTGCCGCTGGCGTGGTTGTTAATTCTGGAAATCATTTCTGTGCATTACTTTTTAAACTTCTAAAGACATATTTGAAAGAAAGAAATGTGTATGCTAGTGGGGCATTTTGAGGACTAAGTCCCAGGATCCCTTTTTGTTCATAAATCTACCATTCAAAACACAGCTCTCCTTGCAATAAAGGAAGTTACTCTGAAGGTGAAAAGGTAATGTTTTATTATTACACTCTGCCATTACCAGGACAATGAGCCCTGTCAGAAACAATTTGAAGCAAATGATTTTTGGCTCATTGTCAATGCTGAAATGCCTAAGGAGATCCTTTAGGACAAACAGAGGGAGGTGTTCTAACTTTGCTTAAGGTAACAGTTCATAAGTCCTTTTTTCATTGCCGGTTGAGCATGAATTTTAAAAAAAAAAAACATTTTGCATGCATTTTTGTGACAGGTTTATTTCCCACCCCTCCTCCTCATTCAGCAGCCTGGGGCTGTTAAAATAAAGATAAACATTTGATGCACTGATCTGCGTGTTGAGTAAAGACTGTGTTGTTGTTACTGCATAATATGCAAGATCAACAAGCATGATCAAAAAATATTATAGGTAGGGTATAACTGGTTTTGTATCCGGTGTCATACGCTTGCAGGTTATCCAGCACCTGGGAAAGGAGATTGAAGCGTGATCTGTGTCAACTGCTTCTGAAAGTGCTACAGTCATTCCGTGGATCACAGAAAGATCTATTGTAAGGTTTGGGGGTCATCCCCCAATAGATACAGAATGTCAGGAACACTTCGGCAGACATTACATTTCTTTTAAAGAAAGCAAACACCTAAAATTGTGCAGAGGAGAGAACCTAGTTTCTTGGTAACTCTTAATGCCAGGCGGATATGTATATGTCTAGCGGAGGCTACAGACCTGCCAGGCCCCAAGGCAAGCAGACGGCAGCTCTGTGCTCCCGGGAGGAACGGGGCCTTGGGTGGAAGGGGCAGGGCTGGAGGGAGCCAGCCCCCACTGCTCCAGGAGCATACTGCACTACCCCTCCCCCAGTCTTGAGAGCCCTCAGGAGTGTGCGGTGCAGCACTCCAGGGGCGATTTAAAAGATCCAGTACTTGAGCCACAGTGGCCCTTGCAGTGGTGGCCAGTAGCCCCAGGCCGTTTTGAATCACCAGGCCCCAGGGCAACTGCCTCCTTTGTCCTCCCCCCGTCCAGCTGACAGGCCTGTATATGGCCATAGTCTAGCCAGTCCCTGCCCGAAGGATTTGACTTGCATTTCTGTATGAATTTGCCCTTCTTGCAGAGCTTAATGTGTGCTGTTACTTACAGGCCTCAGTCCCAGCACTCTTCTGTCAGTGGTGCATGGCATGACCTTGCAGGATCCCCTGAGGCCAGGCTGTGCAGAGTCCACCATTTTGATCCCTGGCACCACTTTCTTTGCAAACTGAGTGCTGCCTTCTTGCCCTCACTCCCTCTAACCTCAGGGCATTTTCGTTTGCTAGCACAGAGGCGTCCGAAGAATTGATAAAGGCTATTCAGTGCAAGGGGATCTACTCCAAACCCTTTTCTAGTTTAAAGGGTCAGATATTGTGAGGTATTAGGTGCCCTCAACTCCCACGGCTTCCACAGGAGCTAAGGGGACATGGAACTTGACAGAAGATGCTCAGTACTTAACAGGAACAGGCCCTAATTTGTCAAAATAGACACAGCTGTTTCAAAGTGCTTCCAATGCTTGTCTCCTCTTGTAGAGCTTGTTAAGTGTCTGCCACAAGAGAATTGAATTGATCTTCTGGGATTGCCCTCCCAGTCATTTCTCCGCCTCCCCATGATTCCTAATCCTACCCAAGGTAGGTCTGAACTGGGGAAGAGAGGTAAAAGTTACCATTTCTTGTATGGCCGAACAATGCTTATTCTAATATTTATCTGCAATAGGATAGCAGATCAAATATCTAATTGTAGCGGATCAAATATCACTTCAGTTTATGTAGCCTAAGACTCATTTCAGGAGACACTCCCCACCACTGAAAGATGCAGAGAAACCTGTGAGAGAAGATTCTTGTTGGGTTTTCTGCTCCTCTCCCTAGAGTGCTTTCCAGATCAGACTTCTTATCCTCACCTTCAAAGCCCTACATAGCTCTGCCCTTCATTTCACGGTTTTGGCCTTCCCCCAGCACTCTCCCTCCGCATCTTTCCATTCTGCCAACACTAGCCTTGAATAAACTTTTGTCTGCTTCTCCCACAACAGTCTTTGCATTTTCATTCATGCTGCCTCCATGGCTATCAAGAAAACAACAATTGATCATTTAGGCCACACTGAACATTAACAACAATATAACCAATATGTTAATCCTCCGCAAATGCGTTTGGAAGAACTCCGTGTATTGTAGCCTATTAAATCTCACTCTACAGCTTGAGCAATCTTGTAATTAAGTTGACTCACCCCTTTCCCCACTCTCCTCCCCTAAAAAGTTAGTTACTTTGACTTCTGAGAGACTGTTGAGCGCACACCATGCAGACTAATAAAGGCTAGTGATAGAAATGTAGCCGTGTTAGTCTGGGGTAGCTGAAGCAAAATGCAGGACAATGTAGCACTTTAAAGACTAACAAGATGGTTTATTAGATGATGAGCTTTCGTGGGCCAGACCCACTTCCTCAGATCAAATAGTGGAAGAAAATAGTCACAACCATATATACCAAAGGATACAATTAAAAAAAATGAACAAATATGAAAAGGACAAATCACATTTCAGAACAGGAGGGGGATGCAGGAGGGGGGGAAGGAAGGAAGGTAAGTGTCTGTGAATTGATGATATTAGAGGTGGGGAGAGTGGGATGTCTGTGAGCTAATGGTATTAGAGGTGATAATTGGGGAAGCTATCTTGGTAATGGGTAAGATAGTTTAAGTGTTTGTTCATTCCTTCCCGGAGAGTGTCGAATTTTAACATGAATGACAGTTCAGAGGATTCCCTTTCAAGTGCAGATGTAAAAGGTCTTTGTAGCAGAATGCAGGTGGTTAAGTCATTGAGAGAGTGTCCTTTCTGGTTAAAATGGCAAGAAACGGTTTTTTCTTTGTGATCTTGTCTGATATCTGTTTTGTGGGCATTAATCCTTTGGCGAAGTGTCTGAGATGTTTGTCCAATGTACATAGCAGACGGACACTTTCGGCACATGATAGCATAGATTATATTTCTGGATGCGCACTTGGTTAGGTCCAATAATGGTATCAGCAGAATGAATATGTGGACAAAGCTGGCAACGGGGTTTGTTGCAAGGGAAGGTACCAGGGTTGGTATTAGTGTGGTATGTCCTGTGATTGTTGGTAAGAATCATCTTGAGGTTAGGTGGTTGTCTATAGGAGACTATGGGTCTGTCTCCCAGAGCCTCTTGGAGTATGGTATCCTGTTCCAGTATAGGCTGTAGTTTATTGATAATGTGTTGGACAGGTTTAAGTTGGGGGCTGTACGTGATGACAAGTGGTGTTCTATTGTTGGTTTTCTTGGACACCACTACTTGTCAATAGAACACCACTTGTCATCACCTACATCACCCCCCTGCATCCTCCTCCTGTTCTGAAATGTGATTGGTCCTTTTCATATGTGTTCATTTTTTAAATTGTATCCTTTGGTATATATGGTTGTGACAATTTTCTTCCACTATTTGATCTGAGGAAGTGGGTCTGGCCCACGAAAGCTCATCATCTAATAAACCATCTTGTTAGTCTTTAAAGTGCTACATTGTCCTGCATTTTGCTTTAATAAAGGCTGTTTGTGTTTGTAGTGCTAGGACAACTGTGTGGAGTTTTGTGCGATGAATAAACTTGAGGAGAGCACATTAACTGCCTGGATGTGGAAGGATTCAGCTCAACTGTCATTCCTCACCTTGAATGAGCACTTCAGAATATAAATGGGAAGTACTTGTCCAGCACTTCCAAACTGTGTTTATGTTTTGGCCAGTAACAACATGCAAATGTTTAATGCTTGTGATTATACTCCCTGCGAATGCTCATTATTTAAATGGTTTAAATGAGAGGAATCCGTTTAATCACACTTCACCCCCTCTTTAAAAATATCCAGCAGAGGTCTTTAAAAGAAACAGAACCCAGCACTCAGTGAATTCCAGAAATAGAACTTTGAATCTTTCAGAACATGGTTGGCTTCTTTTAGGAAAAAGATTTTTCAGAGAAGGATCAGATGTTAGGGCCAAGGCATTTTCATGAGATAAACTGCCATATAAACAGAATCCATCAGATGTTATTTCCTGTTCAGATGTTACAGCACATAGCTAACACTTATTGAAGCAAATTGCTATGCTCAGATGGCTTTATTTTCTGAGCAATGCAGTTTTGATGGTCAAACAATTTATCCCCAATTATACCTTTGTTTATAGAAAAGTCTCCTTTCTTTACTTCTATTTGCTTTTATGGCACTGCTTGTGTAATAGTTGATCACAATGTACTGTATAACACACACTTCCGCAGCAAAAGCCCAGTATCTTATGAATGCCACTGTGGTGAATTTGTACATGTTTTTAATACACCAGTGACTTGGATTAGTTTTCCATAGTATTTCACTAACTGTGATGCTTTTCACATAACTCAACCCCTCAGGCTATGAGAAGCTGAATTAAGAAACCAAAGATCTTGCAGCATTCAGCAGGTATAATCTGCCAAACGAAGAGGTGCTTATGGCCCAATCCAACTCCCATTTAAGTTTTTCCATTGATTTCATTGAAGCAGCCCTTTGTCTACATGGGCAGCTGTAAAGCATTGTTAGTTTCAGCGCTGCTCACAGAGCACAACAGGGAAACCGCTGTTGTGTGTTCACACTATCAGGTGCCAGCACAGTAGTGTGATCACACTTGTGTCACTTCCAGCAGGATTTGGAGCAGTTCGCTCTAGGTAGCTATCCCACAGAGCGCCTCTTGCTCTTCTACTTCTGAGGCCTGTGGGAAAGCAAGGGGGGATCACAGGGTATTCTGGATCCTGTTCCAGTGCCCCATGCATCCCTGTGCATTCATTCCAGCAACCTCTGTGCTTCCATCCGCATTTGGCAACATCTTTCAATGGCTTTTGAGCTGTGCGCTCTGCCTTCTCGGTCTTCAGGAATGGACGCTGAGCTGTTGAAGGAAAGGCTGATTTGTCTCGCTGACACGTCACAAATGGCAGTCACAGCGTAAGGGTCAACTCAAAGTGATGAGGAGTCAGATACTGAGCTTGCCATTTGTACCTATGAGGCATGATCGCTTTGTCAGATGAATTTGTCCCTTTAAACAAGTGACTGTGCTGCTCGAGCTATGGACTTGGCTGCCTCAACCTCCACGTCCCACTTCTCATTTCATTGAGAGACAATTTGGTTCCAAGTCTGTTCCGGAAGCAGCACAACCCGGCGCTGTCCCTTACTTAGGACATGTGGCAAAGCTCCTGTTTAGTGCTTGTGAGCAACCTGTACCAGGGTGTCAAAATAAAAGTTACCTTAAAATATATTGTGTACACCCCAATGTGGCACAAGAATCCTGTAGAATTCTACTCCTATGCTGTGTCTACACTGGCGCGATTTTGTGCCAGAGATATGCAAATGAGGCTAAGCACGGAATATCGCCTAGCCTCATTTGCATATCTAATTAACCGCCATTTTTGCAGAACAGGCGCTTGCGCCAGAAGGAGCTGTCTACACTGTCCCTTCTTGCACAAGAAGAACCCTCGTGCGCAATGCCTTTATTCCTGAAAATAATCAGTGTAGCCACATTGCGCAAGAGGCAATGAGGCTCGGTGATATTCCGCTCTTAGCCTCATTTGCATATCTCTGGCGCAAGATCGTGCCAGTGTAGACATAGCCCTAGTGTCTTGGGCCCTTCCTGGCCACTGAAGGATGGATTGAATTGTCCATTGACTCTTCCCAACTTCCCCTGTTGAGAGAAAGCAGTTCTAGAAAAGCAGGCAGGAAATGCTATCAAACTGATATTTTATATATATATATAAACTAGCGTCATCACATTAGTTTCATCTCAAAGGTTTGTTAAAAAAATAACTAATTGGCAATGGCTTTCACATGGCTCTGACAGACAAGGTATGATGAAAACAGCTGGGACTGATATCTTGGTAAATTTAATGTTTTTAGATATAGAGAAAGAAAACTTTCCTTTGTCTCAAGTGCAGAAATGTTCCTTCATCATGAATATTTAATCCTTGCAGATGGTCTGAAGCCACAGCATTTTTTTTTATTATTATTATTTTTGCTAGCATCTGTTGAAAAGTTTTCATCACTGCTTATGCTGAAGAGTGGACGGGGAACAATTTCAGTTAAAAACTTCTCAAGGATAACAAGCCTGTTAATAGCTTAGACTCTGTAAGTGGGCAAGGTACATTTAGCCATGACAGTTTTCTTTCAGTGGAATCAAGAGCCATTATCAGATGTGACAGGGAAGAATCAATGGAATTCAGTGAACAAAGGAACTATACAATGGGAGCACTTTAGTTCTGGAAAATGTCTAGGCTGTTTCTTGCTTCACAGAGGCCACACAGTGTTGAAGGTTACAGTGAGAGTCTTTTCTCTAATTAATACTTCATTCCCCTCACAAGTTTCAAGTAACCCCTTGAGATAAGTTAAAGATTTGCACATTTTAAGGAAAGCAACTGGACTGGTGGGGATGATGTTAATAAATTATGTTAAAAGGAGCTGCTATGTTCTTTAACTTTGGTTGAGGGACCAGTAAGGCACGCTGTATTAAAGTGTTTGGTTTTATAACTTGTTCCGTGTCCTATTTTATGAGTTAGTCCAATATAACGTAATGGCTGCTGAGAAATATTCACACATACCCCGACCCTTTTCAACCTCTTTTGACTGGGGCGTGTCATATTTCATATTCTGTTGAGGGGTTTGTTTTTTACCCAAACCCACTGAATATATTTTATGACAGCAATAAAACAAAGTGGCTCTGCGGTTAGAACAGCTGAGTTCAGCAAATGAGGTTAAAATTGGACAGAGGGAAAGTGTTTACACTGCCACCATCAACGTTAGGAGGCTAGATCAAACGGTTGTGGCAAATAGCTTTCTTATACATGGGAAGCCTGTGATAGGCACGCAGAAGCTAGCTGCTGTGCTGTATAGCCACACAGTCATTTGGTATTTGTCATCGTAACAAGAATATCACATCAGAGCAATGAGCAGGAGTACTGTTTTCCTGCAGGCATCTTAACAATGTCACGTATCAAACATTTAAGTGAAGAGCATCTAAGGAAGAAGAGGCTGAGAAAAGGCCCAGACTGGTCATTCATTGTAACAGTATGTCGGATGGATACAGTAGATATACTAAAAAAACTGGCAGAGATGAGCTAATCCAGCAGCATCCGTATGCTACCGAGCTTAAAGTTAAGGGTTAGTTTTTATCTAAACTCCATTAGCAATGTGGATCTGAAATTAACATCAAAAAGAAAGGCTATGTCTACACTGCCCCCACTTGTGCACAAAATATGCAAATGAGGCAAAGCGTGGAATATCGCTGTGCCTCATTTGCTTAATTAATGAGGATCCATTTTTGCACAAGAGGCTTTTGCGCAAGAGGAGCTGTCTTTTTCAGGAAGAACGGCTCTTGTACAAGAGGGGTGTTTTGCACAAAAAGGAGCTGTGTAGATAGCTCCTTTTTGCGCAAAAGCCTTTTGCACAAAAACGGAGCCTCATTAATTATTCAAATGAGTCATGGCAATATTCCACGCTTTGCCTTATTTGCATATTTTTTTGCACAAGCGAGAGCAGTCTAGACATAGCCACAATGTATTATTGTATCATAACTATTGTGCTTATTGGTGGCTGCTGTTCTCATGAATCGTATAACACTAGAACGGGAAGGGGTTTCGACAGGTCATCAAGTCCAGTCCCCTGCTCTCAATGGTGGGCCAAGCACCATTTAGACCTTTCATGATAGATGTCTATCTAATCTGCTCTTAAATATCTCCAGTGATGGAGATTCCACAACCTCCCTAGGCAACTTATTCCGGTGTTTAACCAGCCTGTCAGTTAGGTAGTTTTTCCTAATGTCTAACCTAAACCTCCTTTGCTGCAATTAAAGCCCATTGAGTCTTGTCCTATCCTCAGAGGTTAAGGAGAACAATTTTCTCCTTCTTCCTTGTAACATCCTTTTAGATACTTGTAAATTCTGCTGCCTCCCCACTAGTGCATGTCCTTCTCCCTGGGGTTCTTGCTTAATGTTGCTGTCTTCTTGGCCCCTGGGCCTCCAAAACCTTCCTGGGCACCCTGAGGGGACATCAGCTCTTCACTCCTCTTTCCATTGCTCTCTCTTTGGGTGTGGATCTGCCAGATCAGGCCATCACCTGCCAGATCTTCCCCAATTGGTAACTGGTCTTCCCCTACATCTGCTTGAGCCATAGGAAATGTTCTTGCTCTTGAAGCTGTCATGAACCCACTGCTTGTGCTTTCCCAACATAACCCCTTGTCAGAAGATGATCTGACTCCCTGCAGAGGGTAGGAAAGGCACAGAGCAGTGAAATGAGTCATTGAAAGTCACATGGAAAGTCAGTGTCAAAGCCAGGAATAGATCTTGTTACTTCCAGTGTTGTTGTCTAGCCACTAGGCCAGTGGTCCTCAACTGCTGGTCCACAGACCAGTGCCGAGCCACAGCAGCTATGGGAGCTGGGGCTCTGGTACACCACCCAGTGACTCCCCTCGCACAATTACTCTCCTCCCATGTGGGAGAGGTATGTCCTGCCCTGTCTCTCAGCCAACCAGCACCAGGCAGGGCCAGGGTCTCCTCCCGGATGCAGAAGAGTGACCCCAGAAGCAGTGCTCAGTTGGCAGCTGAGAGGCAGTGCAGGACTGGGGGGGGGGGAGAGCAGGGCATGCTTTGGGGGCAGGGCTAGTATTGGGAAGCTCTAACGGGTTGGAGCTGACACGGGGGGGGTTCTGAAGGTGTGACTAGTAATGGGGGGGCTATTGGGGCACGGCTGGCACTGGGGGGCTCTGGGGACAGGGCTAATTTTGGGGACTGGGGGCTGGCACTGTGGGGGGTCTGGGGTGAGTGGGTGCAGTGAGGATCTGGAAACAGAAGGCTGGCACTTTGGGGTCTGGTGGTGGGGGCCCCTAAGGGGTGGAGGGCTGGCACTGAGATGTTTGGGATGGGGGGGCTCTGAAGGCTGGCACCAGGGGTGTTGGGTGTAGGAGACTCCGGGGTCAGTGGTTGGGGCTGGAGGGTAGTTGAGAGGTGAGTGCTTTAGTGGTTAGGGTTGGCACTGGGGGGCTCAGGGTGCCGCCACGAACAGTCAGCTTCAGCTGCAGCAGCCGCCTGCCATGTAGTGCCTGCCAGAGCTGAAGGTGGCTGTTTGCAGCAGCTCTGGAGGCTGGGTGTTTGGCGGACTGGTAACATTTTCTTTGCATATCTGAATATGCAACAATAATTAATATGCAACTATGCAAATAAAATGTTGCCAGTCCACCAAATGGTTGTGAATGGGTTTGCCAGTCCACGGTATAAAAAAGGTTGGGAACCGCTGCACCAGACCATGCTGACCTCCTCCCCACCTGATGTCTTCAGAATCTAGCTTCTTAACTTGCTACTAGGTCGACTCTCTTGGGAGCCAGCTGGTAGGGCAGGGAGAGAATTCCTTGTACAGACTCTACCAGGCTGCAGGTACAGTAAGACAAATGATTACAGCCATTTAATCAGTATTTAGCAAATAGTTTACCTCTGAGCTTATCATGTTTAATTTAAAAATGAAGCAGCCGCTGTTGTGCAGAGAGGCATTTAATCCCTTTAATGGCACCAGTGACAGTGATAGACCACTTGTTTCACTCTCGTGGTTCATGATATCACCAGGATCTCGTGATGGAGTCACCTCCTCCTAATGCATCACTGGCTTACATTAGCCCCTTATGTTATGGCATCTGGAACACTTAGGTTAAAATTTATGTTTCAGTAACTTAACATAAGCATGCAAAGTAAACACGAGCTGTTTACTAATTCAGGCCCCAATCCTGAAATGCGTCTCTGCATGAGTAGCTTTCTTCACATAAGTTGCCCCATTGACTTTAGTGGCACTACTCACATGTTATTTGTGGGTGTGTGATTAAAGGACCGGGCCCTCCGTGATGTCATCTGAAGCATTATTTATTCTAAAGCCATCATTCATGTTAACGTTAGCATTGCCTAATGACGCTCATTAATCTGGTGTTTGCATAGTTTTGATCAACATATCAAAGCATCTGGCTGGTCTAGTTTTTTATTTCGTTTCTTTTAATCCCTAACTACTTAATGCTGCAGGATGTGGTATCTGGTTTTGTTTTGTGTAAGTTTAGGGGGGCAGTTCATCCCTGGTGTAATGGCATTAGTCAGTAGAGCTACCTCAAGGATGATTTGAACTTCTTCTCTTTCCTAATGCATTACATACAGAGATACAGGTACCATGAGTGACTAATATCCTCCTGTCATCAGTGTTAAGGAATCTCTTTTCACTCGTCATTTTGATAAACTGAGAGACTTTTAAAGAGATGGCAGTCAACATTTGCACACGGCATTTTTTGTGTGTGCAGTTATTTTGCACACACAGTTGCTCACAAAAGTCAGTAGTGGAACTTGGCCATCTACTTACCTACCTGGCTGTAAGTTTGAGAGGAAACCCTCTTTTGAATACTGATGTGGGCTTTACGTCTGAGGCACAAGTGAGGCGCAAGTCTTGTGTGGGTGCCCCGGCATGCGCTTGGAAGGAAATTCTGCTGTTTGCCATCCACCAACCTGCAGGAATAAATGTAGACTCTATTTTTGAAAAATCAGATCTTACCATTGTTTGGACATTCTAGTTTGTAATTGAATTTCCTCCAGGAATATGAGTATTTGTGCAAGGCATCCTGGGAAGAATCTGGCATTTAAAATGTGTCAGTGCATCCCCTTGTCTGTGTGTGTGTGTGTGTTATAGATCCCCCCATGCCCTTCCATAGGAGCTGATAGTCCACCACCTGAGCGCTTTACATAGTCTGTAGCAACCTGTGCTTTTAGCTCTGGAGATCTCCAATTTTGCTGCTCAATTTGTCAGCCAAAATGGTACCAGTCACAAGTGTGCAGATCGTCAACTATAAAAATGGGCATTTGCTTTGAAAAGCTGTAAATAACCAGAGTATAAAATACTTGCAGCGTCACTTGTAGAATCAGTGTTCTACGGCCTGATCCAAAGATTACTGAAGTCAGTAGAACACTTCCATTGAATGTAATAATCTTTAGATGAAGCCTCAAAGGAGATCTGATTGTCTATTGTATGAATTAATAGAGTATCTGATGAGGCCATACAAAAGTGTGGATCATTACACTATAATCCTGCAGATGTGTGTATTAAAAAGCATAATGGACAGTACTGATACCTTGGGTATATTATTAATTTTGAAAACTGAAGCCATTTTGAATCATCAAGGAAGTAAAAAGCATCAGATGAAAATAAACTTCTATTTTCATCTCTTTTTATTTGCTTCAAAAGAGCTAAATTGATTTCTGGAGAATTTGAAATAGAACTCTGAAGATGTAAGAAATGAAGAGTATGAGGCCAGGCTAGATGTTTCTTAGGGTGCATTTACACTGCACTGTTATTTTGAGATAACTAGTTTTATTTCAAAATAACAATGCGAGTGTCGACACAGCCACTCCGTTATTTTGAAATAAATTTGAAGTAGTGAGCGACTTATTCCAAAATCTGAAAACCGCATTCTACAAGGAATAATGCCTATTCCGAAATAGCTATTTCGAAATAAGGCGTATGTACATGCTCCACTGCTGCTATTTTGAAATAGTTCCTCACCGGGGCCATTCTAAATTATTCCTCCTCCTCCTAGGGCTCTAAATTGAGATAGCACATCTACTTTAAGGAAACCGGCCTTGGACTAGTTTTTTAGGCTTCCTTGAAGTGTAGATGTGCTATTGCAAAATAAGCTATTTCGGAATAACTACTCCAGAATAGCTTATTTCGAAATAAATGTGCAGTGTAGATGTACCCTTAGGCACTACTGGAAAATATCCTTTACGTCCTGGTTAGCAGTTGATCTAAAAACTATTATTCTTATGAATTTAACCCTCAGAGGTTAGAAATAATTTCCTATGTTTATATGCCTATACAATGACTATATGCTTCATAAAACAATTAGCTAGGATGCTGCCTGTAAACAATGGATGGATTTGTCAGTCTAGTGACAGAGCCACGTTACTTCATCAGAAAATATATATAAAAGATAAATGGTAAAGGTGAACAGAAACAGAGATTGAAGTCTGTGGGGCCTCAAGGCTGGTTTTAGGCCGATACGCCTGATTCCCCCGAATTGGACCCCACACCTAAGAGGGCCCCGCGCCCTAAAGCCGGAAGTGTGGTGGCATGTCGGGCGCGCTGTGGTAGGGGGTGTCGGCCCCAGAGGACGAGCGTGGCGGCTTCCCTGTGCCACAGGAGGGGTAAGTCAAGCGCAGGGAAGGTGGGACGCTGCCCTGTAGCTGGGGATTTAAAGGGTCTGTGATTTTTTTGTGTGTGCTGTTTTTTGGGGGGTTTTTTGCTCAACAAAAAATCCTGGCTGCCGGGGCCCTGTCGAAACTGTTCGAATTGGGCCCCGCACTTCCTAAAGCTGGCAGCCCGATCTGTAATGCAATGCAAAAAGGGATTAGAGGCTGTGAAAGAAGAGGTGTTTATCACACACCCCAAATTTAGGAAACAAACTCCATCTCCTGGTTAAGCTGGTTTCGGAGCATCTGAGGGAAGTGAAACTGAGATGAACAGTGGATGGCTGGAGAGTCTTAGTTGAATGGTCCTGCCATTCATAATAACTGGCCTTTTGTTTCTGTAAGAATAGCAGTGTGATGTGCTGTGACCGGGGCACCTATGATTTCCAGAAAGCACTGACTGCCTGCAGTGGGTGTTTGTTTTATTTTAATGTCAAATGCCTCGTATTTTGGTGCCTGAATATGAAATCACTTGCCCAACTTCAGGAATCAGGTTTGAAAACGCTGGCTCGAGAGCTGATTATAAAAACATAATGCCAAAGGAAAGCTGGAGGATGTGAAGACTCCATTTCTTCAAACTCTGTGAGAGCTCTTATTTTGGACATTTAACCATCCAAAAGGGAACAATTCAGCCATTTCTCTAGGGATATGTCTTCAGTCTTGTATTATCATGGGTGCCGAGCAACCGTGTCTGATCACCCTGGCTAACCTAGCCTAGATGTGAGTGGTTAAATTGCATAGCCCTACCCAGGTTACTGCATCTATGCTGGTATTAGGCTAACCTCTTTGTGTTGCTAGACCTCCTAGGGCATATCCCACTGTCCTTTGTTGAGCTGCTCTCTGAGTCTTTCCCAATAAATTGTGGGAGAACTGTCTTGTCTTTCTGGGCACATGGAGGTAAATGTGGAGGATTATCAACTTTGCATCCAATTGGCGGGTCGGTTACCAGTACTAGCAAAAGCGGCACCCATGAGGTAACCTGTGCACCCAGCGATGCCAGTTAGATCCAGCAGAAAGCCCCATCCCACTTGGGGTAGAGGTTGTTGTGTGTGGACAGCTGGGTACGACACCTGAGGAAGAACCTGAGTTAACTCTGCAGTGAAGACATGCCCTAGTCTCTGTTGAACTCTCCTGCACATATGCAAACACTTAATTGAAATGAATATGGAGTCTCTATGTTAATTTAAAATTGTTGACTGTAAGAGGGGGGGCATTAACAACACGAAAGGCCTGATTCTGAAAAGTGCTGCCCGCCAACACCAAGCACTTGGCATTGTGAGGCTCAGCTCATTAGACCTTTTGCTTGCACTGAACTAGAGTAATCATGAGCAAAATGCTTCTTATTTGACTTCACAACCCAAAGGTTGAATCCTGTTTTCTTCAGGACAGCAGATAAGACATTTCAAACTGTCCATGAAGTACTAGCGTAAACATACGCCCTTTTAAAATGTGTAGTCTTGTCACATAATGCTGGATATGAATTTGATAGCTTAGTAAGAAAAGATGTCTTCAGAGGCCTCTTTTTAAGCCACTCTTTGCATATGACATGTTTATGTGCACAAAATACAGTAGTATAAAGGAAATTATAGCCAAGCTTCATTTGTTATTAGGATTTCTGCAAGCCCTTATCAGGAAAATGCACAATGGATTTAAATGTTTAGTAAATATAGTTAGCTAGGGGAAAGAATTATTTAATGTTTGAAATAACATTGAACTAAAATTTGGCCCAACATCACCTCTTTGCAGCATATGAAAAACAGAAGGCAATCTAATTAATTATAATTATTATACTTTTAAGAGCAGAAGAGAAGCAAACTATCTCATAATGTACATAGAACAACTTCACACTGTTTACACAAATGCTGTGAATTCTGCTGTTTTGGTACTACAAATCCATGTCAGATGTTAATGGAAATAACATCATGTTTATGTCAAGATGGCAATATGCCATTGTTTTAAATAACAAACATGCTTTCTCTAATTCAGTTGGACTGGGTAACGACTTGAGATGAATGTAATGCCTGCAAGATTTGTGTGGGACGGTGCCAAGTGTCATTTTTGGAAAGACTCTCATTGGTTTAAACAGAGAAACGGTAGAAACAAAAATTTTATTAGTGATCATTTATCAGGAGCAACTGACAGCTTCACCACATATAATCCTTATAGAAATTACCTCCTGGGTAATGGCATCCTTTGTTTAGAAAGCAGTGGATTTATGAAGTGTTTCCAGTTGATGGTAACCATACAAGTAGATTGTAAAGTGCACTCGTTTTCTTCAAAGACAGCAAGTTCCATATTCGCAAATAACTAATGAATATTTATTTCTCTGACTATTTAAAGGCCAAATTAATACTTTCCATTATCTGAATCATAACCACACTAGTATACTGGATGCCTTAGGTTGTGCAAATGACTGTTCTGCAACAGAGATAGTTAACATAATTTTGTTCTTACTGCTGTAGCTTCAGACTGGGTAAGCTTTGTGGTCAGTGCAGTTCAGCGTTGCTTCTGGTCCATCACGCACTCATGAGTATGATTAATTGTTCGTTTAGCTCACTGCCAAATAGATGCTAATCTAGGTATCATAGAGACATGGCCAACGAAGAATCTCAGCTCCAAATACCCCTGAACTATGGGCAATGTGACAGATCCCAACCTGAACTTTTCAAGTGATCATTCTCCCTATGAGAGACCAAACGAGAACTCTACATCAGACATCGCGCCCCAACCCATAGGGAATCTGGAATGTGCCTCTTGAGTCCTTCTGTAACCACACGTGCCAGCTACACTAGATCTCCAGCCCTGGGCCAGATTCTGTTATGTTACTCACACTGAAACCAATGAAAGGCACTGCTCAATGTGAATAAGAGTGCCCTACTGAGGACTTGCTGTGAAGAACCGTGTTGACATTTGATTTCCTTGGCTTGTGCTGACAGGTTTGAACCAGAGCAGTGCTGGACCTAAAAAATCAGTGTTACAGACTAGTCTGGGGAGCCAGCAAGAACTCTTTTAACAGATGACTTTTGCAAAGGTGATAACCAGCCATAGGATGGTTTGGGACGGCCCCTGACCCTGCGCTTTAGGGGCCCCTGTGGCAACCGCCTCAACTGCCTTGTGGATGGATCTGTGGGGCCCAGAGTGGCCTCGGGGGTTACTGGGGAGCCTGATGTGGGGCAGCAGTAGGGGTCAGCCCTCACCACAGTGGCAAGAGCCAGAGCAACACCGCAGCCTGCTGTGCTCCACCCCACTGGCTTGTTGTGCTTGGCTTCCTCACGGTAGCAGGGCGAAGGGTGCCCCAACCCTGCTGCCCTCTGCTGCCTGCCACCATGTTGAAATGGAGCACAGTGGACTGGGAGAGGACAGGAGGACAGAGCCAAGCAGGCTCCTGTTGCCATGGTGAATGTGGGAGGGGAGAGGAGGGGCCGACCCGTTCTGCTGCCTAGTGCCAGACCCCTGGCTTGCATTGCTTGGGGAAGGGGGCTATGAGCAAGAGAGTGGAGCAGAGGCAGGAAGGGGTGCAGTGGAGGTGGATCAAGAGTAGGATTTTTGGGGAAGGGGTGGCAGAGGCAGGGCCTGTGGCGGTGGGGTTTCCTGGTCCCCACACATGAGGGACAATGGGGGCGGGGGAGCCTCAGGCCACATGCCCCCCTAGGGGCAGCCCTGGTGGTATGAATCCTAGCATAGAAAAGGACAAGCTCTCCGTGAAGACCCAAAGAAAATCTAGAGCGGAGTGAAATTACTGTCAGTATCTCAGTAAAGCCATTTTAGCTCATACTAAACGAGAAGAACTGGAGGAGTCTTTTCTTGAAGTGGCCAGTCAGGTGGTGTAATCGTGAGCTGGTTGTCTTGTTTCAGCAAGACTTTATCAGGAGGTAAGTCTACTGGACACAAAAGCTGATTGACGCCTGTCTTAGTTTTCTAGTATGATATTGCCACCAGAAAAGTCAAACTGATTGGCTTGCATGATCATACTGTTTTCTTTATTAGAAAAGCTTGTCACTATAGAAATGTTCCATTTTCTGCCACGTTTTCAAAATGGAAGTGAATAAAATTATTGTTCCCAGATCTATTAAGTGCACAGCTAACGTTATAAACAGGAAAGTGCTCAAGTCTACAGGCTCTTCCGATAATGGTTTGGTGATATGTTTGCCAAAAGCAGATATACTCCGCTTAGCCTGCAGTGGAAGGGGGATGATCAATGATTTTTTTAATCTTGCTTTAACTGGCCTTTTTGTTTTCAGAATATACATCACTGCAGTACCATGCATGACATGGTGGTTGGTTTTTTGTTTAAATTGTTTCTATTCCACGTATCCATTCACAGAACAGTTTGACGGTTATCCAGATGTCAAGTGACAGCTTTTATTTCTCCCCCTTCCTCCCCCCCAGATGGCCGCTCTGAACACAACTGCAGGCCTCGTCAGCAGAGACTGGCTGTTCAGGTGGAGGTGTTTGGACAATTTAAGTTGATAGAGTTATGATTACATCTACTGTTATTGCATTTGGTTTAGAGGAGGTCACTGACCATGTGTCCGTAGTGCATGGTCTATTGTGCAACCCTCCTGAGGTGGGCTTGTTAGCGCAATGGCTATGCAGAGCTGTCAGGACATAGGACAGCTGGGTTAGGTGGCTTTTGTTGTGGTGAGCAGGATTTGACTCTGGAGATTGTGGAACCAAAATCGTTATTACATAATTAAGTTCATCATTCACTAGCATCTGGGGGGAGTCGGCTTCTCCAACGGCCCAGCTCACAGCCACACAAGCGGTCAGAGTGAGAGAGAGAGAGTACTCTGTCCTGCACCCTCCCTTCCTTATCTCCATTGTCAGTGTGTGAAGGATCAGTGGACAGGTACATGCCTGGCTGCACCGCAGAACTGCCCTTGGGACTCAGGGGCTCTTGCTACCCCATCAGGAGGATCTCATTTATTTTAAAAGCTCTCTTACCTTCTGAAGATCACCTTGAAAACATACACCCATTGCAAGTCTGACAACAAAGTCCTGGACATCCAGCACTGGTCATCTGAAGAAGTGGGCTGTGCCCACGAAAGCTCATGATACCATCTACATGTTTTGTTAGTCTTTAAAGGGCTACCAGATTATTTGTTGTTTATTTAAGTTTAACAAAGTCTAGGACTTGCTGAAGACAGGAAAAACAGCTATAAAAGTAACCACCAAGAGACGGTTCTAATAGGACAGTTGCAAGAAGTCTGCTGAGATGAAGGTTTTCTCTCTCTAGTCAGATGCATTGGGAGTGAAGACCGGAACTCAGTTTCTTGCCAACTTGTGTTTAAATGTACAATACCAAGAAATGTAACATTTACCCACACAGGGGGACACAAATGGTAAGACCTAAAAAACAAAACATAAAAGCAAAGGTTTTCAGTGTTTGTTATGCTGGGGGGAAGTTTCCCAGTAATTGTCAGATGGGATGTTTGCAGCTTGCTAAAAACACTGGCTGTTCAGAAAGAAAAAAAAAGAAAGCTTGATGACTTGTAACAAGCTGGAATCCTAATGGTATCATGCCTCTTCTAGCACAACATACAGGAAGACAAAGATGTAAAGGCATGAGATAAGAGATTACAAGAACATCAGTCAACCCTTTAGCACCATAGCAGAACAACTAGCCTGCTTCCACCAAAAATGTCATTGCATAATTACCTGATGAAAGCCATGCAATGGACATTTTTAATGCCAGTGTTGAAATCTTACAAGCGGCTACAGAAAAAGGATGATAAGAAGAGCTTTTGAAATTATAAAGAGACTTTCAAATTGATCAGCTTTGATATTCACCCAATTACTTCCACCTGGAAACTGCATCGATCTGATAATTAAAGTTGTTCCATTTTATTGTCGCTTCCATGAATTTCTTTCTACACCACTAATAGTGAGACTAAAGAACGAGTAGGGTATCTCGGAAGAATCTGATGCTGGGTAGTTGCTCTTGATTGGTTTGTTCTATTATTGTTGCATTTTCCACAATTTGCAAATAGCCTCCAGGAAAATTTGCATTCCTAGAACTATGCTGGATCAAAGCCTTCTTTAATTTTAATTGTTCCTTATTGACCTTACTTTATTATCTGTGGTTTCTTCCTTTCCAAAACAAACCTTGTGAAAGTTAGCCTGATCTTGACAGTTTTTCAATGAAAATTAATGAAGAATTCCCATAGCGCCTCATCCAGCACTAACTTCAATGTAATTTAGATCTTGCATGGAACTTTTGTTTACCTATGTATGTCAATGGCTCCCAACTTTTCCCAGCATACGGACCCATTTTCAATCTATTAAAATTTTACAGGCCCCCTAAATAATATAGCTGTGCATGCATGTCCCTCAGCCCGTGCTGCTTCCTGAGGCTCGAGGAGCAGCGTGGGCTGAGGGCCTTGCTGGCTGCTGGAACGGACCCTCTTAGCTCCCAACTTTCCACAGACCCCCTACAATACCATCACAGACCACCACGGGTCCACGGATCACAGATTGGGAACCACTGACCTATCTTTATTAGGTAAGTGCTATAGCATTTTTTACATAGTTTTAATAAGCTAGTGCCCATGGACCAAAGATGCTAATCTGCCTTTTATAGCTGATTAAACCTGCTGTTCTGCAAAGGTTCTCTCTCTCTCTCTCTCTCTCTCTCTCTCTCTTCACTCTCTTATTTTTTTTTATTTTTTTTTAATTTGGGAGCCGGGCAGCTCTGTGTAAAAAATTAGTATTTTTTCCACAACGGCAAAACTTATATCCCATTAAAACATAGCATATTACTCTGATTAAAGGTTTAAGCTATGATGGATCTTCGTGTGAAGCCAGAAATCTAAATATTCATCACCCTTTTGTGTTAATATTTTCATTACTAGGGGTTTTTTCCTGTCCTTTTTTTTAAATTGAGAACTCCCTCAGCTGGCCACCACATGCAATTACAATAAGCTGTCTTACTTCCCAAGGTGGTTTTAATAAAGATGTTCTTTAACATTTTTAAAAAATCAACTTGATTAGGAGAAAGTTTTACAAGTTCAAAGACCTGGCTTTCCGCTCACGCTAGATCCATGTTTGACTGTGGATCCCAACTTTATATATCTTTAAGAATATGATTTAGTACAACCTAAATGAAACAATTTTGTAAACACAGATTGTGTCCTAGAAGAGGATAGCATATGCTTCCCTGTATTGTTGTTTCTCCTGCAACAGCTATACCACAATTCTTTTGTCAGCCTAGCATCATGTACACTCGTGATTAGGTTAGTATGGCTATTGCACTTATGGGTGTGGATTTTTCACACCTCTAAACAATGTAGTTATGTCAATCGACATTTTAAATGTAAACTAGGACTAAGTGTGTAGAGACAAATTCTGCCCTTTGTTACTCATATTCCATTAAAGTTGTTTGAGATCCTGAATATAGTTCAGACAAGCTGATGAGTAAACATTCAATAGAGAAAGTAAGAAGTTAACTGTGTGGTCCTGAGCAGTTTAATTTAAGACATTAGTAATGGGCTGCAAGATACTTTAAAAAATACCAAAATGAAAGAAGTCACCTTTTTTTCACTCAGCAGCATATGTTTCTACTTGTTCTCTAGTGCCAGATTTTGAGCTCCTTACTTATGTCAATTAACTGTTTCTCACATAATTCCAGCAAAGTCAATTGGACCCCTTGTGCAGGTACCTGCTCACCAATGACAGAAACTCTCCACAATCTGACCTCTGAGAGGTCAAGGACGAATGCAGGTGGGAGCAGGCCAAGAAATGAGGGAAGAGCACTAACTGAACTAGCCAAAACTGCTTCACTTGAAGTTCAGAAAAGTTTGACTCCAAATGTCGTTGCTCAGGGTAATCTCTTGCGGAGGGAAGGAGGGAGGGAGGGAGGAAGGAGCACTGCATGGACAAGATTTCATTCAGCATAGAGAATTGCAGTGCTACTCAGTTCCAGGCAATGTGTAGTAAAATGCCTTCCACAATTTACTGGTGTCCTGACTATTCAGTTTCTATGCAACCTGTTTTTTGTAAGATGGAAGGTGAAAATAACATGAATTAATCCTCTCAATGTACATGTTGTTCTGCTAAAGCTTCTAAAACATCTTGCCCATGGCGCATAAAATATGTACGTGCCTGTGCAGATGTGATTTTATAGTGATATATTGGCAGGTGACAGTCCTATAAGTGCTACTCCTGCCCTCCATGAACTGCATTGGCTGCTAGGTCACAAAATGATGCTATTCAAGGTCTTAATATCATACACACAACATGTTATTAGCTAGTCCCTAAAGACTTGTGGGACTGTCTCTTATTCCATGTGGTGGTTGTGGTGTGTATGGAAGATTCTGTTCTTCTCCCCTGTGTTCAGTGAGAACTGGACTGGTAACAGCACTGCTCAATGGAGAAGCTCCTAGGGGCCATCTTCATAATGCACTTGACCTATCTGGAGTCCCTTTCCCTTGTGTTTTTGTACTTGCTATGCGTGTTCCTGCCTTCCTTTGTGCCCATGGGAGTTTACCCCTTTTGAATAGGGGGTAGAGCCCAGGGCTTCAAACATATTTAGGCACCTCATTCACATTGATTTCAATGTGCCTCAGAGACTTGCTAATGCCGATTGTGTTTGTCATTGTGCTAGCGCAAGTTGCTATTGTCTGGCTGTGCCTGGTGGGCTGCGTGTGGTTGGCTTTTTAAAGGTATTTTCATGTTTTCAAAGTTTGTATTGTGATTTTTGTAGAAAACTAGCTAGTAGCCTTTTCCTCTGGCTAATATATACCCATCCTGACATGGAGAAATCAGGTACAAAAGAAATCAGGTTCTACTGAGATGATACTTTTATTGTCATTTCCATTATTGGTAGATGATTATCCTCGCTTTGAATTTCACCGTTATGTATTGGGTGACAACGAGGGCAGCTATGCTGTATCTTGGGCCAGAAGATATCCGTGCCATCTGTCATCACTTGCAGGAAAATCCTGCAGCAGTTGATTAGGAAAACGTGTGCCAAACACGTGTGAGTTTGCTATCTCAGTGTGCGCTCGCAGGGCTGTCAGTTATAATAAAACAGGGTAAAGACCTTGGGAGGCAAATTGCAGACTGATTTGGCCTTTCAGCTCTCACATTCCAATGACTGGTATACAAGCTTTATTAAACCCAGGGAAGCAATTTAATTAATCTGAAAGCCAAGACCCACAGGAATATAGGCCTTGTAAATATTGGATGGAAGGAGAGGCGCTTTTAGACGCACACATACTTATTTTAAGTATTTTGTTTGCTGACTATATTTCATATTGTAGAGCTGCAATCAGTGATTTTTGTTTATTTGTTTTAATCACAGTGCAGGAGACTCTAAGCCTTCATTCAATAAGCAATAAGGCACATCAGCGTTTGAATTATGGTGTAAAAATTCATTTGATGGGCAGCCTCCTTTTTTTGCCAAGGGAGCAGGACGTCCAATAGGCCTTCCATCCATTGGTCCAGATTGTCTTCCTTGCCCCATGTCAGCAGCCATCAAAATCCCTGTGGTTCCACTGTGCAATTGGGTTCCACCCTTGGTTAGGGAGTGAAGACAGGCTGCATTGGTGGAAGGCGTGAGTGGGGCTGTTGGAGCCAAACGCTGCACGGCCTCCTGCCTAATGCAGATTCAACAGAGAATAGGATAAGCAAAGGCCCATCAGCTTTTCTTTCCCGCTAAGCTCCCCCTCTGGTGTCAGAATGCTTTAACGCTTGAGACAAGGGCTGCTGGGATCCATAGCCAGAGAGGAGGCACAGAACCTCCATGCAAATATCCCAGGTCTTCTATAGCCTCTTCTGGGATCTGTATGGAACCTTAGAGATGGGTGAGATTTCGGTAGGTCTAGAAACCTTTCAATGACAGGGTAAACTGAACCCTGATGGGGCAATATGGCAAGATCTCAGACAGAAGCCTCCCACCCACTCCCCCCCAAAATATTTCCTCCTCTATAGTCCTCTCCCAGAGGATGGGATTGCCCTGTCATTGTTAGCAAGCTGGCTAAATGTTTCACAAAAGATGTGTTTTACTTAGAGAAGCCCAGCTCACATGAGACATCTAGGCTGTGTCTAGACTGGCCAGTTTTTCTGGAAAATCAGCCACTTTTATGGAAAAACTTGCCTGCTGTCTACACTGGCCGCTTGAATTTCTGCAAAAGCACTGACGATCTCATGTAAGATTGTCAGTGTTCATGCGGAAGTATTATGCTGCTTCCGTTCGGGCAAAAGTCCTTTTGCACAAAAGGGCCAGTGTAGACAGCCCAGATTTGTTTTCCGCAAAAAAGCCCCGATCGCGAAAATGGCGATCGGGGCTTTTTTGCAGAAAAGCACGTCCAGATTGGCATGGACGCTTTTCCGAAAAAGTGCTTTTGCAGAAAAGCGTCCTGCCAATCTAGACACTCTGTTCCAAAAATGCTTTTAACAGAAAACTTTTCCGTTAAAAGCATTTCCGGAAAACCATGCCAGTTTAGACGTAGCCCTAGTGTTCACTGACTGTCTTGTATCTGACCCAGTTTTGCTGCTGAATTGGCTAAGATGCATTGATATCCAGGCCTAATTTACATGAGCCTTCCTGACAGTTGAAAGGGAACCAGGATTTTCCTTGTTCCTAGTCAATTATTTGACAGTAAGGCAAGCAAGACAAATGCATCAACATTGTTCTTTTCGCCCACACTTTCTCACACTCTCCTAGTGTTTTCCAATGTTTTCTAATTGGAGAACCACAAATAAGTGTGCATTTTTTTCTACTTTTGCACACTTTCCTACTACTGTGCCCTTTGATTACTGGGAAAAGGTGGGAGAATAAAGAAAGAAGACAGTGGGGGGGGGACACTAAAAATCAAAAGCAGAAATCAAAACTTTTGTTTTTCAAAAACTGGGAAAAATGCCATTTTAAGTTGAAAACATTCATTAACTTTGAATAGGTTGATTCAAAACAAAAAAATGTTTTGAATGTTGAAATTGATTTTCATGCAGAAAAAAATCAGTGTCAAGAAAACCACTTTTTCTAATGAGAATTTTTCATGAGGTAAAAATGTGACTTTTCAAGGAACTGACCAAAATCGCTGGGTAAATGGAGTAGTATGATCCCATAAAAGTGATGGTTGCTTAACAAGAATGGTCTTTACAAGTTAATACTATATTTTACTTTGTCTTTCAACATCAGTGCACTCTTACTTGTCCTATTTTTGTTTTGTTTTTGAGTAGCATCCAGCCTGTCATGTGAATGAACATGCGTATTTCTCACATTATAGACCATTTCATGAAGATTGGCTGATGAAGAGAGAAATTGAATATCCTTTCAAGTAGCTTTTCTTTTTCCATGAGTGCCTCATGGACAAACAAAAACAAACATAATACAAATTCCACACAGAAGGTTTTGGGTTCAAAATAAATCACAAATGTGAATTATTAAGATGCTTATTTGTAATAAAGTGAAACACATAAATGAAGAGCCAATATATAAATTAAAATGTTTATGTGCCTCTTGGCAAGCAGGCTCCCTCCCACCATGTACTAATCATGCCAGGATAGCTGGGCTGTGCACTGCCTTTCTCACACCTCTTTGAGTCTCTAAAAGGGAGTTACAAGGAGGAGGAAGAAAAATTGTTCTCCTTGGCCTCTGAGGATAGGATAAGAAGCAAGGGGCTTAAATTGTAGCAAGGGAGGTTTAGGTTGGACATTAGGAAAAACTTCCTAACTGTCAAGGTGGTTAAACACTGGAATAAATTGCCTAGGGGGGTTGTGGAATCTCCATTACTGGAGATATTTAAGAGCAGGTTAGACAGACACCTGTCAGGGATGATCTAGACAGTGCTTGGTCCTGCCATGAGGGCAGGGGACTGGACTTG
This sequence comes from Pelodiscus sinensis, assembly GCF_049634645.1. NCBI lineage: Eukaryota > Metazoa > Chordata > Testudines > Trionychidae > Pelodiscus > Pelodiscus sinensis. Next base: position 50,628,268 of record NC_134721.1, read on the forward strand.
ATGACCTCTCGATGTCCCTTCCAGTTCTAGGATTCTATGATACAGGAGGTGATAATCGCCTACCTCCAGGGGTTATGGAAACTCTTGGAGATGATTCACTTACCTGCCCTGTAACATGAGTTTATTTCAGGTGACAGAGCCTGGCCACCTCTTTGCTCCTGTTCATGCCTCTGTTGGGGGGAAGAGTGCCAATGTCATCATCTTGGTCATGCCCTGAGCAGGAGGGTCCCTGGTGTGAGGTAATATGGCCTCCCAGAAGGGCACGAAAGCAAGAACTGATTATATTTGCTGTAAATGTATGTTTGTGGATTTGGTGCAAATACCTAGGCCTCTATTTCTTTTGTGTGTTTCTCTCTGAGACTAAAAAGTCAAACAATTAAAAGCCCAGGCTGCAGCGAACAATATACAGTTTTACCTTCAGTGAAACAAGATTCAGAATGAATACATATCTGCAACAGGCCAGTGCTGTGGGAACAAATTTAACTCCAAGAATTTTCTGACTTTTGATTGCTTCATTTTTCATCCCTAAATTTGCCAGCCTTAACTCAATAAGATTTTTGCATTACATTTCCATACTTGATTGTATGAAGGAAAGAAAAAGACAAATACAAACATTTTAACTTGAGGCTCTGATAAGATTTGCTGGTAGTGTTTATATAAATGCCTTGAACCAGAAATTTCTAATGAAATTCAGTTACCTCCAGGCCAAAACCAGCAGAGTTTTTAAGCGCCTCTTGATGAATAACCTTTTGTATTTGTTCATTTCTGGTTTTCCTCTGATTCTTTCCCCTCCAACATTTTTATATGTTCTATATGTCCTAGCTTTGGTTTTTGCTATTAGGAGTGTCATATCCTCAGGACCAAAGCCATCCTTAACTTAAAATGGAAAAATTCAAATGTATTCATGAAAAAAATACTTAATTTATATACAGGCAGTCCCCGACTTACGCGGATCCGACTTACGTCGGATCCGCACTTACGACCGGGGCTTTCTCGCCCCGGAGGTTGGGGCGAGAAAGCCCCGTTCGTAAGCTGCTCCGGTGCCCCTGGTCTGCTGGAGACCGTCTCCAGCAGACCAGGGGCACCGGGCGGGTTCCCGCGCTTCTGAGGCTTTGCCAGAGCAAAGCCTCAGAAGCGCGGGGAACCGCCGCTGCTGCCGCTTCAGTCTGGGTGCCTGTGGTCTGCTGGGGACGGTCCCCAGCAGACCACAGGCACCCGGACTGAAGCCGCAGCCGCGGGGGGGTCCCGCACCTCTGAGGCTTTGCCAGAGCGAAGCCTCAGAGGCGCGGCACCCCGCTGCGGCTCTGCTCCCCGTGTCCCTGGTCTGCTGGGCGGGGGGGGCGCAGCTAGTGTGCTCCCCTCCCCCCCAGCAGACCAGGCTTTTGTTTTGGACTCTGGGGCAGAGCAGCTGGGGCGCTGCCAATTGGTCCTGCAGCGCCGCTCTGGGCACTACTGGACCAACCGGCAGCACCCCAGCTGCTCTGCCCCAGGTCCTGATTCAGCCGCTGCTGGTCAGTTTCAGCAGCGGCTGAATCAGGACGCCTGGGGCAGAGCAGCTGGGGTGCTGCTGGGTTGGTCCAGTAGCACCGAGGAGCGGCACTACTGGAGCAACCCAGCAGCACCCCAGCTGCTCTGCCCCAGGCGTCCCAAGTCAGCTTCTGCTGAAACTGACCAGCGCTGACTACAGGAAGCCCCAGGCAGAGTTGCTCTGCCCCGGGCTTCCTGGAATCAGCTGCTGATCAGTTTCAGCAGCAGCTGACTTGGGGACGCTTGGGGTTCTTAAGTTGATTCTGTATGTAAGTCAGAACTGGCGGTCAGTTTCAGCAGTGTCTGAATCTGGACGCCAGTTCCGACTTACATACAGATTCAACTTAAGAACAAACCTACAGTCCCTATCTTGTACGTAACCCGGGGACTGCCTGTATTCAGAATTTTTAAAAATACCGAAATGATGGTCTTCAAACTTTTCTTGAAATGAGATTTACCAGCTTAAGATTTCTACCTTTTAGGCATTTATATGGAATAGCTTTTAGTATAAAATGTTTGACTGGATCTTGGGAAAGTAAATGTTCATGTGATCTGCTTGCATGTATGATTCCACCCATATTCTGCAAAGCATAGTACTTTTAAAAAAAATCTCCTTTAGAATTAGGCCAAATGCGTAAAATTTCACAATGAAATGAATTAATCTGAGCAATGTAAAAGGGTCATCTGATATGCTGTGAAATTTGAAACTCAGGCTTTCCTAAATCAAGTGCTACCTGGGCCTGCCTCTTTCTCTCTCAGTATTTATGTATATGGTTACATATGAATATTACACACAGCAAAAGTATATCAACCTTATTGGGCTCCTTACTGGAATAATATTTCATGCAGTTACACGACTATTCAATTAATAGCTATCTAACATCCCTATATTCAGACAGATTATACAACAGAGATGAATAATTCCAATCAGAGAGAATTTTAATATTTACCCAATGCTTTAAGTGCTGCCAAAGATGGATGGACACTCCTTAGGATCCGCTCTGCCACTTTGTATTTCCCTATGTCCACTCCTTGATACTATAGCTTTAATGTCATATGGTTGAGAGCGATAGCAAGGGGCCCGTTCCTGCAAGGTGCTGGGCATTTCCTGAGAAACGCTATGCATTGTGAAACCCACAGTCTAGACGGTGTTCAGCATCCTGTTCTGTTAGGCCCTAAATCCCATATCTTGTTCATGTGATAGACTACCAGCAGGTATGGTGTGTCCGGGATTGGGGAAGACTTCTGGAACATGGACAGGTTGTTTTTTAGTTAGAATACAAGATGGCTTCTCCATATTGCCCTTGCGTACACTTAGAATTTTCTTCTGTGAGATTGGGTTTCATGTTGCCTATTCTTTTTCACCTGAGATCTTCATATTGCTGCAGGCTTTAAGCAGGCAAAAATCCTAATGACATCCAAGGGAACTTTCACAATGAAGGGCTGAAGCTTTGTTTTGATAAATAAAGATTGTACTGTCTGGTATTCTCTCCACCCCATTTCTTCTGTGGTGACTCCATGACAGACTTCTACTGCCAGTGCTGGAGGTAACGCTCTGCTTTTCCAGAATGAACCCGGTGCTTTTCTTTGCTGATACTGGTAAACAGATAGCCCATGTTCTGTTGTGAGACCAAGTATATCGTCGTCATCTTCAGTTGCATCTAATTCTTTCTGACCGTTATTGAAAGAAGGTTGAAAGAGAAAAGGGCAATCTGACACATCTGATCTACATTATTTTTCTGATCTGCATTATTTTACCCTTCAGGTATGCCTTAAAGGCAGGACCTCTATGAACCTCAGGGATCTCTGTAAATTCCTCATGAGCATTAGTATTATATCTCAAATGCTAATCTGATGGCTATACTCACACCCGCTTGGCCATTCTCAGCTGCTATGACTGAGGCTATGGCTACACTGTAGCCTTCGTCCGGAAAAGCTTATGCAAATGAAGCTTCATTTGCGTAATTAATTGGGGGCCATTTTTGCGCAAGAGGGTTTTGCTCAAAAAGGAGCTGAGTAGACAGCTCCTTTTTGCACATAAAAATCCCCTCTTGCACAAGAGCCGTTCTTCCTGAAAAAATAATCCCAGAATCATGTTTGCTTTTTTTCAACAGTATCACACTGTTAATTCATATTTAGCTTGTGGTCCACTTTGACCGTTAGATCCCTTTCTTCAGTACTCCTTCCTAGATAGTCACTTCCCATTCTGTATGTGTGAAATGGATTGTTCCTTCCTAAGTGGAGTGCTTTGCATTTGTGCTTATTACACTTCATCCTTTTTACCTCAGATCATTTCTCCAGTTTGTCCAGATCATTTGGAATTATGACCCTATCCTCCAAAGCAGTTGAAACCCCTCCCAGCTTCATATATTTGCCAATTTAATAAGTATTCTCTCTCTATGCCATCAGCTAAATCGTTGATAAAGATGTATTTAAAGAACCTCTTCCTGTTGTCTCTTATGTCTCTTGTTAGGTTTAAGTGCCTTAGCCATTTATCCATGTTTCCACATTTTGTGGGGTTCCTTTTTGATTTTCGGGTCCTTAAAGAGCTCCTGCGGTAGCCATCCTGATCTCTTCTTGACTCCATCTGACAATATATCTTCTCTGGCTTTTTACAACCTGATAAGATTGCTTCATTAATTTATCTTAACTGAAGCTATTCGTAAACATTTAAAACAATCCTTCAGAGATTAGCCAGAACCTACACAATTTACAACTTGCTTTTAAAAATAAGAAGCTCTTAAGCAAAGTAAGCTGTCAGGGGATCAGCGGGAAGATCCTCTCATGGATTGGTAACTGGTTAAAAGACTAAGGGCTTATCTAGACTATGCGGAACAGGTGAAAGAGAATATGCAAATTCTGTGGGAAAAAATGAGGTTTACGCAGCTTTTCGCCAAAGGGGGCAGTTTGCTGAAAAAGCCGCATCTAAACTACTTTCACTTTTGAAAGCTCCACTTTTGAAAGTGCGAGCAGAAGATATGCAGATTCCCAGGGAATTTGCATATCCTCTTTCAACTGTTCCGCGTAGTCTAGATAAGCCCTAAATGGTCAGTTTTTCAGATAGGAGAGGGGTAACTAACGACGTCCCCAGGAGTCTGTTTTGGGACCAGCCTTATTCTTCATATACGTAAATGATTTCCAGAAAGGGATAATCAGTGAGGTGGCAAAATGTGCAGATAATATAAAACTGGTCAAGATAGTTCAATCCAAAGCAGATGGTAAAGAGCTTCAAAAGGATCTCACAAAACTGGATGCTAGGCAACACAGTAGCAGATGAAATTCAATGTAGATTAATGTAGAGTAACACACAGAGAAAGCATAATCCCAGCCAAGATTATAAAATAATGAGGATTAAATTAGCTGTTACCACTCATGAGAGAGATCTTGGAAGTCATCGTGAATAGTCCTCTGAAAACATCTACTCAATGTTCAGCAGCAGGCAAAAAAGCAAACAAAATGTTGGGAATCATTAAGAACGGGATATATAACAAGACAGAAAATATCATATTGCCTCTTTATAAATCCATAGTATTCTCGCATCTTGAATGCTAGGTGCAGATGTAGTTGCCTTATCTCAAAAAAGATATATTGGAAGGTTCAGAAAAAGGGCAACAAATATGATTAGGGGTTTGGAACAGGTGCCATATGAAAAGAGATTAATAAGACTGGGACTTTTCATTTTGGAAAAGAGATGACTAAGGGGTCTATAAAATCATGAGTGGTGTGGAGAAAATATATAAGGAAGAGTTATTTACTCCTTCCTATAGCACAAGAACTAGGGGTCACCAAATGAAATTCATAGGTAGCAGGTTTCAAACAAACAAAAGGAAGTACAGATGAATTTCTCTGGTCTGGGACTCTCTGGTCTGGCAACATCCGTGGTCCAGAAGGGATCGGGGTAGCCAGCCCTCCACCCCACCCAGAGCACACTGTACCCCTCCCCCAGCCCTCTGAGTCCCCTGAGTGCAGGGCGTATGTGTCCATACTGAAAATGGTGGAGTGGCAAAGCAGCCCTTCAATGTAGACACTCACTCCTCCTGTTGCTGTTAATCCACCTGCCTGAGAAGTGGTAGCTGTGTCCATGGAATGATTTTTCCATTGACCTAGCACTGTCTACTCAGGAGTTGGGGGCGGCGTAGCTACATCACTTGGGGGTTCAGAGTCTTCACGCCCCCGCTCCCCCAGAGACATCACTGCCAGCGTAAGTTTTCAGTGTAGACCATCCCTCAGTGTTTCCAACACTTGTTTGCAATGAGTCATGGCTACAGAGAGTGTGCGTGAAACCATTGTAGCTTTCAGTATGAAACTAATAATTTCTATTGGCTAGGAGACGGTAGACCAGGATTCCCTGGAGAAGATAAAGATCGCTCATTTAGGCTAATCTAAGTAAGCAAATAAGTTTTACAGAAACATCAGATCCTATGCCAAGCCTACTGGCAGCACATAAATGAAGCTAACCCTTAATGTTTGTATAAATTTAGTCCATCTCTGCAGAGCCAAGAGAACCCTCCTGTACATTCTGCACATGCCTATAGTCCAGGGAGGATTCCTTGGGCTCACTCTTATGTGAATTTCTGAAAGACAACCCAACCAAGGCATCCTCACCACGCCCTGGCTCAGAGAGCTACAGTCTCTTGCATACATGGTGCCAAGTAAAGGCATGTGCTCACTTACTCCTGTTCTAATTAATGCGTAATTAAAGGCGGCTGTACCATGCTGAAGCCCTCATACTTCATCTGGCTGCTGTGCCATAGTCAAATGTATATACACTGGTGAAAACCACAGACAAATTCTGTGCATGACAGTTAGTGAACTCTGTTCCTTACACACTTAGTGTACATCTACACTGCACATTTATTTCCAAATAAGCTATTCTGAAAGAAATACTCTGAAACAGCTTATTTCAAAATAGCACATCTACACTACAGAGAAGCCTCCAAATTAGTCCGAGGCAGGTTCCCCTAATGTGGATGTGCTACCTCGATTTAGAGATCCAGCAGGCACTATGGAGTAATTACTTTCAATAGCCCTGGGGAGAAGCTAATTCAAAATAACAGCAATGGAGCATCCACACTACTGCTATTTTGTAATAGCTATTTCGGAATAGGTGTTATTCCTCATGGAATGAGGTTTACAGAAGTCGGACTAAGCCATCCGTTATTTCAAAATTATTTGAAATAACGGAATTGCTGTGTAGACGCTCGCATTATTATTTTGAAATAACGTCAGTTATTCCAAAATAATACTGCTGTGAAAACGCACCCTTAGTGACCTAGGGGCTGTGGCGAAGGACACTGCATCAAACAGTTAGACCTGCATCCAAGGTCCAGCTTTTTTCATTAACACTGAAAGAGCAGGTGTGCGGGTAACACTCCTCTTCCTGCCCAATAATTAGAGCATCCCAGCATTTTCAAATTCTAGTCTGCCTTATTAGAGTAGGGATTTTGACCCCAGATATCCTATCATAGGTCTCCTTTCATCCAGGGCATGCTCTATTCTGAGGTACGGCTCTTCCTCAGTCTCTCCAGTGGAAGCTGTTTCACTCTACAATACATTCATACATACATAGCCATTGGGATAGCACCAAAGCGAGCATAACTCTGCTGCCATGGTTGTGACAGTGGAGTCTTGGCAGGGTCACGTGACTGCTGTAAGTGTTAATTGTGTCATGAATTCTTCTGCAGAGGCAGAGAGCGTCTGGCCCCAGCCTATGGTGTGCTCATTTGGGCACTCACCATGGTAGTGGGAGACTGGTTCAAGGCCCTGTAAAGGATCAGGCTGCATGGGGATGTGATTCTCTTACATCTCATTGCGTGCTCCAATTCCACAGTTGTAGGAGGACTGGGGCTGGACTACTGACTTTGGGATATTTTCTCCCCTCTTTTATAGTCACCAGCCTACTTTGGGAAAAGGTTAAACAACACCATCATCATCATGTCAGGGCTCTGTCCGCTAAATCAAATGGGTCACACTAATTCAAATGATGCTTCTAATGAAGAAGTTGGGTGCCATCTAGTGGCTAGTCACATTTTTTGATTTAACAGAACACTAACCACGCCTGCGTGCAGCATGTCTTGCTTTAAAAACGCATGGTCAGTCTGCTGAACTTGAACTATGGTAACAAGTCTCAACACAAAAGCCGTTTGTGGGAGAAGAAGAATTTTGTCAGCAAAAGCACTGCCAAACAGCATTCACATGCACCAGTTTTAACCAACAGGGTCGTGTTGACAGAGCTAAAAGCAGCATAGCATAGACAGAGCCTCAGCGGCTTTAACATGTCACATTAATTTCAAGGGCTGTCACCAGTTTATCCCATCACATACTGTAGCACATATTGCGTGATGTAATTCAACACATGCTGATTTGCGGCCTGATTTCATCAAGGTATATAAACACAGCTTGTATGATGCCGGTAACTTTAGTGGGACTACTCACGTGCTTCATGGCAAGTGTTTGATGAATCAAGGACAAAAATCCAGGTCATGGTGCAGAACTATTTTTGCAGCACATTATGTAACACATGTGATGCCATACTTCCCTTCTGCGCCCCTCCTGCTAGGATGGCTCCAGCCACTGGTGTTCTGTATTTTTTAATCCTGTGCCAGCTGCTCCCATTGCTGATAAAAGAGGAGGGCCTCTTGCTTAAATCGAGAAAGCTTTCCTCACTGGCAATGATCTCAAGTTACAGTGAGGGAGGTCTAGGTTGGATATTAGGAAAAACTGGGAGGGTAGTGAAGCACTGGAATGGGTTACCTAGGGAGGTGGTGGAATCTTTATCCCTAGAGGTTTTTAAGTCCAGCTTGACAAAGCCCTAGCTGGGATGATTTATTTGGGATTGGTCCTGCGTCGGGCAGGGGGCTGGACTTGGCCTCCTGAGGTCTCTTCCAGTGCTAGGATTCTATGATTCCTTTCTTAGTTTTTCAGGCATGCAGTCGCAGAAAGTGCACTTGGCCCATGTATGACAATCCTGTGCTGAGTTTTCTTGAGAAGTAGGGGTATGTCTACACTACCACCCTAGTTCGAACTAGGGAGGTAGTGTAGACATACCCTAGGTTAGTAGTTTAATCTTTTGTGAGGTGCCACATTTTGGGTTTGTCAAGAATGCAGGGTTTTACAACATTCAGAAGTGTGTTTTGCCTGTGTGCTGGAACAAAATAAGAATAACTGTATTAATGGAGAAGCTGCATCAATTGAGACCCTTAGCAATGCAAAAGATAATCAATTCAGTTATGGAAAGGCTAATGATTAGGACTGTTTGAAATATTCTGGTTGTTCCACTTTCTCTGCAACATTCAGGTGTCATGTTGTGGTTGTGATTGTATCTAAGGAATTGCTAGAGGTGACCACTCAAGTGAGGCTTTGTGGAAGCAAAAGGCAATACAGAATGGGAACCTGCCTAATCCAAGACTCCCATTCTCCTCTCTGCCACTATACACCATCCTCCACCTCCTCGTCTTGACACCTGAGGCAGCCAGCTCTTCCTCAACTCTTGCCTCCTAACCCAATCCACAAGGCCAAGACCCAGTGGTTTGTTCAAAGAAGGAGAGGCGGGGGGCGTGGAGACTGGTGCTGGCAGTGGTAGGTGGAGAAAAGGGACAGGATATGATACTGAGCTCAGTGACAGCTTCCAGTTACTACTTTAAGGAAGACTGGCTAGAAAACAGCCTGATTTGAAGCTGAGAGATGGGTTGTTAGACCTGGTATAAACTTCTTGGGAAAATAAATCTTTTCTGCTGTGCTATGTCACTGCTTTCGGCCTTGCCTCGTGCTCTATGGAGTTATTTCTGTGCTGGATGTTCGACCATGCAAATGTCTTCTTTTTAATGCTCCTCTTTATTATTTTTTTAACCATGGCCTCTGGTGGTTTATGCCAGTGTTGGACTGAAAATACCTTTGATCTTTTTAGTACACAAGTAGAGATTGCTAAATCGATTCTGGAAAAATAGCAGCCCCCTGAGAGTACCAAAAGGCCTGGTCACAGGAGATTTTTCAATCCAACTTTACAGATGTAGATCCTAAACCTGCAATAAGAACTCACTGGTGATTCTCTGTGTTTGCATGGAACTTCACTGACTTTGACATAGGTCCATGCAGGCACGGCAGAGAAGGGATGCATATCCATGTGGACCAATGTGCATGATTGAGACCTTCCGTAGGTAGCAGAATTCCCAACTTATGAGATTCCCGATCACCTCGCTACTCTAAACTTTTCTCCGACTATCTCCGCCCAGTCATGGCTGCCTTCTCTAACTCAAGAGGAGCCACCAACAAAGAATCGCAATCTGCTCCATAGTATCTGCACATCCTATCTTGTTGACATCAGTCAGGTGGCATGTTTATGAAATCACATTATTGAGCCCCTACTAATGATTAAGTAATAAGTTAGAGTGAAAAACTCTACAAAAACACCACACAATTCTATACAAAACCTGAAATATTTTACTTTTTTTTTAAACTTTGATCTAAGTTTACTTAGATTTCATGGACTTGATACAAGAGCATTTGATATGAATCAGTAAATAAAACACTGTAATAGATAGCCACAATAAACTTTGTTAGAAATGTACATGTTGCGAAAATAATAATAAAAAAACAGCATGATGTCTGGGTTATATTATATAAATGCTCAACAAGAACAGTATACTAGGGAAGCTTAAAAACCCTGCTCTGCATAAATCTGGGGCCCTATTCAACTAACTTTCTCAGACTCCTAGCATTCAGAATCTATGTCCCACTGTAATAGTATAAAGGTTAGTTAATAAGGCCTCAGTTGTTTCCTGTAGCTGTTTTTTATCCCCATGGACATCACATCCAGGTAATGTGTATATAAACAAAGCTCATAAGAAATGTACAAATATAAAAAGCTACAAACATTAATAAATTACATCATCACAAAACACAGAAACACTTCACAAGGTGCTAGTAAAATAATTGTATCCCCTCATAATACAAGAATTAAAACAAAGAGCTGGTATTAAAGTTGAAGATTATTCTTCAAAATGTGTTTTAAATAGATTATTTTGTACTATTTGATTCTGTATAAGACATTTTATAAGGCTGCACAAAGTTTTACTTGTTTTCCAGGCAACGCCCAAATCCCCCCAAAAAGAAAGTGAAACCAAAACAAAAACCACCCCGCCCTTTTAAAATCAAACTAAAATACAACTGATAATATTCAGCAATGACTTGTATAAATGTTAACGAAGTCGTCTATAGAAAGAAATGTCTAAAGATACTTTACTTTTATAAAAAAGAAGTTATTTAAAAAGCTATTTACAAGCTACATTCTATGAAAAATATGCCTTAGTAAACACATCTAAAAATTAAAATGTGGGATTGCCTGAGAAACAAATTTAACCCCTCAAGTGTTTATATGCAGACAAGCAGTTTAAGGTAAAAGAATGCACTCTACACCAAACACTAAAAGAGTTAAACGACAAAAAAGTATCCAGTCAAATTGTCAATAAGCTAAACTTTCCCACTCTCTGACACCTGGGTGTATGCAGCCCTCGTTCCCAAGGTAAGTGTCTCTGATAAGAAGTGCTTTGATATAAACGTCAAAAATTGCACATGAAGAAACAAAATTTGACCTCATGGACTGCAGTTAAAGTGATTGCAAAGTCTGCAACACATCTTTGTGTGCTTTGATTTTGATACTGACACAAGCTATTGTACCATCATGTGTCAGTTAGCTAAAAAACCACAGACTCACAGAGCTAAAAATCCCAACCAGTGACAAACCCCCAGTAAACCAGCTCCCACTGTGCATAACGATTGCTGCCTCGTGCACCCAGTGTTGTCTAACCAGCAGCTATTGGAGGCGCACAGGGTAGTGCTCAAGTGCAGTAATGCTCCTCCAACACATCCCTATTATGGTCAGGGTGAGATAATTAAGTTTCACATTGTGCAGACTGCCTGCTGTAGTTGCTATAGCATGGGAAAATGTCCCCAGAAATCAAACTTACGGTCCCCCACTTTTAATATTGTTAGACAAATGCAGAATTTTAAAGTTAATTTTTTGCTCCTGGACCAGATACCTCTTTAAAGACAGTATTTTTCTAATTGAAATGTAACTTAAATGGATGTTCATTCTGTTAAAACAACTGATTTCCACTTATGAACAAGTTAAAGGGATACTTTCCTAAAACTGGAATGATCCTCAATTTCTTGGGTTATCATTAACTTTTTGCGAACTAGTCACTCTCAGCAATTTGAGAAAGGACATCTATATTAAAAAATATTTATAGCAGTATTCTGTACACTTTAACTGCTGAAAGTTAAAAAGAATTATTAAAGTGGTGGCAAAAAGTTAACTGGTATTGTCCCTAAGATGATGCACAATACTACTGAAGTCCTTCAAGAGTTGAAGAGTTAGTGTCTGCTCAGGAATTACTGAGCTTTGATCAAGTCCCAGTTTTCAAAATATTAAAGGAGAAGTTTCCCATTCCGATGGATTTTCAAAATCTTCCCAAGCCTCTGTTTCGCGGTAGCCATGCCCTTTTTTGTACGTTTTCCTGAAAATTGGGGGAAAAAATGAACATGTTAAGTAACAGCATCAGCAACTATGTAGAAACAACAGAGTAGGTTTGCTTGGTACAAAAACTTTCCAAGGTGGTATAAACTGGTACAATCACAGTGAAGTGATTACATTTTGGATGTGTATACTACAAATTCTCAAAGTTAAGATGTGTGTGTGTGTTTGCGCACGTGTGCGGGTTTAACACATCAGTCAGAATATTGCCATACATTACATGCTGCGCTGTGTATCCCAACCTCCATTCTATAGTAGCTCATTCTTGGTGATTGTCTTAATGAAACTTGGTTAAAATCCATAGTAAGAGTGAAACCGAGGTGGTACAAAAATCCTGAAAGTACCATTCCCCATGTCACTGTGCTGATTAACCAAATGCATTTGAAAGCATGCAAACATTTATTCTGTAGGGGGCTCTATTCAATTGTCCATGTGTCCAAAACTCAGTACCAACAAATTAGTGCAAACTCACTCTCCATATTTAAATGAATTTAGATGGTTCCAAGCGTGGTGTGAAACCCTCGTGTTTTGGAATGGAAGCATTCACAGGAAAGAAAGTTTTTAAAAATTAATTTCTATAGACAGCTTAACTGTGCACTTTAAAAGCTGCAAAGCTTATGATTGTCTCTCTCGCTGCATTAGGTTAAAGAAGAAAACAGTGCACAGTTTCAAAAACTGAGGTTCATTTTAATTGTATTTATTCTTTTAAGACATAATGATTAAATTCTATAATAAACAGCATTAGTACACTTTGTTTCCTTTTCATCTGTGACCATATTGTGACATCCATCATATTCACTCTGACACATCTAGGAAATATATCAACTTCGTTCCTGATTTTACATTGTCATATACTTGTTTTCTGGCTTTTTGCTTGCACTCCTGTGTAACCTACTCCTCTATGGTGTGTCATATAAAGTGACACAGAAACTATCTTTTAATCCATGAACAATCAGACAAGTGCAGATATTCTGGCTGTGTCTTGCTAGTGGCACGAAGGCTTAGGCTGAGCCATGGTTCTGATCTTGCAACTTTTACTGGCAAGCCTCCTACTCAAGTGAACAAAAGATTCAGCTGGGCAAAGACTGAAATATCAAAGCTCAACCATCTCCACGTTCTTCCATACTTTACTACAAATGATGCTATTGATAGAGCAGTGCCTTTCTTCTGGGCAGTTTTAAAACCAAAAGTGCCATCTTCCACATTGACACACAGAAAAGGTGGAGAACAAATAAATTACTCCACAATGAGCCAGAAACAGAGTGGAGGACTGATCAGGTCACGTCCCCTGACTCCCAGTCTAGCATGTGATGCACCGGATCATCATGACTACTGCAACGTGGTCACCTTTGTCTTCACCCACTGGGGAGAAAGCAGTAGGTAGGCACAAATGTATCCTTTACCCATTGTCCAGCTACTGTAACCATCCTAGACAACAGCTCTGGCAGAGTGTGAACAAATTTGACACAAGTAAAACAACACGGAGAAGTCAGATTATGGAAATCATGTGTTAGAAGTTAACAGTTAAAACCTATTCTTGTATAAAGTTGCACGTGCTGTTTTTTATGCTGCCAGCAATTTTTCCCCCTCTAGACACTTGTCTTCTGCTTCCTCAAGAAACCACAGTGAAGTGTAATTAAGATCTTAGCTGCATGTCAAGCCAAGAATTGTACACCTTCACATGAGTAAACAAACATAAATGCTCAGTTACCACTTACCTTTACTTTTCATACTGTGTATGTAGTCAAGATAATACGCACAGATATGTAACCTACACATTCTTATTTTTGTGTATATAACATACATATACACACCCTCAAATACGGGAATATAGCTGTGTCTGTTTGCATATTTTATATATATATATCTCCAAGAACAATAAAAGAAATGGAAATCTCTCCACTGACTTCAGTGGTTTTGAATCAGGCTTCCAGGTAGGCAGTGAGTGTACTGTAAAAAAGGGAGGGAAATCATGCTGCTGTTTTAAATATATGTTCTCTCTCCAGCGCTGGACTGGACTGAGCTCTCTTGGACATCTCCAGCAGAAGAGCTGGCCCCAAACTGGCTGATTTGGTTTAACACTGCAGCCTCCTTCATCCTTTCCTGAAATCTCCATTACAAAATCTCCATTAAATTCAGTCTTGCAGGCCCTGTTTTAGCAATCACCATGTGGCTCTCTAGAGAGGCATCCTAAAGCCTCCTTCTGATTAACAGCCACGCAGGGATGTCAGAAAGAGTTACTCATTCATTTTCCTCTCCCAGAGAGGTCAAGCATTTGCTTCTTCTGCTGTCGGCTCCATCACAGAGGTAGGGAGTCCCATCATCATGTGTCCTTGTCTGACCCCTAGACTCTGCCTCCTGGCACAAAGCTTGGACAGCCTTGCATACCTTGCCCGCTGCATTTTCAGCTATTCCTGGTTTTCTACACAATCCAGTTCATTTCAACAGGTCAACTTGTGCCCGAATGAGAACGCATTACAATGTAATGAATTAAATATTTAATTTTGGTGCATGAAAAAAATTCCTTGGCATCTTTCTGACTTTTACTTGGCTTTGTATTCTGGACCCAGAGTTTGCTATAAATAATAGCTTGTTAAGAAAATGTTTCTGACATTTCAAACAAGTTATTTCAAACATTTTCAGCCATTTAAGGATACAGATGTTTTCAAATTAAGCACATGACATACAAGGACTATGTCAAATTGCCTGCTATCGCCGGTAAATTCCATCTAGTTCTAAAACCATGGGAAATAGTCACTTAAATTATCAGACATTGCATCTGTTGGCCCTGGTCTACACTAGGGAGTTATTTCGAAATAAATGGAGCATCCATAGTACCAAGCCCGTTATTTCGAAATCTGTACTCCTGCTTTCCTCAGGGAATACGCTTATTTTGAAATAGTTATTTTGAAATAGCATTAGTGTGGATACTCTGCTGCTGCTATTTCGAAATAACAGAGTATTCCCCAGAGTAATTTGAAGTAATTACTCCCCGGTGCTTCCTGGGGTTTTAACTCAAGATAGCGCATGCACATTAACGAAGCCTGCTTTAGACTAATTTCGAGGCTCCCTGTAGTGGGGACATGCTATTTTGATTTTGTTATTTTGGGAGTTCTCTCTCTCTCTCTCCTCCCTTCTTATCGCCCTCCACCATTTTCTTAACTTCCATGTGGACCCAGAGGTTGTGTCTAGACTACAGGGATTTTCTGAAAAAAGTGGCCTTTTTTAAAAAAAAAACTGCCCTTGCATCTAGACTGCTGCTGCGTTCTTTCGAAATTAAATTGAAAGAATGCGGCGTTTTTTTTGACCGTGGTAAACCTCATTTTACTAGGAAGAACACCTATTTTCAAAAGTACTCTTTCAAAAAAAGGCGTTCTTGAATGCAAACAGGGCTTTTTTGAAAGAGAGAATCCAGACTGCCTGTGTGCTCTCTTTCGAAAAAGCAAGCTGCTTTTTCAAAAGAAGTGGTTGCCGTCTAGACGCTCTCTTTTGAAAGAGGCTTATAGTCTAGACGTAGCCAGAGAGAGGTAGTGGAAGACAAACAAAAATCCATCTATTCTCCAGTGTAAGCATAAAATTCCAATTACAGAGAGCAAACAAAAATATTAAAAAGCAAGTTGATTCGCATGGATTTTTCCTATTATCATTTCCTTCAAACAGTAATTCCTAAATATAGTTTATATATTTGCATAATTGAAATTAAATGTAGGAAAGAACAGATGCATTCGAATTTTATCTGTGTTAAGATCTATGGTGCAGATCCTGACTCCACTGGGGTAATCGCAGAAAAAACATATATAAGACAGTGGGAAAACATGGAATTTTGGAACAAGCCAAGGGTAAAATGTGACAGGAGAAAGGCTCTTGCTGTGAATGGCTTTGTAGATACTAGAGGAGCTGGATTGTGACACAGATATGAGTTCCTCTAAAACAGGGAATAGCCTATAGAGTTTGCTTTGGTAAGTACTAGGGCTCGTTTCCCCCATAAGACACCCACACATAGTGGAACACAGGCCAGCAATGAAAACCCAACTCAGTACTCAAAGCCAGCTCTTCTACTGGTGTAAATAAGCTTAGCTCTACTGTAAGATAACAAGTATACAATGGAGTAGGGAGAAGGATTAAATAATTGCATGGATCTTTGCCATGAACATTTACAGTACCTTTGGCAGCTGCATTATTCTGTGAGGAGGAGGAGGATCTCCTCTGGGTGAGGAAAACTCCAGGTGCCATAGGTTGCGAGCCTCTGTTGACTTGGGCGACCCCAAAGGTGCTTGCTCCAGCAGTGTATTCATGATCTGCTAGACTGCTGGCATGGGACTCCAGTTTGGGTTCAGGAGAGCTGCCTTCCTGAGAGAGTTTATTTGTGTTGTTGGGTGACAACTTCTTTTTGGTCTTCTTCTTCTTCTTGCCTTTTTGTTCCTCCTTTCAATAAAGCAGAGAAGCCCCATTTAGCTACGATGACAACCAGTGGCATTTGCTAGCGCTATTACACTGTGTATCATGTCAAGAATGAGGATATTGTCAGAACTGGATTAAGACACAGAGCGAACAGGGTTATTAGAAACTGCAAGTGAAAACTATCTCCTAGTATGTCAGTTGCATCCACCACCTGCGGTCTCTCCGTAACTTGTGAGCTTTTAGGGGTTGGGACTGTCTTTGGGCCTTGTTTGTACAGCCCCTAGCACAATGGTACTTTGATACAGGTCTCAGGTCCCAAAGTTCTTCAATAATACAAATAATAATGTTACAAGATAAATATAATGGGCCTGATTCTCAGTTACATCAAGGCCCATTTATGACTCTCTGGCAGCGTAACAAGGCCTTAGAGTGGGCAAAACTGGCCCAATGAGGACACTCCTAGTGCAGGTGGTCTGCTCCCCAGACAGTAGAGAGCTGACGTAAGGCTGTAAACTGGCTCTTCCTCAGCTCTCTGTGTGTGCTGCCTGTCAGGGGAGTGGTCAGGGTGCACTGCTCTGTGGCTACACTTTGTTTCCCAGAGGATAGTTCCTCTATGGTAGACTTGAGGCTGCTCTTACACACGCTGACTGCTAGGCCAGGCCCTGTGCACAAGCCCAGTATATGGGAGCACAAAGATGGTTTAAAACCTCCTTTTCCTTCTCCATTCCTGAGACAAGCACAGTATCAAAGTCACTAACAATCAGGCTAAATATTTTTCACCTCATGGGGAAAAATTAACATCTCTTCAGAAGTCAGCTGGGAATAGTGCCAATGTAGACCACAACCTATGTACATAGGCCTGTGATGGCCTATGGTGAATTCTGGTCACAATGAAAGAACATTTTAAACTCAGTGGCTATGTCTAGACTGGCATGATTTTCCAGAAATGCTTTTAATGGAAAAGTTTTCTGTTAAAAGCATTTTGGAACAGAGCGTCTAGATTGACATGGACACTTTTCCGCAAAAGCACTTTTTGCGGAAAAGCATCCGTGCCAATCTAGATGCACTTTTCCGCAAAAAAGCCCTGATCGACATTTTCAAGATCGGGACTTTTTTGCAGAAAACAAATCTGGGCTGTCTACACTGGCCCTTTTGCACAAAAGTTTTGTGCAAAAGGACTTTTGCCCGAACGGGAGCAGCATAGTATTTCTGCAAGAACACTGACAATCTTACATGAGATCGTCAGTGCTTTTGCAGAAATTCAAGCGGCCAGTGTAGACAGCTGGCAAGTTTTTCCGGAAAAGTGGTGGATTTTCTGGAAAAACTGGCCAGTCTAGACACAGCCAGTGTGGATGGTAGCAGGCTGATATTAGAAAAGCGTTAGTAGCCTGTTAAAAATGGGATTACTAAACTGGAAAAAACAGCCATTTCAGTCAACTGTGTGTTGTCACAGATATCTAATTTTTATTTTTGGTACTTTAGGGTAAACGTCTACACGGCATGATTATTTAAGAATAAGATGTTCCAGAAGAAATACTCCGAAACAGCATATTACAAAACAGCACAGAGTTTCTCATCTTGTGCTCCGTGGAGCCCCAGGGCTCCGCGAGACATCTCCAGGGGCTCCATGAGGTTGACAGTGGGCACTACATTTACCCCTACTTCCTATGAGGATTTTCTATAAGCATCATTAAGTTCAGCATGTTTTGTATCCAGACATCCATTTTCATAACCATGAAGTTTACAAGATACAAAAATGTTTTATTGCAACTTTCAGAATCTGATATAAAAAGCAATTAAATTCACAAACACTATGAAAATCTGGTATATTTCTCAATTTTCAGTTATTTAGCATAATATTTTCAAAAATGCTTAAGAGACATAAGTATTTGCATCTTATTTTTTAAAGGGATTCAAGTGCCTAACCTGCTTAGGAACTTTTGAAAATCTTATGATGTGCCTAAGCACATAATAGCTAAATACCTTTGCAAATGTGGCCTCAAATGCCTACTGTCATTTTGAAAATGGGAGCTACATTTCTAAATCTCATAAGCACCTTTGTAAATGTATCCATCAGTCTTATTGAATTAAAAGGTGCTTATACTGAAGACTTCCCCCAAATACTACTTTGTTCACTTGATCTGCCCAGCTGATAATTTTGTCAGTGTGCTTAAAAGCACCTAAGTTAGAAACCTCTAGTCTGTGGTGTCACTGGAAATCTAAAAGTGTGAGTTAGGGCCTGGTCCTGTTTCTATTGAGGTTACTGGTATGATTCACCAAGTATAGAATTGGACTTGTGCAGTAATTAAGTATGAGCTGCCATTACAACATAGTTAACATTCAATAAGCAATAGGAGAAGATGGCTCCATTTGGGAAAAAAATGGTATTTTCAAAGGGAAAGTTACGTTGAATGCAAACTCACCTGCTGAGATAATTTGGCTGCTGCTGCTGCCAAACCAGTTTCAATGGAGGCAACTCTTGTACCCTCTCGGACAGGTCTGTCTTGTCGAGGTACTGAGGGGCCAACTCTTGCTAAATGAAAGAACAAATCAAAATCCAGTACAACAGCGATTCTCTCTGTAGAGGGGAAGCACCATATTCCAACAGCGCAGGGGGCCGACAGACTTTTCAAGCCCCTGGGCATGGCGATGGGGGCAGCGCTGCACTCGGAGAAGGGGCAGGGCTGAGGCAGCCAGCTCTCCGCGTCTTCTGGAACATGTCACCAGGGCCGGCCCACAACATTTTGGCACCAGAGGCGGGAGCTCAAATCACGCCCCCATGCCCTCTCGCTGGGGCCAAAACTTTGAAAGGTCTCCATTCTGCCTTTTTCCTGTTCTACTCCTCTCATGGTGCTGCTCTGCTACCTACATCTGCACCAGCAGCAGACACAAATTTCTACACTGGGTCCTAGTGGCGCCTCCCGCCCCCTGGCACCTGAGGCGGCTGCCTCAGTTCGCCTCATGGTAAGGCCAGCCCTGCATGTTGCAGCCCCCGTCCCTGGAAGCCCTCAGAGCCACCTAGCACACACTGCCCAGTGCCTCAGTTGCAGCGGCAGTGGCCAGGAACTCCAGGTCCTTTTGAATTGCCAGGCCCTGGGGTAGGCCTGCAGCAAAATGAAGGCCAAGAGGGTGACCAGGGAAAGGGAAAGCTTCTTTTTAAATGAGGCTAACACCTATAAGTGCCAAGTATTATGAATGTCATTGAATGGCAGATGTAGAAGCAGAGCTCAGGACTCTACTTCAACAACATAGCTTTCAGGAGGCAACCTGTATTCGCTTTCAGATTTTCCAAAACTGACCACACTTCATGAACAATGAAACATTCAAGGAATGTGAATTTATTCCACATGAACAGGCTCCCAGAAGCAGCCTGCACTGCCCCTGTCCATCTTAGCCCCACTAATGTAGCAGGCAGCACTGAAAGCTACGGACACTCTGAGCTGCTTCCCAGCCAAACCCCAGGAGCTCTCCCATACACACCAGAAGCTGCATCGGCCCACAATCGGGCACTATAAAATGTGGCACGTCCTGTAAGGCACAACACAGAAACTATCCCCTGCAGTGATTAGGTTTTACAGAGCTTTTAATGAAAATAGAATAGTTTATATGCTCCATTTTCTTTTTTAATGCTTTTTTCCTATATAAGCTGTAGGCAGCCTCAGCACTGCTAGATTTCTCCAAATACATTATCAATTTCACCAGTAGGATGGAAAAGATACCCACAGCCTACAGAAGGTGGCTTTTGATTTTTAAAAGGTGGCTGAAGAGCAACAGCCCAGAAGGTGTTAAATTCAATGTAGTTGATTGTAAAAGTGGAACTATTTTTTTTAAGTTAGTCTTGCAACTGAACACTCCAGACAAGCACAATCTTTATGATTAAAATAATGAATCCCATTGTTCCTTCTCAGTTTTCATTCTGAAATACCCTCCCTGATACTGGACAGCCATGACATACTACACGTACCTGTCGGGCTGTAGGGGGCATCATCAGAACTTTTTCTTTTCTTTGATCGTGATTTGAATACTGGATTATCTTCATCAGATTCCAAAGAAGGGTAAACTACACAAGACACAAAAAATATCTTTTATTGAAGCAGCTAATTAGACTATAGTAAACAAGAATTTGGTGTCTGCACCCATCAGCATAGAACTAGGCTAGCACAGTGGCGAATCAGGCCTAGAATATCTATGAAATACATTGCGGCCAAGGGTAGCACTCAGAGTGAAATGTCTAAGAAGCACAGATGCTCTGGGGATAAAGCATTCTACTAAAAATCTAATGGGGCAATGGGCTTTCTTCCCAGCAATGCCACTGACTTGCTGTAATACCATGGGCAAGTCCCTTCATCTCACTGTGTATGTTTTCTCTCCCATACCTTGCCTGTCTTGTCTGTTTAGACTGCAATTTCTTGGGGTCACAGTCTGGATCTTACTCTGTATTTGTACATTGCTTATCACCACGGGGTTCCTAATTTTGGTTGGAGGCCTCTAGGTACTATTGTAATGAAAACAATCATACAGTTGTTGGTGCGCAGTGTGCACTGTTATTCTTGGCTTGGACAAGCCAGTCCTCTCCTAACATACAGCTTGGCCTATTTGGAGTACCTATCACCATCAGGTGCTTGGGAGATGTTACTCCCCAGTCAGATGGGTCAGCACATAGATTATCTCGATAGACATCTGGTGACCCGCTCATGGTGTGGAAGAATATTTCCTACATGGCTTAAAAACACAGGCAGAGTGTGGTACCCTTAGGGAAAAGAAAGGGGCTAATGTCAAAGTCGGGATAAAAGTGAGGCCACTGACTGCTTGCCAGTTTGCTGACCAGCACTATTGTGACCACATTGGTTGGGTGAAAGGGGATGTGATGAATGTCACTTCTTAGACCTTTCTCAGAGTGAACAGAGTGGTGGGCTCCACATTACATGGGCCCACTGCCAATTTTGGTCTGCAGGAAAAGCCACTTTTGATTTTAATGGGCCTTGTGCAGGGCACATGGAATTTGGCCCACTTAAGCCAGAGGCAGAGGCTCTTGGCCAAAACACAAAGCTATTCTCAGATTATTAGTCAGTAAACTAATTGCTCCATAAAATCCCACACTGTACTCAGTAAAATGCTGCTGTTAAAAAACACTGGGAAGGCATTGACACAGCTTGCTCCCTCCAGACCTCTGCCCCTCGCTCTGCTCATTGTAAAGCACACACATCTTACTGACTGACTAAAAATAAAGGGCCACACTGTCCTCTCTTGAGGAAAAATACAGTTAGGAGACAGAAGAGTCAGTGAGTTCAACCTTACAAGGTTTCTGTCAGAGGGAAGTGGATTGTCCTTCCATCAACGAGAAGAGAGGCCATGCGCTCATGGGTGTCCTGAGTTCAGGGTAGATCTGAGGACCTGGCTACCAGAATAGTACTGGTTCTTCTTAGTTCCTGCTCCCATCCAGCCCCAAAACTCAGAGATCTATTCCCAGCTCCGTCTCTCTTCTGCCCTGTCTGGATCCACAGCTCCCCAACCAAGGAGCTCCAGCATGGAAAGGCTTGAGGGTTAGAGAAGGGAATGATGTAGGGGAACTTTCACCACCTTCTTTAAGTTTAGAGGAAGTTTCTCCCCAGTTTGATCCCCTAGGCTATATCTACACTCACGGCTTCTTTCGCGAGTAATATGCAAATGAGGCTAAGCGTGGAATATTGCCGAGCCTCATTTGCATACCTAATGAGCCACCATTTTTTTCAGAAGAGGCTCTTGCGCAAGAAGGAGCATCTACACTGCCCCTTCTTGCGCAAGGAAAACCCTCTTGCGCAATGCCGTTCTTCCTGAAAAGTAATAGGTGTAACGGCATCGCGCAAGGGGCAGTGTAGACGCTCCTTCTTGCGCAAGAGCCTCTTCTGAAGAAAATGGTGGCTCATTAGGTATGCAAATGAGGCTCGGCGATATTCCACGCTTAGCCTCATTTGCATATTACTCGCGCAAGAAGCCGCAAGTGTAGACATAGCCCTAGAGTTTTATTTTCCATCCCAGCTTAGTTTGTTTCTAAAAGGTTAAAACTAACTGGTTCTCTGCCAGGGAGGGGGAAAAACTGAGCTGGATTAAGACAGAGGCTAGTTGTCAGGGAAAGAGATGAGATAGCTCAGTGGTTTGAACACTGCCCTGCTAAACCTAGGCTTGTGAGCTCAATCCTTGCAGAGGGGATTTGGGGCAAAATTTTGTCAGGGATGGTACTTGGCCCTGCTGTGAAGGCAGGGGATTGGACTCAATGACCTTTCAAGGTCCCTTCCAGTTCTAGGAGATAGGCAATCTCCATTCATTAAAAGGATCAATGCTGAGGACACCTGCTCCTGGAATGATGTGATCACAGCAGAATTGCAATTTTCATTTAAAAAAAGGCAAGTTCTAAACCCCCATCATGGTGAAAAGTTTAAAAATATGACCCGAGTGTAATTAATATAGAGATGCTGGCCTGAGCCTGAAACAATCACTCTGAGATGGGTGAACAGGACATGAACTCTTACAAGCCACTCGGAAGAGTCCCACGAACACTCAGGACTACATATGGAGGCTAGGAGTGTGGCAGGCTTAGCCCACCTACCCATCCAAGCAATGACTGGGGTAATTCCTGGGGTGCCGTTCTCCTGCCAACCCTGCCCTGCCTCTCTGTGGGACAGACGGAGGCCCTACTGTGAGCAGCAGGGGGTAAAAGACAGCAGTGATTTGCCAGGGTTAGCCCCATGCCAGCTGCCACCACTACATTCACCTGCCCTTCTGCAGGTACGGTGCTTGCAGCTCCTTTTGGCCACGGATCACTGTTCGCAGCCAATGGGAGCTGTGAGAAGCAATACAGACTGGGAAAACGCTTCCTGTACCTCTGACTGGTTGGGAACGGTGATCTGTGGCCAATAGGAGCTACAAGCACCCCTGTCCATGGAGGTGCAGGTAAATACAGCGGCCACCAGGGGCTAACGCTGGTAAACCAAATACTGCAGGCCAGTATTTGCCCTCTACTGCTGCTCTGGTGCGCCCAAGTAGGGGGACTGCATTGTCCCATATGAGGGGAGACAGGGAATCTCTGCCACTTGTATGCATGCATGTGTGTGTGTGGAGCTGGAAATGGGTTCAGAGAGGGCTATAGGTGTTGAAGACATGGTGACCTGTGTTATGATATGCCTAGGATCCCAGATTATATGAATCCTGCCCTCACCCCCGCAAAAAAGCATTCAGATTTGTTTTGTTTTTTCCCAGTTCATTAAATCGTGCTTGAAAATCAGGAGTATTATTGTCAAATACCGGAAATCCTCGCTCACTTTTGGCTGAACCAGCTGTGTCATTCAGAAATGCTCAACCTTTCCTGCTCTCACATTTTATTTTACTTTCACTACATTTCATTGCGTTTTCCTCATAAACAGATCCATTTGTGAAACCTTCAGAGGCAGCAGAATCTAGTGGGCAAAGAACGGGACTGGGAACCTGGGACTGCTGGCTTCCTTTGACACTTACTCAGTATGTGGCCTAGAGCAAGTGACTTAACTGTTCTGTTTCCATTTTCCCCTACAGTAAAACGTGGATAATTATTGACCCACTTCACATAAGGGCAAGGGCAAGAGAACGTACTGGGTGCAATCACAGCCCCTTCCTGGGGCTCTACAAATAACTCAATGGTAAAGAGATAAATGGGCAGAGGGAGATAGGGTTGGTGGTGTTTTTGGAAACCTTTGGAAATGGTTTTCTCCACATTTTAAAATATGCGAGCAGCCACATGCCACCTGAACGCTTCTCTCCATGAACATGCATGGTTCTTTTGGGTGATTGATAACAATATCATTTGAGTTTTAGTCCATACAATATAGATACAGAGAAACTCCTTGCTAGAGGGCATTTTTTTAAGAAATGTGCACTCAATTTTTATTTCAATATTTGCCTGTTAAAGCAATGTATGCTTATAATATTACTGCTTAATTTCGCCACTGAACAGAAAATCTGCTGACCATATGCAGCACCAGTATACAGTCAGACTGCTTACAACAAATAAGAACTATTAAATAGTAGCATAAATATATAATTAGCAAGAACGTTAGGGTTTAAAATATCATCCTACCCATTTTCCCACTGTCACATATAGATCATGTTTATAAATAATACCTCCACAAAATTTGTCATGTAATTTATCCTGATACAGCATCTTGTAGGTGTAACTGCAAACCTGAAACATGCACTTAACTTCTTTTAAATATCTACAATATTTTCAAAATGGAAATGCCTTGTTTTCACTAAACTTCTAAGTATTTCAATTTGAACTTTAATATATGTGTATCTAATAGAGTGCGTCTACACAGCACCCTTAGCTCGAAACAAACTATGCAATTTGCGCTATGCAAATTCGATAGTTTATTTCAAGTGTATTTCTAAACTGCTTATTTTGTAATTTGGCGCTAAATTTCAAAAAAACTCGCTATTCTGAAATGCCCCTTAACCCTCGTGGAATGAGGGTTACCGGGACATCGAAAGAAGCCACCCATTATTTCTAAAACTATTTCGAAATAATGGGCTGCTTCAATAAACACGGAATAGCTATTTCGGGATATTTCCAGTATCCCAAAATAGCTCTGCAGTGTAGATGTACCTATAGTGACAGCAGGTTGCAGTGATGTTTTTTAAAGGTTTACAGCCAGCAGCAGCATTTTAAAGTAATATTTTATTATGTTGCTAAAGAACTGCATACCCTTCTTGAGCCCTGTGTGATTTTACGTTTCTATGGGTATGAGTATTTTTACCTGCTCTTTCTCTCTCTCTTACACACATACACTGCTTTTCAATATTATTTAAAAAAGTTGCTTCCAGTATATAGTAAACTTGATGTAGTGGTCTCAAAAAGTCATCTTTTCCTTTTAGTGAAGAGTTTAGCATTCTTGTCATTAAAATTTAAGATCATGACCCTGTCGTATCTAATTCAGGGGTTCTTTACTGACAGTTTCTCTAACAGTCATTTCCTCATTGGCATGTAATGATCATAGTTTCTTGGTATACTGCATAAAGTTCTATTTTTAAATGTATATATCTGATTTAGGACTTCGCTAATTGTTGTTTCAGCTTCACTCCTGTGCTTATTCAAATCCTTTCCCCACACTACATAAAAGTCATATATTTTGGTTCAATCTAAATAAAATACCAATCTATCTGTTCCTCTAATCTCACGTATGCAGTGTGTTTATTCTAATCTATTGATTCCTATCTAACTTAATCTAATCTATCTGTTCACCCTTGTCTATCTAGCCTAACTAATCTATCTAATCTCTCTTTAATCTTGCCTATTTTCTACAGACTAATCCAAGCAATAAAGCACCCCCCTCCAAACATGCAAACAGTGTCCACACCAGAGCAGTCCCCTTGATTTTAATGGGACTAACTAAAAGTCAATCACTATAAGCACATGCATAAATACTTTCAGAATTGGAATTAATTCCTTCTCTTACCATAATCAGAATCTTTAAAACAGGCATCTAAATGGTCCTGGTCATCATAGTCTTCAATGTCAATGCTGTTTTTTGTGCTCTTCTTCGGTAAGTGCTTGCCTGCATTTTTGCTGTTACTGTTCCCAGTTTTTTTCGAGTTTTGAGCTGAGATAGAGTTATTTTTAGCTTGGTTGGTACTCCATGAAGTCTGCAGGCAGGAGTCTGAAGATTGGAGATTTGCCATTGATAACATTCCTTGGATTGCTTCCTGTGTGCTGGGAGATGCAGGTGGCTGACTAAGGGAAAACATTAACAAAATAAAGAGCTTTACGCTAATTACCAAATCAACAACATGCAATAAACAGCATTAAGTGTAAATATAGCTCAGTCTGAGTTCTGGATTAATGGCCTCACCACTGTGTAGGTGCGTAATATGTGAAATTAATTTATACCAAGTAGAGATCCAGCTGAACGTTAGAAGGACAAAGATTTGAAATAAAATCAGAAATCTTCCAAAATTTAGTTCTGTGAATACCTTTTCAGAAGTGGTAATTTGATCAAGTAAAGAGAGTAAGCCAACTGACTTTTCCCACAACAAAAAGGGAAACACTGAGCAGTTAATAGAAATACATGGGAGACTTTCTACAAAATCTTTCTTGGCTAGATCCTCAGCGGGTGAAAATCAGAGCAGGGCTACTGAAGTCAAGTGCCTTGTGGCAGTGTTACTATCTGAGGATATGGCACTCTGTTCTTATTCTGAACACACTCAGTAAAGTCTTCCACTGTGACCAAACAGCCATCTCTGTGATCACAGAGTATTTGTGGAGTTTTTCCTGTTTGCCAAATTCATCACAAGTAAACTAATGGCATGTATTTTGCTTCCTCTTCTATAACTGGAGCAGACTAAAAGGACAAAAAAAAACCAGGGTAAAATAATCAAAAGCAGCCTCAGTGATTTGGGAGCCCAAGTCAAGGAGTTTCTGACTCGTGCAAAGTCAATGGGCTCCTAAGTCACTGAGGAGCTTTTGAAAATGTCACCCTTAATCTCTCACGCGAGATAACAAAAAGGGTTTGCCCATCACTGCTGGGAAACCATCATTTCCATTCACTGTCACACCACCAAAGAAAGGAAACTTAAGCATCTGACTCTGTCCAATGAAAGAAATTAATTATAATAACATTCTACACTGTCAGGCTTGGATCATATGTTCAGAGCTGATATTTTGCACTGGAACATAGCATATGGCTTCTCATTTGTGATGTGTATTGATTTAAACATTCTGGTTCTTTTGGGGGAGTAAACTGTGTAATTAGTGGTGTTTGAAATTGCTTTTTTTATTAGTTAAAATATTGGTCTAGTCTAAAAGCCCCACACTCCTGGAGATGAGTTGTTAGGCTTTGAGCTAGCAAGACAGTTAAGCATATGAGAAGTCTTGCTGACGTTACCCTTTAGCGTTAATCATGCCCTTAACTGTTATTATTCTGGAATATGACCTTAGGGAGCATGGGAAGTCATTCAGGTCTGCTGACCAGCTACACACATGAATTCCATCACTGCAGAACTTGTAAACTTCAAATTTGGTTTGATAGAAATCTATTCTCCAGTACCAGCATTGGCTTGGGTTTTCAAATAACAACTTAGTATTTTTAAAAAGTGCTCCTCCTTGGCCACCATCCTTCAGGGTGCTCAGGACACTGTTCAAACTACACCTTGCAATGATATTGTTAGATACGGATCACGACAAAATACATCCTCTTACAATTACACAGGTAGAATGTAAGAGCTTTTCATAGATTTCTGCCATAACCCATACATTTAATCACATTTATTAAAAGATCAGTGCTGATCCTTTTTCTGCAGTTCACAGTGTTGACAAATCCAGGACAGGCTGGGATGCCCTAATGGACCTTTTCAAGCTCCACTTTCTGTTATTCCCAATATGCCAAAACTGGATTTCAGAACTGCTGCTTTCCACAGACTGCAGTGTACTTCTTACTTCCTCCGATCCCAACATACGGTCCTGGAACTGAAGTCAAGATCTACTGAAAAGGAAGAAGGAAGGTGTTCCATACTCAAGTACCCACTGAACAGAATGCTATGCCAGGAGGCCTTTTCAATTGGTAGGCTGTGGACAAAGAAGTCTAGTGGTAAGAAACAACCCTTTTTGTTGATGTCAGAGAACAGAGGATACACTGGGGCAGTGAGAGAGATCTGTTCATGATACGATATCCATCCATCTGCCAAAAATAGCCCCACTGAACAAGGCCCAATCTTGGAAAGTGCAGAGTAGCTCCAGAAAAATGCTGAATCCCACTCACTTCAATGGAAGTACTGCCTAGAAAGTACTGTGCACTGCGGAAGATTGGGCACAGAGTTCTTGAAGAGATGTGAGGATGCTACCGAACACATACAGCAATTATAACCCTGGTCTTTGTTTTTAAAAGCTAGGAACCGATTCCCCTATATTGACTCTTATACAAGAATCATTAGAGTAACTTCCTACATATTTTATACTTTCCCCCTTACAGCAAGCAATTTTCAAAAAGTGTTTTGACTTGCC
The DNA here is from genome assembly GCF_049634645.1 of Pelodiscus sinensis. Taxonomy (NCBI): domain Eukaryota; kingdom Metazoa; phylum Chordata; order Testudines; family Trionychidae; genus Pelodiscus; species Pelodiscus sinensis. The sequence continues at coordinate 50,656,731 of NC_134721.1, forward strand.
CACTCCCAGTATTATTGAAAAGCTCATCTGGCATCTAACGCAGTTAGAGCTGCTTGAAAGAGAGATGAAGTGAGAACACAATGGGATTTAAGTACTTCCAGACAGAGGGTAAAATGAAATATTTCAGTTAGGAGACAAAATTAATGGAATATTAACTTTGGGTGCTCAGAGAACTAAGAAGCAAATTCCCTTGTCCTTTGCCTCTGTTGGTCTGAAATCATTTTCACAACACATCGCAAGTAAATTGCAGTCACACAAGGATCTATTCTCTATCCACAGAGAATCCCTCATGAGCATCAAAGGGAGTTAGTTATACCCCGATATTTAGAGAGGATTAGATATCTCCTTCCCCATGGAGAGAAGCTATAGGACGCACCTCTATAAACCAGAACTCTCTGGTCCAGCAACATCCATGGTCCAGAAGCACCACGGATGTTCCAGGATATCAGAAGAGTCCCGGTGTACTGCGGGTGGGAGGGCAGGGGATGCGAGCTACGAAACCGGGCACACAGCTCAACTGGGTTGTGGGGTGGGGGAGAGCGGGAGCTGGCACACAACCTCCCCTGGTCTGCCAAAATCCCTCATCTGGGACCAGTCAGGTCCCAAGGGTGCAGGAGCAGGTAGGTCTAACCTGCACTTAAAGATGTAAAGTCTATCCCAACTTCTCCTTTATGGCATACATTGGAGAAATTTTATAGCAAGGTCAAAAGAAGCCCAAGTTTTAGTGCTACTGTATGAAACCCCTTTTACATCTTTTTACTCTCTTCCTTGTGATCCAGTCAGAAGAACAGGATAGGGAAACAGAATAAACTGCTAGACCTCGTGTCTTATCCAAACAGAAACAAAGAATAGGATAATCTTACAGGCGGAAGAAAGATTCAGGAAAGCTGGAATATGATTCGAGGTCTGCATTACTACTGGTGTCTGATAGAAAGAATACCCAGGAACAGTTACGCACCAGTGTGTATGGGCTAATGAATATAGCCTGCAAAAGAATTTTAGAAAATTCCTTGACAAATATTCATAGCTGTCAAAAACACAATCAGGCTCAGAGTGATGTTAAACAAGATGATTAGCATTTCACCAGAAAAAATTTGGTTTTTGTAAAAGTCTTTTTCCTATAGTGGTAGGTTGATGTCAAAGAGTAGATAAAAATTCTAGAAAAGTGGTAAGCAAAAAAAGAAGCGTACAGAACACATACATTTAATGAGGGAAGAAAAACAAGTCCCCTAGAATACAGAAGAAAATTACTCTCTTCAAACAGTAGAGAAGAAAAAAAAACAATATCTGAAAAGGCAGATACTGTGATCTCAAGTACTTACTACGGTACTATTGTTGAGCACTCAGGCAAACAATAAAGTGCAAAAACCACTGACAAAATGAAATTATGTGTGGTTTCTTTTAAACCACTGATATCAAACATTTCCTAGGCAAATTAGCAACAACATGTCACATTCTCTTATGCAGTGCTCACTTAATCCCCTTTATAGTTTCTTAGGATTCCAGATATAGTAACATAGAATACATTCAGCAAGTTTCTTGAAACTAGTCACAATCATAAATAATCCAAAAAAGGAGTTGTCAGCTTTAGCAGCTAGTGAATCATTGAAAAAGAACATCAAGGTATTTATTTAGTGAAATATTCTTTAATCTTCCCATTATCATGTCAAACGCCTTAGTTTTCTGTTAATTGCATTCATATTGTTCAGCCTTTACAAAAAAATTAACATATTTTCTTCACGTTTCATTCAGCTGTTTATCTTAAACGCTGACCTCTCAAAACAGTGGAAACAGACCATCAAAAACTGTTCACCAAATGGGAGAATTAGAGAGGAATTGCCTAAAGCAACACAAGCTTTAACAAATAAATTATGGACTCTGATCAAAAACAGCGGTTCTGAAAGTCAAACCACAAACTCAACATGTGTGTAAAAAACCTCTTAAAGAGACAGACAGTTAAAAATAAGGCAAAGTGTTTCTCATTACCCCATGTCCTTGCAGATTTGCATTAAGTCATTTTTGTTCTGCTTTCTAAGCCAGACAAAATGTAGAACAAGAAACAGGAAGCAATTATTAACCTTTGGAAAGCTCCTTTCTATAACTTGAGAGATTATTATTTTTAAAAAATACCACTTTTAAAAGTAAGCTCTCTGTTAGTTGAAAATCATGAAGACTCCCACCTTGGAAATGATAGGAAAAAGGGAACAGAGTACCTCGCAGACAACTGTCCTGGCCCCCCACACTGGATGGAGCAAGTAAAATATACTGCTATTTTCAGAACTAGTTCCTGCTTTGTCACTGAGCACATTCCATTCACTTTTTGTTTTGCTTGTATTAAAGGAGAGGACTTGGGGAGGGATAGAGAAAAGGATATTTTTGTGCAATTTACTGGATAAATTAATGCCTTTTGCAGGTGATTTTGCGTTTTTGTAAACTCCTCTGCTGTTCTTTTTTCTTTCCCCCTTTAAAAGATACTTTACTAGTGCTTGGAAAGTTGTCACCCTTGAGAGCAGAGGGGGATTAGCTTACTTCAATAATTGTTCATTGTGTAGTAAGCATCTGGTGATTTTCAGCTGCTTACATCTCAGCAACCGAAAGAGGTACTGCACTGAAAACTGTCAGCTCACACAGAATCTTGATCTGTAAAACATAGTAAAATTTAGTAAAACTTGGTTCAGCCATTGCCCACTCCATATGCAAAGGAGACGTTCAAACTGACAAAAGGGTATCAATACAGTTGATGTAACATCACAGCTCATTAACACGATAAATATGGGGGGGAATTCTCACACCAAAGAGGTGATTTTAAGTTCCAAAGTTAGCCCAACCTACTATAGGCACAGCTGTGGCCCAGGGTCTGAGCCAACTCTTAGTGGATCAAGACCAGTTTGTCTGAGTAATGGCTTGTGGAGTGCCCAAGAACTTTAGCGGCTTTGTGAGGAAGAAAAACCAAATCACAGAAAGATGGGAATTATTAATACATAGAAGGAAAACCAGACAGTACCACATTTGTACTGTGCAGCACTGTAGTACATGTATGTATTTGTGATTTTTTCCTATTATAAAACGTCATGTTTATATATATATTTAATCAAAAACAGAGTGATTGAGAAATGAAATATAGCAATTTAATTTATCAAGAGCTTTTTTTCAATCAAGCCTCTACCCACACTACTAAAACTCAATTGTTTATATAAAAGTCAAAAGTGATATGACACACTCCCCCAAGCTACATCATGCAGTATAGTAATTGATGCAAAATTTAGTTATTACTGTACTTTAGGCTTTGATGTCACAAGCCATGAAGGCTATGAATGCACTGGACACTGTGCTTAGGATCGGGGAGGAAAAATGAGAGTGCTAACTAAGCAACGGAATAGCATCAATGTTCAGAGTCTGTGAGGTTTATTGTACCTTTCACAAACATTCCTGTTTAATACACTGCAAACAAGCAGCCTGCTTCAATATCTGTCAGGTACCTAATGTAAGAAAAATGGCTGAACCAAATTTTAATAATTCTTATAATGTTTTAGAGACTCCCTTCAATTCTCATATCCGACAGCAAACACAGTTGTAAGCAAGCTTTGTAACATGAGGCCCACATCTCAGTGGGATGTATCTCAAAATTATTAAAAACTTAAGTGTAAATATGAAAATAAACTACGTCAAAGTGTGAGGTAAAATGCAATTAACGAAAGTTGTTCTCTAATCCAATGATGAGTTCTGATGTAGCATTTAGATACGAGAAGCCTTTGATGGGATGAGGAAGAAGAAAAGAAACTACAGGTTAAAAAGTGTATATTGATTACTAATTAGAACTGGATCCAAACTAAACTCTGGGAAAGTGCAGACCTAGAATCACAACCAAACTTTGTGACTCAGGTCCATCTCTTATAACATGACTTTAAAAAGGTTGTTACTCAGCTCTACAAAACCGGTCATTAGCAGATGGTAAGCAGTAATTGCCTCCACCTAGGCAAAAGTAGCAAGTGGCTGACTAGGTCTGTTCTCCAGGAGACACCAACCTTCTCAAATCTAGGCTCCCTTTCTCTCCCCCTTAGCACCCTCACTGAAAAAACAGAACTTGTTGACACCCTGGCATTTTTACAGCTGTGTAGCCCCGCTCTGCGCCCGTCTACAGAAATAGTCCCACCACTACCAGCACTCCTAGAGCTGCATTGATGTTAGAATGTTACGATATAAGAGGTGAAAGTAAGCGGGTGCACCCTGGTGCACAGCTCCAACAAGAGCAGGCTGAAATGCAGCAAAAGCCAGCAGGGAGCTATTTAAAGAACTGGCAGGGACCCAGGTTGCAATAGGACAGTACCTGTAAGAAATGTTAAGTTTACTTTCACAACTGGATATGATTCTGCAAATTTAGTTTGGGTCAGTCAAGTGACAAGGTTTTCCCAAAGATGTCTCAGAGTTCCAATAATACAGTCACCCCAGCAAAGATAACGTCCAAAGAGAAGTGGGTTTTGCCCATGAAAGCTCATGATACCATCTACATATTTTGTTAGTCTATAAAGTGCTACCAGACCATTTGTTGTTTTTTAAGTTTTTCCTGTTACAGATTAACTCGGTTACTCCTGTGAAGCATCCAAAGGGCTGTTCAGTAACATAGAGTTCATATCCTATATCACCCAAGGCTGCCTGAATGGCAGAGTGAGCATCACATAATGAGCCTCTGATGGGTAAAAACTTTGCTAGCTCCACAAGTCTCCCTCCTTCAGGTTCATCTGCCCCTCTACCACCTTTCTTGGCACTGTACATTTCACTCCCGTCTCATTACAAAGCAAACTAGTTTTGTTTTTAAACTCACTGATTCTCTCTGCAGCGACAGGTTCACTTAGCAATTTATTCCACATGTTCACTTCTGAGCGTGATGCCTCTCTGCTGGAATTCTCTATATTGCTCTTAATTCCCAGTTTCTTAATGTACACTGCAGAGAGGATCTTCTTCGGACCCTCCCAGAGAAAGAGCTCCATTCTACTCTACCAACTCCTGTTCAGACCTGCAAGCTGCTGTTTAGCTACTGTGTCGAAACAGTGAAACATCCAGTGGAAGGAAGGAGAAGGGAACAATGACAGCACGGATCACTTGCACCCTTGGAGCGCCACGCTCCAGCCTGGTCCCCGGGTTGTGCTCTGCCATAGTTGTATAACTCATGGCACCTGAGACAACGTGGAATAAAAGTAGGGCTGAAAAGAGAATGGCTGCTGCAAAGAGACCATGATACAGCCGGAGGATTTCCCAATAATCCAGCCTGACAGTGGACATTTCCAACCTAGCTGTGCCAGCAGGGCCGGAGTAAGAGCTTTAGAGGCCCTAAGCACTGAAAAGATGATGGTGCTCCCCCGTATGTAATTCAAAATAAAAACATTACTATCCCGTAAAATAAAATTTTATTTTTCAAAACGACACAAAACTTACATGTATGCTGAAATGAAAATAGCTTCCTTCTAGATTTTCTGATTGCAAAATTCTGGATAAGTTCATCGAAGCTGACTCGACAAAGCATGTCCGTTTTCATGCACAATAGGGAAAGTGAGTCAAGTCTGTCCTGACACATTGTTGTTCTCTGTGGGTTTTTTATTCTTTTCAGCTGAGAAAAAGAGCGTTCTGCGGAGTTCTGATTTTTCCCATGATGACTACTTAGATCCTTTTTTTGAAATACCAAATATCGAATTTAAAAAAAAAAAAATTTTTTTTTTGGTGCCCCTGCTTTGCTGGTGCCCTATGCACGTGCTTAGTCTGCCTATTGGGTGTGCCTTAGCCCTGTGTGCCAGCTCTGGGAAGATGCTTTGTGCTTACAAAAGAAGGCGCTTTGCTTACGTCACACAGAACGAATCAGCTTTGTGAATTGTGAAGAAGGTGAAACCCGTTTTGAGTAACTGCAAAAATCTTACTCTGTAAAATGGGGATAATGAGACTGTGCTCCTTTGTAAAGTACATCAAGAGCTACTGCTGCTAGGTGCTACTAACAGAATGGCCCTCTAATAGAAGTTAAGCAAAAGGTATTCAGTACAGTCTAGAATACATATGGGGGGGAGCTCTTAAGTCTGAAGGTTGCCTAACAAAGGATGGCCCCTGGACCATCTTTCGCTCTAATTACGTCATTATTTGAATAACAAATGTTAATTTTTTTTTCTTCGTAGCCAGGACATTTAAGGCCCCAGTATCTCTGCTAACTGCCACCATTACCATTAAGCATCCCTGAATCTTAACTACTTATTTTGATTCGCTTTTTTTCCTAGGGTCAGTAAATCCTGTTTGCTGAAGGAAGCCACCAGGGTAGTAGCTTCCTGGATTCTCCCATAGTAAGAACCAGATTGTGCTCTCCTTTTAAGCTGGTGTAAACTCCCACTGATTTCAGCAGGCACTGCCTGAATAAGTCATGCAGGCCTGTTCTCTAACCATCTTTACAGGGAAGCACACCACTTACCACACATGCCTCGTTTTTGTTACATTCTCCCAAAACTGTATTTTACATTTATTTACATTGTCATTATTATTTGTGTTCCTAGATGCTCCAGTGCTCCATTGTGCACAAACACATAAGAACATAAGAACGGCCGTACTGGGTCAGACCAAAGGTCCATCTAGCCCAGTATCCTGTCTGCCGACAATGGCCAATACCAGATGCCCCAAAGGGAAGAAACGACAGGTAATCCTTATGTGATCCCTCTCCTGTCACCCATTTCCAGACACATAGAGGTTAGGGATACCATTCCTACCTATCCTGGCTAATAACCATCGATGGACCTAACCTCCATGCACTTTAATGTTGGACCAAGGGACAGTTCAGATTTGCCTTGCATTGATTTGGGATCTTTAACATATTTTAATCAAGATGGGTCTGCACTAAAGCGCCAGGTCTGAAAACAGTGCTGAAGTGTGGAGAGTTTGTGATTTGGATCCCAATTTTGCAGCTCTGACTTCATTTTCCTTTCCTGTTAATAGTTTCCAGTTTTTGGCTCAGCACCGCAGTGTAAAATACCTCACTGCATTTCTCAATCTTAACCAGACCTCAAAGATTTTGGTATCCAGTTTGATATCCCACTTATATTAAGCTCCACTAAAGCTCATGCAGCATTATGGATGAGTAAGGACCGAAACTAATCCAAAATGACCCATTTTATGCTTAATGTCCTCTAGAGAAATTACGTCTTAGAGCCATTTGCTCTTCCTGAGTTTTTTTAACGGCAGCTTTCTATTCTCTTCTTCCAAAACAGGCAAAAATCAGGGAACTGTGTGGACCTTAAAAAGCACTATACAATGAATGCAAGTTGTTTGGTGCATAAATTAATGCTGTCCTCAAGCTGAATTATCTGAGCTGTCTCCTTTTGAATGAATCATCTACTTTATTGTTATTGCTTAGGTGGATTTTCAGTATTTACAGCTGGGAATGGCTCTAATTTTATAATTATACCACCAGGACCTTTTCCACCTGCTCACCTCCAGGGCATGGGATACAGAAGGAGCTAGTTTACTGGAGAAAAAAGTGATTACTAAATTGCAAAATCTGTGTTAGCTGCACGTATGAAACAGGCCATTACTTTGCTTTAAGTGAGGGATAATCAACCAGGTGTGTGCCTACCTGTTGGTGTTATACTCTAAACCCCCAACTTCCTTGCTCGCCTGCAAAAGATCTAGAATTCCTGCTGAACTTCCACTCTCCTTCTTCACTTTGGAGTTGCGGCCTGGCTTTGCCTCCGTGTCAATGTGAAGCGAATCTTCATCTGATGAGTCATCGCTCTGTGAAGGCAAGGAAAAATCTCAAAGAATTGCAGCCAGCTACATAAGTCTGTAAGACATCCAACAGTATTGGAGTTCCCCAAAAACTTGAGGAGAGAACTGTTGCTTTATTTTCACCATAAAAAGCAGGGGCATGGTTTGAACAGGTCTCTTTACAGCTCTGTAGTTACAGTATCTTTTCAGAGACAATTTCACGCTTCCGAAGAGTGTCTGACTTATGGAAGTTCATACTTATCGATCATCTAGGCAGTAGCAGTGGAAGGTTCCCCATGTTACCTTTCCAATGGGCTTCACTCTTGTTCTCAATGCTTACAAAGTGTCCATCATTCCTGGCCATGTCCTTGTTTTGTATTATTTCCCTTTCCCCAATGAAAGGGAAGGCCAGTGACAACATTTTGTTCCTGTAAAGTTATTTCCTATTTATTTCTTTGTCTTTTCTTCTCCTCAACCAGCTCTGCCCCTAAACTCCTGGAAAACCTGCCATCCCCTTAATTTTCCCATGGTCTTCATTTCCTGCAGTGCAGATACCATCTGCCTGGATTAAGAAGAACAAACAGAACTATTCTTGAAGTCCATTAATGTTGCTTCTTAACTGTCCAGAGGGATTGCTAATGAATGACGCATGCCATCTTCCTTCCCCTCAGAGATTGGGCATGCATCTGCCACCTCTGTGCCACCATATCATGACACCCCAGGTGCCCAACCCTGCCACCACTGAAAGACAATGGGAGTTCTTGGTGCCTTGTGGCAACAGCATCGTCCCATGCAACTCATTTGAGTGGGGAGATGTCTAAGGTTAAAATTCTGCAGAATGCTTGATGGGTCCTAGTCTCTATTTATAGGCACCACTACAGTGCACAATCAAGCCCATGTACTAACTATCCCCGATCTGCTGCAATATATTAATGCAGTCCACTGCAGATAGCTACATGAAAAGCCATTACAGTTGGATATAAATAAATCTGCAAAGTCTTTAGTACATTAAGAGTATGAATCTCATTTACAGTAAGGCCCTTTTACACTGCTCTGGCAGTTTGAAGTGGCTTTAGAGTGGCTGCAAATGTAATTCAATGACTATTTCATTGAGAGACTACTGACATACTCACGTGTTTTAAGTGGATCAAGGTCAGAGGATTGAGCACTCCATAGGATCAAGCTCTTTATTTATTTCTAAGTATGTGTAATGGCACACAGATACAACAAGTATAAGAACAGAATACGATATAATACAATAATCATAGAATACCTTGTACAATACTGATTCCACCTTTGGCTTCTTAACTGGTGTGTGTTGTAACGTTTCTTTTTTATCTGATAAAACTAAAAAAAAAGAAAACAGTTAACGTTGAAACAGACCTTTCACTAATTTCAGAAACAGCCTATCGAGTCTCAGAATGCAATTTAAGTCCATTGCATTGTTTTTTAATCTTGTGCTTCAAGTCACATGTACATGTTCTTTTTTTATAGTAAAACTTATGTTAACTTTAAAAAGTAGCTTTGGAGACATGGATACAATTTAATTCCCCAGAAATAGACAAAACAGGATGCAGTCTTACAAGGTAAATCTCTCTTCGTAGTGTTTTTCTTTCTTCTAATTGGAAATTCATCAATTTTCAGTTCGCCATCATCTGATACATACTCATATTCATCTCGCACAGGTTTTGGTTTATCTTCTTTAAAATTCTGCAGTGACCCGAACACACCAGGATTCAACTGGGTTTTGACTCCCTTGGAACTGTAGAGACAAATGTTATAAAATCAGAAACGATGGCATTTTTCACATAGAAAATGTATCAAGGAGACACAGACACAAAGCCACATATCAAGGTAATATTTATTTTATATATATATGGAATCAAAGCATGCTAGCTTTGAAGACAAAGTAGCAGTTCACACTGGTTTGCATGTGTTTTGTTTTGTACAGATTTCACAGTACCAGATACTTAAGTGGGGTAAATCAAAATTGCTCCACTGACTTCAAATGAGCACTATGTTCACTTCAATTCAGCTTTATTGGTTATATAACACACATATACTACATGAAATCCTTTCATTCCATCTTAGTTGATTTATTTAGCATGTGCTCCACCTAATCTCTGGGGATATGTACATAGAATCCTAGGGCTGGAAGAGGCCTCAGGAGGTCATCGAGTCCAGCCCCCTGCCCAAAGCCTAAACTAAATCATCCCAGCCAGGGCTTTGTCAAGCTGGGACTTAAAAAACTCTAGGGATGGAGATTCCACCATCTCCCTAGGTAACCCATTCCAGTGCTTCACCACCCTCCTAGTGAAATTGTTTTTCCTAATATCCAACCTAGACCTCACCCACTGTAACTTGAGACCATTGCTCCTTGTTCTGCCATCCCTCATTACTGTGAACAGCCTCTCTCCATCCTCTTCGGAACCTCCCTTCAGGAAGTTGAAGGCTGCTATCCCCCCTCACTCTTCTCTTCTTCAGACTAAATAAGACCAGATCCCTCAGTCTCTCCTCATAGGTCATGTGCTCCAACTCCAGAATCATTTTGGTTGCCCTCTGTTGGACCCTCCCCAATGCATCCACATCCTTTCTATAGTTTGGAGGGGGCAGAACTGGATGCAGTATTCCAGATGTGGCCTCACCTGTGCTGAATAAATACAATATAAAATAAAAACTCAAATGGACAAGAACTCAAATCAGAAAAATAGCCCTCTGGACTGCAATCAAACTTAGTCCATTTAAGGCACTATTCTCAAGCAACTGCCAGAGTAAACAGATAAACCTTTCAAATGGCCATTATGCCCAATAAATTTGTGTCAGATCAATGATCAAGCGCTCAGATGATGTTTCCAATAGCATGCATGACAGTTTCTCTCAGCTGTTGATATAGAGAGGGGTAGTCTTTAGGGCAGGAGCAACACAAGCACTTCCTCATAATCACTACATTTTGATTGATGGAGCCAATGGAAATTGTAAGAAGGCTCAGGATTTGACTCGTTGACCACAGTGGGGATTTTCCCCAATATTGATACCCAAAGAAAAGTAGCAGCCAGTTCACCTGGTTGTCTATCCCAACCACACCTACCAATAGACCCGCAATGTACTGTGGAAGAGGACAAGACCAAAGAAGAAAAGGGAGAGGAGGAAGAAGAAGGCAAAGCAAGAAGAGAGAAGAAGGACACCCCAGCTGCATCAAGTCAACTACAGTGGCATGCAGGAATAGATCACAGTGCAGAATCAGGCAGAATATGTCTCTGTATGGGTGTGTCTAGACTACAGGGTTTTGTCAATAAAAGTAGACTTTTGTCGACAAAACTATACCTGCGTCTACACTGCCGCTGAGTTCTGTTGACATAATGTCGACAGAACTCAGCAGTTTTGTCGACGACTGTAAACCTCATTCTACGAGGAATGACGCCTTTTGTCGACAGAGTTCTGTTGACAGAAGGTGTTACTGCATCTACACTGTCCTTTGTGTCTACACTGTCATGTCGACAAAGCGGCTTGCTTTATCGACAGAACTGGATGTAGTCTAGATGCTCTTTGTCGAAAGAAGCCTTTTCGACAGTATCTGTCAACAAAACTTCTGGCGACAAAAGCCTGTAGTCTAGACGTACCCTATGGCACACAGTATGAACCAATGCACAGCACACCCAGAAGGCTGGAATAGCTCCAGTGAAATTCAGCAGTGAGACTACCAGTTCAAGTATTTTATAGGTATATTATTTACTCAGTGATCCAGATCTTGTTTAATCAAATAAAGTGTAGAACTATGCTAGAAAATAGGGGATTTTTCCTTTTATTACTGTGAAAAGTGGGATTAAAAAAAGAGTAAATGAAAAAATACTGGAGTTTTAGCCTAGGGCAACTTTTTACAACCAAGATATAAACTACCAGTAAAAGAGATTTATAATTAACACATTCTAACTAGAAAACCTATGTAGAACAATACATGTACAAAATAATCTCAAATGCTTCTATATCTGTAAAACCACTGATAGGAATCTGATTTCCTCCCTAAGAAATATTTTACACATATTGTCAAAAGAATTTACTTACTTAAAAACAATATAAATGCAAGCACAATTTTTAATTTTGAACATAAGGTCCAGTTTCTTACCTACTTGTCTGAAAAAAACCCTATCCATAGAGTACAAGTATCTTTTGTAATTCAGTGTATAGTGTCATATTTTTACTTACCCAAGCAGTTTCTTGTTAGAGAAAGAAAATGTAAATTTATTGTCCTTATTTCCTGATAAAGGTGTCTTTTCCAATTTGTGTTCCTCTTCCATTTTTAATAATGAATCAGGCTTACTGTTCTACAAATCATGAAAATACAAACAAAATAAAGTTAATGTGTTACCAATATTTTTATATTTCTAAGCAAATCCTGGTATATATTACTAAATAATTAGGATACACGGAACATGTGTGTGTATGCACATGCTCACACAAAGAATTGTAGATGGATAAATGGTTGAGTTTTCGCCTGAGTTAGGCCCAATTCAGGAAAGCATCCCAGTTGAGGATATCACTTCAACACACATTTACCTTTAAACATATGCTTAAGTCCCTTTGAAGACAACAGCTGTTAAGCACATGCATAAAGATTAACATGTGCTTAGGCATTGCCCTAAATGGGAATGATCTCAAGCATGAGCTTAAGTGCATTCCTGAATCAGGCCTTCACCCAGATGCTCTTCCCAATGAAGTCCATCAGAACTGTACCCACACAACTAAGGCTATGTCTACTCTGCCGGTTTTGCCAGCAGTGAGTATGCAAATGAGGTGCTGATTAGCGTATCACTAAACCTCATTTGCATAATCTAGTCAAGCTGTTTTTGCACACAGGGGTTTTGTGGGAAAAAAAGGAGTGTGGACATTTTGGTTTTGCACAAAAACCCCATTTTCCGCAAGATCTTTATGCCTCTATGGGAAGGGAGAGGCATATGGATCTTGCAGAAAATGGGGGTTTTATGCAAAAACAAAATGTCCACACTACTTTTTTTCCCGCAAAAACCCTTTGTGCAAAAATGGCTTGCATAAATTATGCAAATGAGGTGCTGTGATATGCTACTCCGTGTCTCATTTGCACACTCAAATTTGAGCACTCATTTGCACACTTAGATGAAGCCTAAGGGTAAAATTAAGCATTGAGTCCTCCATCTTGCAAAGAAGCACACATTTTCAACAATATTTTCCTTGGTTTTATTTTTTGGAGAGAGGTTCTAACACACCTTGACATGTAAAAAACCAAATGTATATACGTGATTACCCTTACTAAAATTCTGCAGAGTAATAACGGAAGAGGATGTTAAGGAATCAAAAGACGTAACTATCAGCTTGATTCCATTGCATCAGTACTATGAATCCAAACAGTTCCTTGGAATTACCCATTGGTAGAAGCTTTTTTGGATGAATGGTACTGCCACAAACTGTTTTCAAATACACCTCCCTCAATTATCAAAATTTTGAACTTGTTACATAGAAGAAAGTTCGAAACTGGGATCTACATGAATCCAATGAGTCTAAAGCAACAGGGAACACTCTTTATTTTGGCTCCTTCATGCTGCAAGTCTCTCTGAGAGAGAAAGGCTACATCTACATTGGCACCCTTTTCCAGAAATGCTTAAAACGGAACAGTTTTCCATTATAAGTATTTCCGGAAAAAGCACATCTACATTGGCAGGATGCTTTTCCGGAAAAGCACTTTTTCCGGAAAAGCATCCGTGGCCAATGTACACGCGCTTTTCCGGAAAAAAGCCCCGATCGTCATTTTCGCGATCGGGGCTTTTTTGCGGAAAAGACTACTGTGCTGTCTACACTGGCCCTTTTCCGGAACAGTTTTTCTGGAAAAGGACTTTTGCCCGAACGGGAGCAGCATAGTTTTTCCGGAAAAACACTGACAATTTTACAGTAGATCGTCATTGCTTTTCCGGAAAAGCAAGCGGCCAGTGTAGACAGCTGGCAAGTTATTCCGGAAAAGCGGCTGCTTTTCCGGAATAAGTGGCCCAGTGTAGACACAGCCAAAGTGTTTTCATGTCACACATGTAACAACTGGGTAGTTACAGACACTCTTTTTAAAAAGATGGAATACGATAATACTTCCTTTTCTTCCTGGAAGCAAAACTTCCAAATTTGACCCTTCATCTATAGTACTGGCAATGATAATTGTTACATGTTTTATATTTTTTGGATTTTACGTGAAATCAGTTTGCGTTTTGTGTTGTCATCTTTTTTAAAAATAAAACCCTTACTCTCTTCTAAATTAGTAATAGAGATGTAGCGGTGTTAGTCTGGTGTAGCTGAAACAAAAGACAGGACTATGAAGCACTTTAAAGACTAACAAGATGGTTTATAAGGTGATGAGCTTTCGTGGGCCAGACCCACTTCCTCAGATCAAATTGTGGAAGAAAATTGGCATGATCATATATACCCAAGGGATACAATCAAAAAAAAGTGAACACAAATAAAATAGAAAAATCAGATTTTAGAACAGAGGGAGGATGGGGGGAGGCTAATGTTAATGAGATAATTATAGTAGAGGTGATATGTCAATGAGATAATGACATTAAAGGTGATATCACCAATTATCACCTCTACTATAATTATCTCATTGACATTAACCTTCCCCCCACTAGTCCCCCCTCTGTTCTAAAAACTGATTTGTCTATTTTATGTGTGTTCCCTTTTTTTTTTATTGTATCCCTTGGGTATATATGATCGTGCCAATTTTTTTCCACAATTTGATCTGAGGAAGTGGGTCTGGCCCACGAAAGCTCATCACCTAATAAACCATCTTGTTAGTCTTTCAAGTGCTGCATAGTCCTGCCTTTTGTCTCTTCTAAACTGTATGGGCACTATCCTCAACTAGCGTATATTAAAATACATTAGCACCACCAGTCATCCTCTGGTTAGGGCTGCCAACTTTCTAATCACATAGAACTGAACACCTAACCTAACCCCTTCTCTGTGGCCCTGCCCTGAGTTTGCAAAATCCCCCTCCCTCTATGGCACACGATCACCTGTCTGGAGCAGGGGGTCGAGATATGGAAGGTTGTATGGGCTCTGGGCTGGGGTGTGGGCTCTGGATGGGGTCAAATGAGAGGTTCAGGGTGCCGGAGAGGGTTCCTGGCTGGGGCAGGGGATTGAGGTGGATGGGCAGGTGAGGACTCCAGCCGGAGGTGTGGGCTCTGTGGCGAGGCCAGGGAGGAGAGGTTTGGTTTGGAGGACACTCAGCATTGGGGAAGACAGGTTGGGTGTGGCGGGGTGCAGGTTCCAGAGGGAATTTGGGTATGGGAGGGGAATCCAGCCTGGGGCAGTGGGTTGGAATGTGGGGAGGAGATTAGGAGTACGCAGCTTCCTGGCACCACTTGCACAGGTCCCAGGAAGCAGCCACCAGGTCCATGTGGCCCCTAGGACGGTGCATGGTGGGCAGCCAAGGAGGCTCCATGTGCTGTCTTGCACCACAGGCACTGCCCCTGAAGTTCCCACTGGTCACGTCCTGGCCCCTGGGTGCTATGGGGGCGGTGCCTGCAGGCTCAAGGGCAGCACATGGAGCGTCACTGGCAGCTGCTTCTGGGAGCCATGAGGAAACAGAGCAAGTAGGAGCCCTGCCTTAGCCCCGGGCCACTGTACCGCCGACTGGACTTTTAACAATCTGATTAACTGTGCCAACTGGAACTGCCAGGGTAACATACCAGCTGGGCATTCCAGCCAAAATCTGGACACCTGGTGATCTGGCTCAATGAGAGCAGCTTCTTTGTTAAGAATCAGAGGAAGGTACAGCTGTTCTCTCTCCTTTGTGGATTTTTGGGTGAGCGACTGGGGGGGCCATGTCTTTCATTTTGCAGATGATTAATCTTTTCTCATAAAGGCTGTAGAATGCTCTGGAATTAAGACTGCAACTATTACAGAATGAATGTTATAGATTACATTCTTCGTATTGCTCCAAAATGGCCTGGAGTCAGATTACTGCACTCCAGGAGTGAATTCAAGCTAGGTGATGTATCTCAGGAGTCTTGTCTCAATGAAGCAAACTTAAATATGCAGGACCTGATTTGGATCTCTGGTTTGACACCATTGATAGTCTACTGATTTCACTAGAGTTTACTGAAGATTTAAACCGGTGTAATTCAGATCAGATCTGGGACTACATATTAGGGGTAAGATTATGCAGCACTGGCCTAATTCTGCTCCTATTGATGTTATTCTTGTTGGCTTCAAGATGAACTGAGCAGGACAGTAACATGTGCTTTGGAAAATCCCATCCTACATGTCTATTCTGACTGAAATTCTTTTAAATTATTCTATCTAATTCTGGGAGGCCTGATCCTCTGTAAATCCAGAGTAACACTAAAGGATTCAAGGGAATTACACTTTGTGAACCAATTAGCAAGACTGGGTTTAGGCCCTATATTTTCACATTGTTAGTACTATACTCTGCTGTAACATACACCACTTCTTCCCCTATTTCTAGTATTTCCCATTGCTGTGTGATACTCCAGCACAAGTTAACAGCAGACTTTACCTTATATTTCCATTTGGCTTCTGTTTTGCTCTTATTGTGCTCTCGAATTTCGAATTTCTCTGCCTCATTTTGCTTATTAACAGCTTCCTTATTGGGAACACTTAAGACATTCTTTGCAGCCTGTAAAAAAAAAAAAAAATCAGCACATATTCTTAAAAGAGAAAGAAATGAGCTCCACTTTTCCCAGGTTAGCTACCCTTCTCACTTTATATACAGATATCTGAATCATCTGGAAAACAGGAATATTTTTACACAGAAGAATCACACTAACATTGAGTCTTTGTGACAAAATAGCTGGAGCTTCAATAAAATATTAATGTGCAGAGAAATGTAAAAATTAGTTTTGTTTCTCCCTTGCCAAGGTCATTATAAAGAATGTAAAAACAACGAGTCTAGTGGCACTTTAAAGACTAGCACATTTATTTTATGCCCTAATAAATCTATGAGTCTTTAAAGTACTACCAGACTCTCTGTTTTTTCTGAAACAGACGAAGGCCAGCTCTACACCGCTGGAGAAAACTGATGTAAGATACACAATTACAGCTATGACAATTGTGTACCTGGAGGTGACTTACCTTTCATCGATTTTCTGGTGCGGCCCTACAGCAGGAGGTCGATGGGAGAAACTCTCCCATTGGCTTCCCTTACTCCTCACGACAGCGAGGAATACCGCAGTCGATGGGGGTGCCCCTAGAGTTCAATTTGGTCAGACTTTACTAGATCCGCTAAAGCGAACCCCAGAAGATCTAACACCAGAGAGTCGATCCTCCAGTAAGCATAGACAAGCCCTAACACAGCTACCCCTAGGAAACCTATAAAGAATGTTTTGATCTCATATCTGTTGCTTGATAGACATGTTTCACAAAGTGCATAGAAACTACTTTTGAGAAGCCTGGATATTATTTCTTATAGAACCTGATTTAAACAATTAAGTAAATTGGGTGGCAACCTGGTTCCTTTGCAGAATTCCCACAGATGTCAATGGAGTCAAGATTTCAATCACTGTGTTTTTCTTTTTCCTTCATGAGCTACCCTAAACAGAAGTCTTACTCCGTGCTACTGAAAAAAAATCATTCAGAGTACTTAGAACAATGTGACGCACCTTCCCTTTCTTTGGCGTTTCAATCTTTGTCAAAGCCTCCTTTGT
The DNA here is from genome assembly GCF_049634645.1 of Pelodiscus sinensis. Taxonomy (NCBI): domain Eukaryota; kingdom Metazoa; phylum Chordata; order Testudines; family Trionychidae; genus Pelodiscus; species Pelodiscus sinensis. The sequence goes on from NC_134721.1 coordinate 50,674,142, forward strand.
GTGCGCCTCCAGCAGGTCCAGATTGGGAATGGCGGGCGGCGGGCTTTCCTTCACCTTCTTTCCTTTCTTCTTCCCTTCTCCCTTGACTTTTGGAGTTTTGGGGAGCTTGGGGGGCTTGGGCGGTTTGGGAGGCTTGGGCGGTTTGGGGGGTTTCGGTGGCTTGGGGGTTTTCACAGCTTTTGGAGTCTTTTTTTTCAGAACTTTTTCTACAGGTGGTGGAGGGGGTGTCACTGGTACAGGCGACGGCGCTTCTTCCTTCTCCACAGGACAGATTTCCTCTACCTTCACGTTGGCACTCACTTCTGTTTTGTTGACTTTGAACGCGTTCTATAGTTGGGCAGAACATGAAACACAGTCAGTTCCAACTTCCAGGCCATTCATTATTCTGTAGCATCCCCCCTTCGTGTGGACGATAAATCCCCAACACCATTGTATAATGATAGGGGTGCCCGAAGCCAGGCTGGGCAGGAAATGGAGAACACTACAACCTACTGAAATTATGTTGTGCTGGCTTAAAATCTTCCCCACTCCTCCTTGGCAATTATTTAAGGTACAAGTCTGGTCAGAACCAACTCTTGTAAGAAGTTCCCCTGGATCAGTAATGAACACATCCGGCTATGGGTAGGACTTTCAGAGAAGCTCAGGTTATTATTTATTACGTGTATCGCAGTAGGAGCCACAGTCATGAACCTGTTATGCTAGGCACCGTACAAACATGCAGTAAAAAGCTTGTTCTTTCCCCAGAGAGTTTACTGCTTGGCTGTGTCTACATTGGCGCGATCTAGCGCAAAAGCAGCCGCTTTTGTGCAAAAACTTGCTGCCTGTCTACACTGGCCGCGAGTTCTTGCACAAGTACACTGACGTTCTAATGTGTGAAATCAGGGCTTCTTGCGCAAGAACTATGATGCTCCCGCTCAGGAAGAATCCCTCTTGTGCAAGTGTTCTTGAATTGTTCATGAATTTCTTGCGCAAAAAAAGTCCTATGGTTAAAATGGCCATCGGAGCTTTCTTGCTCAAGAGAGCGTCTACACTGGCACGGATGCTCTTGTGCAAAATCATGCCAGTGTCGACGTAGCCCTTTAGTGTTACCCTCACTCGGCTCCATTAATATTTTATCATGGACTACACAGGAGCACAACTAGCCCTGTGCTGTGCATTTAGCCAACAGTGCAATCCTTTGAAAGAAAATCCACTTGTATGTAAGTCATTAGTGCTGATTCTCTGGTGCCCTGAAGCTGTTCTGTGCAGCTCCAGTGGTGCAAGGCACCCCGAAGATGGCAGATCCAGCCATTGGAAGTTCCCAACCTAGAGGAATCCTCAGGAGGCCTCCAGCTTTCCAGCTTGCTTCTGCAATGTTCTCTCCCAGCGACCAGTGCTGAGAACATAGCTAGGTTAAAGGGGTGCAGCTGGAGTACCCTTATACCAGGGGTCTCCAACCTTTTTAACCACAAGATCACTTTTTCAATTTCAAGTGTAATGTAAGAGCTACCTTAAACCAAATACCCTCACCCCACTTCCTTCCCACCCCTTTTTTGAGGCCTCACCCTGCTCACTCCATCCCCCGTCCTCACTCACTTTCACCAGGCTGGGTAGAGGGTTAAGGGGCAGGCTCTGGTCTTGGGCCAAGAGGTTTGGAGTGTGGGAGAGGCTCCGGGCTTAGCCCAGGGTGGGGGATTGGGATCCAGTAGGGGTGTCAGGGTGCAAGCTCTAGGAAAGAGTTTGGGTGCAGGGGGACTCATGTCTGGGGGAAGAGGTTGATTGCAGGAGGGGTTCAGGACTCGGACAAGGGTTCAGGAAGCAGGCTCTGACTGGGCACCATTTAACTCAGATGGCTTCTGGGTGCAGGAGCAGTGGGGTTAAGGCAGCTTACTCCTGCCCTGCCTTGTACCACTCCTGAAAGCAGCTGGCATGTACAGCAATGGCTCCATGTGCTACCCCTCATCTACAGACACTGACCCCACAGCTTCTACTGGCCACGGTTCCCCATTACGGATCAATGGGAGCTGCAGGAGTGGTGTCTGCAGGCAGGGACAGCATGTGGAGACCCCCTGCTCTGGCTTTCTCAGGGGCTGCAGGGACATGGCAGCCACTTCCAGGGGCAATAATTCCCACAGGGATAATTACTCCTGCCACAATTGGTTAAGCATTTTAGAACTCACTACTCAAAGCATGAGAGAGAAATGAAAGTGATGAAATGCACAGACAAGTCAAAAACTAAAACTAACCCACTTAGCAAGCAGTGAAAGATGTAACAAGACCCCTCACATGTGTGTTGGGTCGGGGATGAGAGTGAAGGGCAGTGTGTGTTTGTGAGAGTGACAGCTTTGCATTGCCAAGCTCCCTCCATCCTCTTCTCCCTGTGTGGAGATGGGGTGCAGAAGTGGGGAGAGGAAAGACACCCTGACATCAGTGCCCCCCCTCTCTTCCCTCTCACACTCTGCAGAGCAGGCAGGATACTCCCGGGGGGCAGCTCCAAGGCAGAGGCAGGAGCAGCATGACAGTGGGTGAAGGGGCAAGTGAAATGCTGACACTTGAGAGCTTCCTGACCAAACCAGTCAGGATCCCCTGTCAAAGGTTCCAAGATCTACTGGTAGATCCCAATCTACTGGTTGGTGACCACTGCCTTACACCCAGGGCCGAGCCAGGCAGCTGGTAGCAGCTGATGGAGGGCACCTGATGGCAGCTGTAAGGACACGGGGCCCTGCATGGCCCGGTGTGCACGCTAGCAGCGGTGGCTGGGCCAGGCTGGGCAGCGCCGTGCGCCCTTGGGGTAGGCCCTGGGCTGCGCGCCAGTGGCTGCGGCTGGCCCGCGCATGCGCCAGGCACCAAAAGGGCTCAGGCTGGCCCTGCTTACACCCACCTGATCCCCACAGCCCAGAACAATCCTTGGAAACTACTGAGAGCCAGCTCAGATCCCAGCTACTCTAATCTTAATCAGAGCCTTGACTGATATTCAGGAGACTGAGGGATGGTAGCACAAAGGTATCATAAAAAATGCACCACACTAGGGACTCCGGCGGGCTGACCCATAGCCATGCTGGATCGACGTACCGGTGATCAGACGTATTTGTAAAGCTAAATTTGACATTCCAAAGCAGGGGTGGGGAACCACAGGCTTGCCTGGAGCCAGGCCCCCCGAGGCTCAGGGCCACTCCCAATACGGGGGAGCCCACATTGGCACGCCAGCCCACATTGGCACTCCCCACCACGGGGCTAGAGCATACAAAATCTCCTAGCCTGAGCCTGTAGGCACTGGTGTGCAAGTGTATTTCTTCCTTCCCTGTCGGGGCCATGTCAATGAGGGTTCTTGTTTGTTTGTTCGTTTTGTTTTGCTTCCTTCTTGTGTGTGGCCCCTGACTGATCCAAACAGGCTCCCCACCCCCTGTTCTACAGTAGCAGGATGCTTGTTCCCAACGGCAATAACCCGTCACACAAGCTGCACTTCCCCAAGCAGAAAGGACAGTATCAAAGAAGTTAATATTAACTAACTATATTTTAAGATGCAGAGAGTCAGTATTTCCTCAGTTTGGTCTCCGGATTTTGTATTTCCTTTTCTTTTTTCCAGAGAATTCCAATATGGGGGAAAAAACCCTTGTGCTGTTCTTATGTTTCAAATGCAAATCAGACCTCACAATACATCTCAAATTAATTCAGATGTGAGAATGCGGCAGAACCATGTTTCACACTGCCAGGTAAAATAAGCAGTAAAAAGCTGCCCAAATAAAATTAACAGCTTCTAATTAAAAAGAAATTGTTTTCTGCTGTGGTTGCCATTCTGAGCCTGCATTAAAAGGCATAAAGGGAAGAGACAGATTTTAACCGCAGTGATGTAAGGCAGCGGTTCCCAACCGCTGGGCTGCGGACCAGTGCCAGGCCGGGAACCGCTGGCTGCTGGGCCGCGGCAGCTCTGGGGGCCGGGGGTAGGGTTCACCCCCGGCACCTCCCCTCCCATCATGGCTTTTGGGAGAGACGTGTCCTGCCCCACCTCTCAGCCAACCAGGGCCGGGCAGGGACGTAGTCTCCTCCCAGATGTGGAAGAGCTGTTCACTGCGCAGCGGAAGGGCCACGTGGAGCCCGGCACAGCAGCCTTAAAGCATCAGTGCTCAGCTGGAGGCTGGGAGACAGCACAGGGCTAGGTGAGGGGGACAGGGCAGGCACTGGGGGCTTCGGGGGCAGGGCTAGTGCTTGGGGGCTCTAAGAGGCAGGAGGCTGACACTGGGGGGCACTGAGGCATCTGGAGTGGGGAGCTGGTACTGGTGGACTCTGGGGGTGGGGTTAGTAGTGGGGGGGCTACGGAGACAGGATTGGCACTCGGAATGGGGCTAATATTGGGGACTGGGCATTGGCACTGGTGGGGGTTGGGTGCAGTGGGGCTGTGACACAGGAGGCTGGCACTAGGGAGTCTGGTTGGGGGCTCTATGGGGCGGGGGGCTGGCAATGCGGCATTTGGGATGAGGCACTGGCACTGGGGACAGAAGGCTAGCACTGGGGGGTTGGATGTAGGGGACTCTGGGGTCAGCGGCTGGTGCTGGGGGCTAATGGAGGGATGGGGGCTCTAGGGATTAGGGCTAGCACTGGAGGTCTCAGGGGGCCGGGTGTACCCCAGTCCTGGCCCCCAGAGCCACTGCAAATATCTGGTTTCAGCTGCGGCAGCTGCTCGCCAGGTGGCAACTGCAAGAGATGAAGCCGGCTATTCATGGCGGCTCTGCGGGCTGGGTCTTTTGGCAGACCAGTAACATTTTATTTGCATATTTGAATGTTTGTTATTTGCATAATGAATATGCAAATGTGCAAATAAAATGTTGCTGGTTCGCCAAAAGTTTGTGAATGGGTTTGCCAGTCCGCAGTATAAAAAAGCTTGGAAACCACTGATGTAAGGCATGGGAAGGAAGGAGTCGGAGCAAAACTCAATACACAGCGTTGTAGTGTATCTGCCATTAAATATATGGGGGTAGTTATTACTCTTGATCTACTGTAGGACTCCCACCAATCGCAATGAGTATTGTGCATATCTATTAAGAGGTCTACCATATATGGCCTATAGGTCTGGATGCCACATTATTAATTAATTATTATAATTGTTGTTAATCATGTTCATTCCAGTAGTGGCCAGGAAGCAGGTGAACTAGGCACTGTACAAACAGAGCTGCAGTAGACAGGCCCCTGGAAGGGTTTCCATTCTCAAGAGAGTGCAAAAGAAGGGGTGTAATACATGATTTTTTTGTGGGGAACTGGAGTCTGTTAAGTGGGGATTAGCTGAAGGGAGAGGGGTGAGCAGGACAGAGCCGATGACAATAAGAAGGAGAAGAAAGTGGAGCAGATGTGGAGTAAAGCTGAGGTGAAGAGAGCATGAGGCAGAGTAAAATGGGGTTTGAATCAAACATCCAGTCAGCACTGGAGAGGGAATGCAGCACAGGAAAGGGAATGCCTTCACAACATCACTGTTCCTAAATGTCCCATTAATTTTCTGATAGGAATGCAATGAGAAAAAAATTCACTTATTTCAATCATTTTCCAAGGTATGGCAAGGCTTACGAAAAATGCATGCTGTCATTAGCAATATGGAAAGACTACCAACCTCACTTAATCTGATTTCTTTGGCAAGGTCCTTGATAAGTTGCGCTGGTTTAAAGTGTTCCGGGAGTTCATCTTCATGCTCTGCTAGAGCCTAGAACAAAACACAGCCACTGCGCTGTTGTCAAATTCTTAATATTATTTTCACACCCAATCAAAAGACTTGTCAACTGACCTATCTCTATTTTTTTCTACCTCTTCAAATCAAGCAACACAAACTTTAGAACTGAATCAGTTAATAGAATGGGACAAACATGTTTTTACCCAGTCCGTGTATTATTTCGGTTTCCTGTGGATAACTACTTATAAAATCAATGGTTCTTTTCTAATCCTTACGGGTGATTTCACAACGGTAACACTTTCTTGCTTTCTCCCTTTGCACCTTCCTTTAATAAATTCATTTCCAACAGCTTCACCCGGAAGACAGGTTAGAGAACCTCTCCGAAGCGTTTCTTAATTGAGGGTAATAGCTTAATCCCTTGCTGCCAGAGTGGATCGGGTTCCCTGGTAGCACTGATGGAATTTGCACTCATTATACCATGTTACAACATCCCAAGCCCTGATGTCAATAACTGCACCAGACCTCTAGGCATTATTATTTGCTTGCACTTTTTTGTCCCACTATTTCACATCTGCTTAGCAGGCAGACCAGTGGTTCTCAACCAGGGGTACACATACCTCTGAGTGTATGCAGAGGTTTTCCAATGGGAACTCAATCCCTCTAGATCAGTGTTTCTCAACCTGGGGGCTGCTGTCCCTGAGAGGGGAATCACAGGATAGGTTTTGGGGGGAGGGTCACAACAAGTGCAGGATTGGCATTAGGAGGTGGCAAGTGAGGAAATTCCAAGGGACCCATGCCCCAGGGAGCCCTGTGAAGCTAAGTTCCATGCTTCACCTCCACTGTCTGGGGCTTGGGCTTCAGACAAGGCCGACAAGTATTACAATGAAATAGAAGTACAATATCTACATTGCAATCGATTTATTTTATACTTATATGGTAAAAATGAGAAAGTCGGCAATTTCTCAGTAATAGGATGTTGTGACACTTGCGTATTTTGGGGTCTGATGTTGTAAACAAATGGTTTTTAAGTGAGGCAAAATTTGGGGTACGCAAAACAAATCAGATTCCTGAGAGGGGTGCAAGTAGCCTGGAAACGTTAAGAACCACTGAGGTAGACGAACAGAGTGACAGTGAAGAGAAGACTTCCAAAACAGAGTCTGCCCTTCTTGACACAATAATATGGCTATTCTGACACCCAAAGGACATGGACTGCAGAATATTAGGCCAGGTCTGCACTAGAGCCAGCAGCTTAGCTTAAGGTATGCAACTCTAGCTATGTAGAATACATAGCTACAATCGGCTTATCTTAAGCCCAGCTTGGTGGCATCTCCACAGCGGGAGGCCGACAGGAGCAAATGCTCCCGTTGGCTTCTCTTACTCCTCGCAAAATGAGGAGTACTGGACATCGGCGGGGGCACCCTCTGAGTTTGATTTAGTGAGTCTTAACTAGACTCACTAACTGGAACTCTGGGAGATTGATCACAGCCGCAGCATTCTTCCATGTAATAAAGACAAGCTCTTAAGGACCAACACTTGAGTCAGCTTTGCTCCTCCACTGCTGTGGGTGCATCTAAGCTTTTGCACATAAATAAGGGATAGACACGTAAGTGATCTAAACTCTGTGCCCTCCACTGATCATGCCCTGCTAAAACAGAGCTTTGTCGGAGAATCTGATTTTACACTGTGTCAATCACAGCAGCAGATTCCCTAATTGGTACGCTGGGATGTACTGAGACATTCAGCCGCTAATCTTAAGAGACATGGAAAAGCAAATCAATTCTATGCGGGAACAGTCATGAAACAGACACACTTTGTATTAAAGTTCCAGTAGTAAATAGCTCATAAAGGACAAATGATAGCTTAGCAAATTAATAAACTGCTATAGAATCCAACCGATTAAAAGGTGGCTTATAACCCTGGCATAAAATCAATTAATAAAATCTGCTGATACGTTTATAACCCCCTATACTATTGTCATGGCTGTGACATGCTTATGACATCAATTAATCACTCATTAACCCTTTATATACTAGCTATGAACATTCAGTTACGAGTCCATGTGTGTCACTTCATAACATTCCCATTTATGAGTTGCAGCCTGTAGCATGGTGGGCTTCACTGCCACGGGCACCTCCTACTGGTCACTCAGGGAATTAGCTCTTTGGTGCTGGAATGCCCCCATCTGGCTGGTGTTATGCCTGCTGTTGCCTACCCTTCGCCACTCTGTTAGGACCCACATCCCTCCCAGACTGTGGCGTCCTCCCTCTGGGTATTGCCCTGCTACAGTGCCCCCACACTTTGGGGTCCTCCCACTCTGGGAAGCTCCAACCCCTTGTGCTCGCCTTGCCTCACTGACCCACTACAAGTCTTCATCTAGCCGCTTACCTCGGAGCAAAGCACAGTCTGAAATAGCCGCTCATCATTGGCAACAGGTTGAGGACCTGCTGCCTTTGCCTACAGTGGCTGCCTCTCTGCAGCCCTACTAGCTTCAGAGCTTGCTTTAGGTTCTGTAGCCTGGGAGTTTGCCTGGCCAGAGCTTCTCCAGCCCTGCCTGCCTTTCCTCAGCCCTGCCCTAAGTCAGGAAGCCGCTAGCTTCCCTGGCAGCTAGGTCCCTCCTGCTCCACATCAAGAGTGAGTCTGTCTCTCCCCCTCCAGGATCCTTTATTTATACTGCCCTCAGCGGGGCCCTAATTGGTTCATACCAGCCGCAGCTGCTGGCTCCACAGTGCCAGCCCTCTCCCCCGGGCTGGGTTTTAACCCCTTAAAGAGCCAGTGCGAGGCAGACGCCCTGTCACACAGCCATAGAAGTGAGGCAGAGTTGATCTGACAAGACGCATTCCTGATTACTTTTTCCTATTGCTTTTCTTAGTTAGGAGCAAGAAGCCAAAGCAGAAGAAAAAAAAAAGACTTGTCTGGAGCTAGAAATGCTGTTTCTCTTTGCCTTGACCAGCTCCATTCTCCTTTCCACATTGAACCTCTTTATCCTTGTGGGAACCACCAGAACATGTGCACAGCCGTATCTCTCTCCGAGAAGGAATGTGCCACCCACTTCAGTCCCCTCCTGGAGAGACAACTTCCACTGACAGGAACTTTTGTAATAGCCTCTACTGAAACAGTTGTAACTTTGGTACAAGTCTGTATTGCCCATAGGCGTCACGTGCTAAAAACTCTTCTCCTGACAAGTTTACAGCAAGGCACATCGCTTTTACTCCTACTCCAGTGGCTCCTAGCCTTTTCGGGGATACAGATCCCTTTTCAATCTACTAACATTTCACATCCCCTTCTTCCCCCGCCGAACAATATGGCTGTGCCTGCAACGTGCATGTCCCTCAGCCCAAGCTGCTTGCTAAGCCGCGGGAAGCAATGCGGGTTTAAGGATGTGCTCACTGCAAGAGGCTCCACACGGACCCCCTACATTATCACCGGACTACAGGTTGGAAACCACTGTCCTACACTAAAAGAAGGCATCAGGCCAGATGTTTAGGAGGTGTAAATGGGAGTAGAACCACTGACTTCAGTGCAGCTGCTCAGATTTACACCAGCCAAGGAAAATGTCAAAATCCGTCAAGCTGTGTTTCCATCGACACTATCTGTAAGAGCCACACCAAGGCAAAAAAATCTGTGTAAAATTCAAAAACAAAGGGAATTTGACTGATTAAAGGAAGGGAAGAGATTACTGGGATCACTCATAACAGGGCTCTCCTTTAAAAAGACTGTCCCTTAGAAAGAGGGTCAGAGGGTTGGTGATCGCATATGGTGCCTTCTCTATATATATATGGCTGAATTATATACCAGGTAAGTAGTTTATGAAAGTGCTCTCCATTTGACAGTTGCTGGGTGGCCTATGTGCAGTGACGGGTGGTATTAGTTTTTGTCAGCAGACTTCACCAGCCACGGACTGAATGGAGTATGGAGACTGAACTAGCCTTGTACCTCTGCAAGTGGCTCCTCTCAATCAGGGCTGAACTACACCAGAAGTAATGCCACACAGGTCAGCTGAGGTTAACTGGTGTATTTGAAAGGAGAGTCAAGCCTACACGTTCTTGAATCTTTTGAAGTCTTCTCTAGCTTCAAGGCCTACAACTTGTCAATTCATCTTGGTTTTCAAGAAGTAGAGACAACTTCCATTTTTGTGCACATAATCATACACCTGACATTTTTGTATCACAGGCTATCAACTGCTCCACTAATAAGACAGCCCTCTACCTCCTTCTCTCTAAGGGTGTGTCTACACAGCAAGACTTACCTCAAAATAAGATATGCAAATCGAGCTATGTCAACAGCATAGCTTATTTCGAAATAGCTTATTACAAAATTGGGAGCAGCTACACTGCACTTATTTTGAAATAGAGCTCTCTTCCTCTGACTTCCCTTACGCCTCATACAATGAGGCTACGTCTAGACTGGCCTCTTATTCCTACGAGATCCTCCGGAAAAGGGCTTTATTCCGGAGGATCGCGCCAGTCTAGATGCTTTTTTCCGGCTTTTCCCCAAGCCGGAAAAAAAGCGGCGGACATGTTTATTTAAATCCCGCAGGGGATATTTAAATCCCCCGCGGATTTCCCTATTCCAAAGTTGGAAATTAGCATGGCTATTTCGTAATAGGAGCCAGTCTAGATGTAGCCTGAAGGTTACAGGAGTTGGAGTAAGAAGTCCTTCAGCTCAACAGTATTTCGACATTATTTTGAAATAATGGCCTGCTGTGTAGACGCAGACTACATTATTTCCAAATAACACTAGTTATTTCAAAATAATGTTGCTGTGTAGACGTACCCTAAGAAACTAGGATTACTGATTTTGCTGATTTTGCTTCTGTCTTCTTTGTTCTTGCTACAACACAAACCAATGAAATAGATTTAAAAAAAAAAAAAAAAGATTTTCCTACCTGTTTTTTAGTCCACGACCTGAAAGCACCATTAAGAATTTTTGCCCCTTGGACTAAATGAGAAGAAGGCTGCTGTCCAGCTTTGTGCAAACCTAAACAAAGGAAATATTCAGTGATGGTGGCCAATTTTCTATTTAAAATTCTTTATTAAAAACTGTCTTGCTGTGCACTTGCGGTGGATGAGCAGGGGTTTGCAGCCAGCAGGTCACACTCACTGAAAACTAATCATATCTATAACTTTTATAGTACTAGTGAATATATTTACTGTGCCTTAATCCATTCCTCAACCAGCCTCAATTCCGCTCTGTTTCGGTATGTTACGTCTCTATTTGAGTTTACAATGGAAATTAGCTGGTTCCCAGTCGAGATGTAAAAGATTGTTTAAAAAGATAACCATATAAACACAAAAAATCCTAGTGGTTACACGCACTGCGGACTCTGCAGTATAACTTCTATACTGCAGAGTCTGCGGTGCAACCAGCTCCCTGGGAGTAGGCATGTCACAGTAACAGAAACCAATAGGCTGATACTTATTGGTTAACCATTTTAACGGTTACACTTTTACACCCCTAATTCCCAGTTAGCTCAAATTAACTACCAAGTGTGAACATGCTAGTCTAGACACTGTACAAACAGCAAACACTGATCCTATGGTGCAAATGTTTCTGGTTTATGCTAGTGCTTGGATTCTCATTGATTTTGGTGGGCTTTAAATCAGGCCCTTTGCCTCGTATATCTGCTGCTGTCTTTTACTTCTGCTAGAATTAAATAATATCGTCAACTGTTCTGGTTACTTTAAATAAAAAACTGGTATCTAAAATTCTTCATTAAAGAGGGCTTCCACAGATTAGACGCCTTTGCTTTCATCAGACAAATAATTTATCTTTTCTCTTGGAGATATAATGTACCTTATATAATTCTGCTTTTTATAGTTTTATAAGTTGACTGCTAAGACACAAGGAGACCCTCCTGAGGCCCAAATTTAGATGAAACTTAAGTCTTATTTAAGTATATCCATTTCTTTTATTTATTTAAAAAAATCTCTGTGTGTTTCTCTCTGGATGATGCTATGACAAGAAATTAAGGTGAGGAGCAAAATAATTACAGTAAATAAAACTAATTTGTGTGCTGCCTATCTGTGTGAGGTTATATAATATATCTGTTAACAATGAAGCAATCCAGTTTAGCAGCTCCTGTGCTCCCAGAAAACTTTACTTTTCAGTGTCTGCAAAGGTCACGTTGGCATTTCCAAATGACTGGATTCTGCAGCCTTTACAACCAGATGATTAGCAATTTGCTGCACAAGTAGTTCTGTTAAAAACAACACAGCACCTGAGAAACAAGGCACTACTCAATGTAAGGTTGGCAGAATTTGGTGCTAATTTAGACAAGGCATGACTGTAAATCTGGCATTCAGACTCTTGGAAAAAGCTGCACTGCCTTGCCAAGGGATTTAGTTATAATACAGTTATAATACAGTTGTCCTGTGATAGAGCTTAGTTCCCACTAATTGTGTTTTAAACTCTCCTAAACTGTTTGGGGCTTTAGCATAGATAAACAGCAGAGATAAGCTCCTCTCTGCATTACAAAAGGTAATAAAGCTTTTAAATGATTTAGGGAGGGGTGTTGCTGTACTGTAACTGGCATGGTTATCCTAGTAGGTTAGAAACGATCAAAGTCAATGAGTACTTTCCAAATTTGTGTATGTACTTTTTAGCCTACACACCAGCGATGCACATTTATTCCTTACCTTCTGCTGATATCTTAAGTAAAATGCAAAGACTTGATTCTGCTAGATCAAAAACTAGTGATTTTGGCCTCTGTCCATCTTTTGGCTTGCACACCGGCAGAAAATAATGGAAACTCTATCTTCACATAACCACAGCTGAGAAAACAAAGTGCACGGAACAGTGTTCTACCTTTGAATGTCTCTAGTAGATGCTTTCCCATGTACCAACATGCAGTTTCAAAGTTTGGAAACTGGGTTAGGCTGACAATTTTCAACCGTCTTTCCACCTCGTACGCTCTGTGATACAAAGCAAAAATGCACATTAAGTGTAATGACCTGCAAACAGCATTACACGTGAAAGAGAAAAGGATAGCTCATTGACAGACTAAAATGCAAACATATTTGGATTTTTTTCCCCAAGGTTTGTATTTTTTAATCAACAAGGCTGTAATAAATCCTAAAACACAATGTTAAAATAACACAAGTAAAAAGATACAGTAATTCCTCATTTAACACTATAGATATGTTTCAGAAAATGATCGTGTTAAGTGAAAACGTGTTATGCAGGGTCAATTTTCCCATTGAAAATCATGGAAAAGGTGGGGGTTGCGTTTCAAGCAGTGGTGTTAAATGAGGAATTACTGTACTGTAAATTAAGGACGGACAATTTGTCTAACCTCAGAAGAGACCTTTATTTTTGGTAAGGTCTCCAGCTTAAGAATGCTAAGCACTGGGTAACTGACTAATCAAATAGTTGATGTATTTTGCATAGACTATTCAATTAGTCGATAGGGTGGCTCCGCCTTTGAAGTGTAGCAACAGCAACTTCAAAGCAGAAAGCACCACATGGAGCCTGGGGTCAGCTAGGGACTCACTCACCCCGGGCTCCGTGTGGTGCTGCCATTTTGAAACGCCACGAGGAGCCAGATGCAGGGCTTCCCCCCAGCATTTCAAAGCGGCAGCGCTGCATGAGCCTGGGGTCAGCTGGGTAGTCCCCAGCTGATCCTGAGTTCCCTGGTGTTTCAAAGCGGCAGCGTCACATGGATCATCCCGGGCTCCACATGGCGCTGCCGCTTTGAAGTACCCCCTCTCTCTTATAGAGGCAGCAAGGGGGAGGAAAGCGACTAGTCCACTATCCTGTAGACTATCCAATAAGCACTTGCTTATCAGACAGTCGACTAGTCCTTCGCATCCCTACTCCAGCCGGGCTATTCAGAGGGTGGCCTATATTCAGAAGGGTGCACAGTGTGTTGTAAGGTGCCTCTCCCAATGTGATGTAGCATTTATCTTTTTTCCCAGTGCCCTCCTGTGTAAATTAAAACACCAGACTGTAGGTCTCCTCTGCAAGGGGGGAGCATGTCAGCAGCACGTGGAGACATACCCAGGTCACTCACAAATTGATAGCCGTCAATCTATGGCAACAGAGACTTCAGAGAAGGCCCGCTTGGAACCCTGGGTAATTACTCAAATGGCTAGCCCATGTGGAAGTGCGTGATGCCACAGCCTCAGCACTATTGGAATGTGAACTAGCCAGATCAGCAGCAGAGTGCAGGGTAAACAAGGTTAAACAGACTTTACCCCACTTCTCATTTGGGGAATATGGAATTTATGTTATTCAACCACTTCTTTTTTTACAATGATACCACTGAGCCAGATTGGAACTAGCCAGGATGTGTCTACACATTTGCCATTAGACCCAACAATCCACGTGCAGGGATACCCATAGATACCCTAATCTAATCAAGTGTGAGGGTAAGTAATGTCCTGGAGAGTCTAAGTGCAAGTGGGTTTAAGAATGCAGAAGTGCCTAACTTTTGCATTACATCTGACTTTGGCTTGTAACACACATGGATATAATTATTAAATATTCAAGCTAATTCTTAGCAGAGAGTATGGCTCAATTCATGGTCTTTTTTGATCTGTAAAGGAACCCTCTGAGGGTACGTCTACACTACAGCACTAATTCGAACTAACTTAGTTTGAATTAGCACAGCTAGACTTAAAAACTAGTTCGAATTAGCGTCTTGCTAATTCCAACTAGCATGTCCACACTGAGTGGACCCTGAACCGAGGTTAAGGATGGCCGGAAGCAGTGCCGGCAGGGCATCAGATAAGGACTTAAAGCGTGGAGCTACTGCCTCAGGCTAGCCAAGGGCTGCGCTTAAAGGGACCCAACTGCCACCCCGGACAGACAGTTCTCAGGGGTGCCCCGCTTGCAAAGCAGTCCTGGCTTGGAGTGCCCTGAGTGCCCACACTGGGCACATCACAGCACTCGGCCATCAGCCCGGCTGCACTTGCCACAGGCTGCCATCTGGGGAGAGGGGGCAACTGGGGGGCTGCAGGAGAGCTTCCACACCCAGAAGCCTGCAGAGCCAGCCCAGTCCTTCCCATCGGGGGCTCGTACCCCATTCCTCCCTCACCTCCTTCCACTTACCCTTCCCTAGCCCCCCTTCCCGATGTACAAAATAAAGAAAACGTGTGTTCAAAAATAGAATCTTTCTTTATTGAACAAAACTGGGGGAGACTGGGAAAAAGAGGTGGGAGAGGGGAGGGCAACTAAAATGATTAGGGGTTTGGAACAGGTCCCATATGAAGAGAGGCTAAAGAGACTGCGACTTTTCAGCTTAGAGAAGAGGAGACGGAGGGAGGATATGATAGAGGTCTATAAAAGCATGAGTGGTGTGGAGAAGGTGCATAAAGAAAAGTTCTCCATTAGTTCCCATAATAGAAGGACTAGAGGACACCAAAGGAAAGGAATGGGTAGCAGGCTTCAAACTAGTAACAGAAAGTTCTTCTTCACAAAGCAAAGAGTCAACCTGTGGAACTCCTTGCTGCAGGAGGTTGTGAAGGCTAGAACTAGAACAGAGTTTAAAGAGAAGTGAAATCAAGTCATGTAGGTTGGGTACATGGAGCCAGGGGGTAGAAATGGTGTTCCTGCCCAAAGTTTGTGGAAGGCTGGAGATGGATGGCACGAGACAAATGGCTTGGTCACTGTCTTTGGTCCATCCCCTCCAGGGTCCCTAGGGTTGGCTGCTGTCGGCAGACAGGCTACTGGACTAGATGGACCTTTGGTCTGACCCAGTACGGCCATTCTAAGCTCAGGGCTCAGGGTTGGGGGTCTCAGTGGACCACCCTGATTTTCATGCACACCTGCTCGTGGGTGGCCAGGCTGGCAGCTCTCCTGCCCTAGACGGCCACTTTCCTGTGCCTAGTGCAAAGTTCGTGGACAAGGTCCACGATGTCTGCACTAGACCAGGCGGGTGCCCGCCTCTTGCGGTTCTGGCAGGCTCCCGAGAGCTGCCAGCCCGGTCCTGGGAAGAGGTGGAGGGCTCGGGGGCATCGGGTGGCTGGCTCATGGCGTGCCAGGTGCAGGGTCTGCTGGCTGGGTGCTGGCAGGCTTGCACCTGGCACGGGCACCGTAGCCAGCCCATGCCCCTTTAAGGGCTCCGGGGCCGGGAGGGGGGCAGACGAGTTTCCCTGGTGGTGCCCAGAGTGGCCACCAGGGAAAGCTGTGGAGGGCTAGCCTCCCACTAGTTCGAATTAAGGAGCTACACAGCCCTTAATTCGAACTAGTAAGTTCGAACTAGGCTTAGTCCTCGTGGAATGAGGTTTTCCTAGTTCGAACTAAGCGCTCCGCTAGTTCGAATTAAGTTCGAACTAGCGGAGCGCTAGTGTAGCGCCTATGAAAGTTAATTCGAACTAACGTGTGTTAGTTCGAATTAACTTTGTAGTGTAGACATACCCTGAGTTCCTTACAAATAAAATTAGGCCTGGATAAACATTTCAGATCCCAAATCAACAAATTATCCCAAATACAGAACCTCAAACTGAAATCAAACGATAGGTAAAATTGATAAGGGTAAAGTTCAAAACACAGGCAAGTACCTCATCTGCATTTCAACACTTAGGCTATGTAGAAAATGTCCCGCAAATGCTAGGCAGTCTACAGGTGTGAGAGTTGCATAAATCCAACCTGTAAAGCAGAGAGAAATAGAGGCACTTGAATAAAGCCTGAAACGATTAGCACTGGTAATTGAACAGCATGCTGCTGCAGTCCATGGAGTATCTTTCTCATTTCCTGTGTGGCTGTCCAGAGCATGGGCCCAATTCCCAATTCCTTGAGTGAGCAAAGTTTACTCTGCTGGGGCATGTCTACACAGCAGGGGAAAAGTCGAATTAAGCTCTGCAACTTCAGCTATGTCAATTGCGTAGCTGAAATCGAAATAGCTTATTTTAGCTTTTGGCGCTGACTACACAGCAGGAAGTCGAAGGAAGAACACTCTTCCTCCGACTTCCATTACTCCTTGTGAAATGAGGGTTATGGGAGTCAGAGTAAGAAGTCCTCCAAGTAGTCAATATTTCGAAATGATGGCTTGCAGTGTAGACGCGCTCTTTGTTATTCCAAAATAACTCTGGGGTGTAGACGTAGCCTTGGAGTCAATGGAATTACACATACTTAACTCAGGGCTCAATTAGTGTTGATCACCTTCAACTTCAACAGGAGTCTTGCTGAGAACTTCAGCTACAGCAAGATCGGGAGGGGAGGGGAAAGAGAGAGATGCTGCACAGATTGTTCAGAGAGCAATTGTTTTATTGTTACGCTGAAAAACAGCAACAACAGGATGGTACCCATTTTCAAACGATCAAGGGTAAAATACCCAAAGGGGCTATGAATACTTATTTTCATACACAAATCTACTTCCACTTAAACTCCCTCTCAAAGTGGATCCTGTAAATTGCTCAGTGTTTACTCCACCAATTTCACATATGCTCATCAGAAAAATGCCTACTTTCCACTTCTTATGGGCAAAGCAAAATTCAAGTGTGCAATTGATTCTGACTACATGTGGAGAAAGAAAGAGGGATACTCTGGATACTGCCTGTAAAGCATGAGCACCATGATTAATATTAATTATTTGTGTTAATGCAGCATATAGAGACTCCAACTTTGACAGGCGCCCCATTGTGCTAGGCACTGTAGAACAGAGAGAATGCGTGCCCCAAGGAGCTGACTGCTCATAGGTGGGAGGGGAAACTAAGGCACAGAGCTGGGAAAAGTCACAAGCAGGTCAGAGGCAGAGCCATGAATTCAATCCAGCTCTCATGAAACCCAGCGCAGTGTCCCATCCACTGGGCCATGCTACCTCTCAACAGGTTGAACTTCTAGAAAGAGGATCGATACTCTGTAGAACGTGGTGCTTTGCACAGATACTCGGTAAAAGAGGCCGGACAAATGACTAAAATAGGGAGATTTCCTGCACTGAGGCATCTGTTAATGCTTGTTCCCTTCCTAGCCTTTTGCTTTTTTGGCATAGAAAGCAAAGGAACGGGGGGTAGGGGAGAGACGGGCGTGGTTAGAGCAGAATATTTGTTCCACGTCATTGAAAGGACAGACAAGTAATAAGGATCTCTGGTTTACATTACACTAATATCTGTAGTACAGTGTGCAGCATGTAAATGGCAATAAAAGCAAGGCACACAGACTCTGTGTTTCATCTGATGAGGTCAATTGAGTAACTACATGAAATAACATTTTTCCCCTGAGAAAATAATACTTTAGAAATAGGCGTAGCTTGCACGCACAAAGCACCGCGTGTTTTGAATATTCCAGGGAACACCTATGCAACTCACCTTTAGCAAACTACTCACCTGATGGGATAAAAAGCGTTTGTCCTTGCTTAACTGTGCATTTATAACATTTATCCACTTGGTCTGCAAAAAACATCTCACTGTGATTTGCTGCTGACTGCCAGCGTTCATACAGAGAAATGTTTGCAGAGGCCGGTTTGATGAGATAAAATATTTTTTCTCCCTGAGTTGAAAAACAAATTCCGTTAAACACTGAACACAGAAACCAAATGAAACTGCAACAGAATGGCTGTTGGAATGCATATTTTAACACTATTTAAATAAGGTTTGCTGCATGAGTTTGGATAAAATGCTGGTAGCAAGACATGACAGAAAACAGAATCACATACAGTCTAAGAAGTTTTTTTTACATTCAGTACTTTTTTACATTCATTTTTTTACAAAATTCATTACTAGTAGATATTTTTGTCCACCTTTGAAGAGATGGAAAAGACCTATTGTATCAGAGTGACAGCAGAATATAATAATACTAATAATATTTAGCATGTATTGAGGATTTCTACTTAGAAAGCGCTGCACAAACATTAACTAATTACTCTCTATTCGAGTTCTCTGAAAGAGAAGATTTAGGTAATTTATACATTGGTCAGTGGTGTACGCTGGCACAGCACCAACTAATGGAGCTAGGCCAATGTACATCAATTGAGGACCTGGACTATATTTTTATTACCTGTTACACTGTATCTCAGCCAGCAAGCTGAGAAGTATTTCATGATGGTTTAAGACAGGGGTGGGGAAGCTTTGTAGGATTGTGGGCTGCTGACACACACACACACACACACACAAAATTAGTTAGGGGCCACACACAAGTAAGAAGCCAAAAAAAACCAACCTCATTGAGGTGGCCCCTGACTGAGAAGAAGACACTCCCCACATCCCTCTTGCACACCAGAGCCTTGGGTGGCCCAGTCTAGATTTTGTGTGCTCCAGCTCTGCGGGGAAACAGTGGGGGGAGGGGGGGTTGGAGCATGAGGGTGGGTTCCCCAATGCTAGGAGGAGCCCCCAGCCTCAGGGGCCAAATTCAGGCAAGTTGGGGGACACATCCAGCCCCCAGGCCTTAGATTCCCCATCCCTGGTTTAGAAAGTGAATTGTTAAATGGGAAGTAAAACATAACTCCTTACTTTCAGCACGTGGTACCAAGCTGATGCCCCTCCAGAGTCTATGTGAAAATCTGTGTAGCTGTCCTTCACACATATCAGACAGTACTTGGTCACTTTGGGTTTTGCCAGCAGAGCATCATCAGGCCAATAATTCTCCACCCAAGACAACTTTTTAACAATGTCAGGAGGTTCTACAAAACTGGACATCCTTCACAGGAAAGACAAAGAATTTGTAAATATTGATCAAAATAAACATCACGTACAGAAAAGAAGGGCTGGATTCTGACCTCATTGCATCAGTCTGAATCTGGGGTAACTCCATACCTATCAATGGAAAACACACTTTTACAAAAGGCTAAAAAGCGTTCACAAGCAGAAGTTGATTGGGTTTAAATATCCTTGGGAAACATGATGATCCTTTACTGCTCTGTGGACTTGTGCTGCTAGCATTATTAATGTTGTTTAATTAGCTCTCGGTTTACAGTGTCACTCTTGTGATGTTTAGGTTTAGTGATCGTATTGTGGCAGACAGTCAGCACATTCCATTTTATGTCATGGACAGAAGGAATTCAGGCGGGCTGAGAAATCAGCCTTTGGCACGTGGTGAGCTAGCCAGTTTTAATACAAATAATGAGGTTTGAGCCAGTTCTGGTCCCAGTGATTTCTTATAAATTTCAAATGAGGAGAAAGTGTTACTCAGGAAGATAATCTGAGCCCATTCAATTGCAAGCTGACATGAAGAACTGTGCAAGTGACTGTGCCGCTGGAACTAAATTAACCTTTTACTTAAACCAAGTCAATACTTAGAACAAATATTTGTTATGCCAACACAGGGCACTTGAAAATGTCACTTAAATGAGAGCATATGAACTCCAATCTAAAATTATATGCTCCCATTTGCCATGCATGTGCCATTTATGCTCACTGTCAGAGCCTGATAACATAGTTCCAGTTAAAATGGCAGTGAAAGATGATGGGTGAGATTCAATTAAAATGTCACTGTCTTTGTTAAGAAACAAAATATTTGGTAGTTGATGTCAAAATCACCAGCAGATGAGTGATAGCTCCAGCAATCCTGAAAATAAAAGACCTCCTATCGTTGTTGTCTCTTAAAAGTGGAAAACTGTAAAGTCCCTGTTGAAAATACTTATAATCATTGAACTCTGAAATTACTTTTGATTCTTTATGTGGAAACAAACTTAAATCACTACAATAAATACAAGGGAACACAGGCGAGAAAGTGCTGGATATTAACAGAAATGAACTTGCAATTATTTTTCTGCCTTTTTTCTAGTCTGCTAATTGTTGGGTTTTTTTTCTTCTCAGCAAGACAGAATGTTCTTCTAAAATCATAACTGTTTATTTTTCTGCTGGAGCTCATCATTTTCTCTGTAATGATGAGGTGACATTTTCTTTATACTGTACATGTCTAGAGTATCTGGAAGGCGTACAAAGCAAATCTAAAGGATTCATGTGGCTGCATAAGGTTCAGGATAGCATAAATGCATCTCCCCCACTGATGATACTCCTGAGGTAGACTATCACTTGAATATGGTTGTAGAAACCAAAAAGCAGTAAATTTATATTTTCAGGTATAAAGGGGACTGTTAAGAGCATGAAATACAACATGAAATGAATGGGAGACTCCCCATCTCCACGGCTTATAAAACTGAAATGCATTCAGTCAGATTTTGTGGTTGTTTTGCTGCTTCACTGCAGAATCATAGCTTCAGGTCAGAGTTACTGTCACATACAGTCAAAGTCAGGACAGACCCAAAGTCAAAGAGATAATAAATTACCTGCAAACATGGTAGGAGAGGCAGTCCCACTTTCTATGAATTTCCCAGACCAGTGAAGGGCAACCCAGGCTAGTGAGTGGGTCACAGGAGTGGCCTCCTTCATCTCAGTGGGCTGCAAGATTGTTCTCACCAAGACAGGCTAGTTTTGCTCACTGCACTTGCGTGCCTAGAACGTGTGGGGTATGGCGACTGAACCGCAGCAGCACTTTGACTGGACGCAGAGGGAGCGCGCGGCTCTCACAGTCAGTGCTGTGTGCAGTCAGCAGGCACCTCACTTCACGGGTCCTTGCTTTTCAGGTGTGTCACTTTAGCAATATTGGTAGGAAAAAACCAGACGGATGGAAATCAACAGAATCTGGCAACCCTGTGTATGGGAAACAAAATGTCTCATGGGCCCCTATAGAACCCTACTGGGCTGCAGGCAGCCCTTGGGCCACAGGGTGCCCATCACTAGCCCAGACTATGGTCACTAACCCCACTCTCATTAAACCCTGAACTCCACATGGAATTGCACTGAATTTGAACCAGTGCCCTGAAATCGGAATCTGGTTCAGGGTCTGAAGCTGCCTAGGATGACTTTATTAAACGTCCGTCAATGACGTGCCTACCCACCATTCTAGTGCTGGCCTCTTAAGGACATATACAAAAATAATGGCAAGGAAAACAGATAGGCTGTGTCTACATTGGCACCCCTTTCCGGAAAAGGGATGCTAATGAGACCAGTCGGAATTGCAAATGCCGCGGGGGATTTAAATATCCCCCACGGCATTTGCATGAGCATGGCTGCCGCTTTTTTCCAGATTGGGGCTTTGCCGGAGAAAAGCGCCAGTCTAGACGGGATCTTTCGGAAAATAAAGCCTTTTCCAGAAGATCCCTTATTCCTGATTTTAAGAGGTCCCACCAAGAGACTCCCGGGGGTGGGACCTGATGCTCCCTGGTCTCCTATTTGCGGTGCGAGAAGTTCCTCAGTCATCTACAGGTTTCTCCCCGTTCGAGCTACTATACTGCCGGCGGCCCCGAGGGATCCTAGACCTCCTGAGGGAGGGCTGGGAGCAACCGTCGGTGACAGGCCGGGGGACGGTCCAGTACATCACCCAACTGCAGGAGAAGTTAAGCCAGCTGGGCGAGTACGCCCGGTTAAACCTCGAGGAGGGCCAGAGGCGCCAAGCAAGGTATTATGACACCCATGCGCGCCAACGGATCTTCCACCCGGGGCACCGGGTCATGCTGCTCCTCCCCACAACAGAATCCAAACTGCTAGCGCAGTGGCAGGGGCCCTTCGAGGTAATTAAAAGGGTGGGCGAGGTTGATTACGAAGTGAGGCTATCAGGTCGCAGGCAAGGAACGCAGCTCTTCCACACCAACCTGCTAAAGAAATGGGTACCCCGAGAGTCCCTACTAATAGCGCCCCCCTCCAAAGGAGAGGATCTGGGACCATGGGGGGGGGAGAAGGGGAACAACTAGAGCTCTCCTGGAACCTGGAGCTGACCCCCTCACAACAGGAACAGCTGAAAGAAATCCTCCGGAGACACCAAGAGACCCTTACGACCAGACCGGGCTGTACGACTCTAGGACTGCACCGAATCATCACAGAGGTAGGCTGGAGCGTGCGGGAGCCCCTACGCCCCCTCCCACGGAAGATGTGGGACACGGTCAAGCGAGAGCTACAGCTGATGCAACAGTGGGGGGGTGATAGAAGAATCGGCCAGCGAATGGCGTAGCCCGATCGTCCTGGTCCCCAAAACAGACAGCACGACCCGATTCTGTATAGACTTTAGGAAGGTGAACTCTGTGACCCAGTTCGATGCTTACCTGATGCCGAGGGTGGATGAGTTGCTGGAGCGACTCGGGCAGGCGGCCTATATAACCACTTTAGATTTGTCAAAGGGCTATTGGCAGATACCCCTTGACCCTGCAGCCCGGGAAAAGACAGCCTTCTCGACCCCCTTCGGACTGTTCCAGTTTCGGACCATGCTCTTCGGACTCCACGGGGCGGCAGCGACCTTCCAGTGGGTGATGGACTGAGTACTGGCACCCCACCAAGAATACGCTGCAGCCTATATAGACGACATTGTCATCTACAGCCGGGCATGGGAGGACCATCTAAGGCACGTCGACGCCGTGCTGACAGCCCTGGGTAAGGCGGGCCTCACGGCCAACCCCCGTAAAGGCCATTTCGCACAACGGGAGGTTTCCTACTTGGGGTATACAGTGGGGCAGGGGAAGTTGAAACCAATTTATAGCAAGGTACAAGCCCTGAAAGACTACCCAACCCCAACAACGAAAAAGCAGATCCGCCAGTTCCTGGGGCTGGCCGGGTATTATAGGTGATTCGTGCCTCAATTTGCCTCCCTGGCAACCCCACTGACGGAGCTAGTAAGGAATACAGAGCCGGCCAGGGTGAGATGGAACCCTCAGGCCGAACACGCCTTTCAGGCATTAAACGAGAAACTGGCCTCAGCCCCGGTGCTGAGACAGCCGAACTTTGATAAACGGTTTATCCTTTATACAGATGCCTCGGAGGTGGGACTCGGGGCAGTACTAGCTCAAGAAGAACAAGGCTGAGACCAGCCGGTCCTATACCTCAGCCGAAAATTGCTGCCACGCAAGCGGACCTACGCCATGATAGAGAAGGAAGCACTTGTGGTGAAGTGGGTGATTGACACTTTACGGTATTATTTGTGGGGGAATAAATTTAAATTGGTGACTGATCACGCACCCTTAGTTTGGTTGAACTCTATGAAAGAGACAAACGCGCGTATAATGCGGTGGTACCTGGCCCTGCAGCCATACTGTTTTGAGGTGGTGCATCGGCCAGGGGCGACTCACCAAAACGCAGACTTTTTCTCCCGGATAGGGGAACACCCACCACCCGGGCCTCGCCTCTCCAAGGGGGGGAGGTGTGTGACGGACGGTGGCGGGGAAGGGTTCCCCCCCCCCGCGGGGGAAAAGGGCCGCTACAAGCGGCACGCGGACCGACGCCGTGATCCCGGAGCCGGAAGCGGGGGAGGGCGCGGACCGAGCCGAAGCGACCGGCCCGGCCACCCCGGCTCACGCGTCCGAGTGAGGTGCGGGCACACGCCAGGGAGAGCGCGGGGGCGGCGGCGGCGCCGCATGGGCGGGACTTACCGCCCGGACGTCACTCCCCAGCGCCGATAAAGGTGGTGGCCGGGCAACTAGAGGGGGGGGAATGAGGAGGTGGCGGCCCTGGTTTCCAGGGGTGCCAAGTTCCCAGCCCCCCGGGCAACCAGGAAGGACGGCTCCGGCAGCTGGCGACTCACGCTGAGACGGACCCGGAGGCTTCGGCGCGGTGAGTGACCCCCAACCCACCCCGGCACCAGGGCAGGTCAGCGGGGAGTGGAAGGAGCCCCTTTTGGCGCCCGTGGGCAGATGAGTTGAGGGCTGCCGCCCCATCCGCCGTGGAGGGCGACGTCTGGGCGCCAAGCTCCACTTAGGGCCTCGAGCTGGGACCCGGTGGTGAGGGAGGGCCCGGGTCCCCCACTCCCCATCCTCCCCGCGACCCACCGAGAACTGGGACCAGTGTGGACAAGACCGCAGGAGGAACTCCCCCCCCCCCCCGCCCGACCTAACCCCATGGCCACGCTGCGGCCCCCCCCCCCCTCTGGCGGGAGGAGGGGGCCCGGTCTAAGGGTACGCCGAACCCCCTCAGCCGTCAGAGGCCGAGAGGTGATCACACCCTAATCAGACTCTGCAAACAAACCCCGGGTACGGGATGAGGAAAGTGATCTAAGGCCGTGGGTTCGCGGAGCCCCTTCCCCCAGTCAGGTGGGAAGCCAAAAGGGGGGGGGGGGCGCGAGGAGCTTGCACCCGTAAATCCTCCACAGGTGCTTACAGGGGCTCCTCTCCACGCCTGCATCCCACAAGGCACTCCTCCACTCACTCCCTCCTCATGGGACAAAAAAGGGACACAGTGGGCACGTGCCTTGTCATGCTCTGATTGCCCTCGCAGATGCCACAGTACTGCCACCGTGGAGACAGAGCTGCTGCCACTCAGTGCCATGCTCATGGCTCTCATGCTGCACCTCATGGTGCAGCACAAACAATACCCACATCTTGTTTCACCAGGAACAGGACAAGGACAAAGGAGAACAAACCCTGGTGTGGCCTGCAGGCCCTGCTCAGCCAAGTCCTGGTGCTCCTGCTGCTGCGCACAGTCCTCAATCCCTTGGACCAGGTGGAACTCCACTTCTGGCAGATGGAGACAAGCTCGGACTGGTGGGACCGCGTTGTCTTGCAGGGATGGGACAATCAGCAGTGGCTGCACAACTTCCGCATACACCAGGCCACCTTCCTCGAACTCTGTGAGTGGCTTGCCCTTGCCCTCAGGTGACAGAACACCCAACCGAGAGCAACTCTCACCATACAGAAGCGCGTGCCCATCACCCTGTGGTAGCTTGCCATGCTGGACAGTTACCGCTCAGTCAGGAATCAGTTCGAGGTGAGGAAATCCAGTCAGGGCTTTGCTCATGCAAGAAGCCAAGGCCATCAACCACGTCCTGCTACTGAGGGTCGTTACTCTGACGTGGACAGCATCATGGACGTCTTTGCCACCACGAGCTTCCCCAATTGTGGGGGAACAATAGATGAAACACACATCCTCATTCTGGCCCCTGACCACCGTGCCTCGAAACATATCAACCACAAGGGGTATTTCTCCATGGTGCTGCAGGCACTCGCGGATCACAAGGAACACTTCACTGACATCAACATCGGATGATCGGGAAAAGTGCACAACGCCCACATATTTCAGGACTCCTGCCTCTTCCCAAAGATGCATGCTGGTAATTTTTCCCCGACCGCACCATCAGAGACGGGGGGGGTGGACATGCCCATTGTGATCCTGGGCAACACAGCCTACTCCTTGCTCCCCTGACTCATGAAGCCCTGTGGTAATGTAGGCAACTGGAGCCACCATTTTTAAATGTCCGCTAGTGCGGACTCTGTGCCGCGCGGCTACACGCGGCACGGACTAGGTAGTTCGGACTAGGTTTCCTAGTCCGAACTACCGTTACTCCTCATGAAACATTTCATGAGGAGTAACGGTAGTTCGGACTAGGAAGCCTAGTCCGAACTACCTAGTCCGTGCCGCGTGTAGCCGCGCGGCACGGAGTCCGCACTAGCGGACATTTTAAAATGGCGGCGCCTGGCTTTATGCAAATGAAGCCCGGGAAATTCAAATCCCGGGCTTTATTTGCAACTCCGGTTGCCTACATTACCACCCTAGTTCGAACTAGGGTGGTAGTGTAGACATACCCTAGGAGACTATGGGTCTGTCTCCCAGAGCCTCTCGGAGGGTAGTATCCTGTTCCAGTGTAGGTTGTAGTTTATTGATAATGCGTTGGACGGGTTTAAGCTGGGGGCTACATGCAATGACAAGTGGTGTTCTATTGTTGGTTTTCTTGGGTTTTTATCTGGTAGCATGTTATGGTGTAAGGCCTTATCTACATGGAAAAGAAATTGGAATAACTAAATGTGTGATTTACGCTTATATCATAAGACCAGTGTAACTCCCCGGACCATTTTCACCTGGGAAGGAGTTGAAGCCTGACTGAAAAAAACCACTTGTACACGAGATGCAGATCCACGCAGGGAGTTAGAGTGGCATAACTATACCTCATTGGTGTAAGGCTCCCATATAGACAACCCTATGACCACACAAGGGGCAAGGCAGTGGAGAATCAGAGCCACTATGAAATCAATAAGCTGAGGCTTAGCACTTCCTCCAGTAGAGAAATCTGCAGGAGAGGACAGAGGGCACTCAAAACTCCACTAGACCAATCACGTTTAGGACAGCGTGCTCTATGAGGGGAGTGCTTCCAGGCTAGACAATAGTCCCTCTTACCTTGTATCTGAAAATTCCAAGTTAGTGACATTGAGAACTCTTTTCCTGTTGGTGCTGTAGTAGTAATCGACAAACTCCTTCAGCTTCATCTTGCAGTCTTTCTGTTTGGTGACATCAGTAACATCAACACTCCTTTCCGGTCCTAAAACATGAATGTAAGGGGGAAATGGAGTTCTGGGTTACTAGGAATGCAGGGTTATGTACAAGGAGTGGGTGAATGAACATTTCTAGGAGCACCTTACCTTCTGCATTTCCTGACTGTTTCGTGTCTGCAATTGTAATCTTACCGTTATATTAACAATAGCTTCTGTATTTATCTCCTCTAAATTTTACATTTTATTTTATTTTTTATCTGAAAAAATATTTCAGTGAGGCTAGTTTTAATCTCTCTACTTCTTTCATTATGTAATTTCCACAGCAGTTTAATCAAAATCAAATGGAAACCCGCAATGAAATAGCTGTGCTAAACTAAACCTATGTGAATGACATTTGCATTCTCCTATTGCACTGCATAATACAAGGATACTGGGTATATTATACAACACAATTGATTTTTTCCAACTGCTTCTTATTTCCATTATTTTTCTAATTTTTTTTTAATCTGGTGAACTGAACCAAGTGTTAGTTATTGCCAAAGATTGGCCACCTAGCATTGTTCCCACTTCTAAAGCAAAGTCATTTGGAGTAACAGATGCACCTAAAAGAGTCTTACTTCATCTGGTCATTTTTGTTAAAATTACTAAAAAATCCATCTTTTCCTGAATACAGAAAACAAGTCACCAGAACCTACATTCTCCATTTCATCTGAAAGACTTTGGACCTCATCCAGAACTCCAGTGCTAACACTAACCAGGAGTAACTCGACAGAAGTTGGTGGAGCTGCCCAAGTAAAAATGGTGTAAGTGAGGGAAGCATCAGATCCAGGAGCTCTAATACCAACCCTTAATGAATAACCATTTTTAAGCTAACAAGTTACCATTGTCTCTATTTTGCTGTTCTAAAAAATGACCCTACTCTCCTATATTCCAGTGAATTTTAAACATATAGCCTTAAATTTTCTCTCCCAGCATCCCTGTTTATAGCTTTCACATTTGGACAGATATTGAATAAATCACTTATTTAGTCACAACATGGCTTTTAGTGAATAATTCCAACAGTAACAACCTGTCTGGCTCTTTGGTTTGCACAAACTGCTTTCTCCTCTGCTGCTTCTGAAATAGACTCTTCTATGCCCTATATGGAACACCATGAAAACAATGGGCTAAATTCCCTCCTGGAATAACTCCAAAGCCAAATGACACTAGAAATCTGTCCCATTCTCTATAGAAACCAGTTCCAGACTGTACATTAAACAGCCTGTATTCCTCTCCTTTGGCTTTTTATTAGAGAGCCTTTTGTATATTGGGAAGGTGGATTGTTTTAGCTAGAGGCCAAGAGAAAGCCAGAAGATACTAAGAAGCACTCAGGTCAAACAATAAAATCTGCTAAAGACAGCAGCTGGACAAGCAAAAATATGTTTCCAGTATATGAGAGGATGGAAATGACAGTAAACTACAGGTTATTTTAATACACTGTTGTTAATGCAACTACCTCACTGCGCACAACTGTCTCAACAAGGGCAAGTTACAGGAAGGTGGTGTGAGGCGGGGGAGAGACAGCAGAGGTGAAACACCATGGGCTGGTAACACTACACAGTAATTTGGGGTTCTAGTTGGCAGCAAGTGAAGGGGCAGATTTTGCAATATTTATAAGGAGGGATGCCCAGTCAGTGCAGCAACAGGAGCTGGGCAGGCTGAGGGTATATCTACACTGCCCGTAGTTCAGTGCTGCCGCACCGCAGCGTATCAACTCTATTGCTGGGGGACAGATCTCCCAGCAATAAATATCCCACCCCAAATGAGGGAGTGGCAGCTTTATTGCGCTGTTTATACTGGCACTTTTCAGAACTGCAACTTTTTGTCACACCCCTGAATGACTGAAGTTTTTGCACTGAAAGTGGCAGTATAGACACAGCCTCTGGCTACATAACGGGTGTCATGGCAGAGGGAAGGAGGGTAAGTGGTGTAGCAGAGGGGCGGGGCAGGGTAAGGTGCAAGGAAAGACAAGAATCTCAAGGCAAATGGAGCAAGAGTCTTGAAGGCAAAAAGAGCCAATTTGGCAGTGGTTACAAAGCTCTTTCTGTAGGGTCGAGGGTGGCTCCTTTAGGATGTCTCCACGTGATCCCTCTGAGCGAGGGCTAAGCCCACACTTGCACTTCACAGGGCTGTAACTTGGGCTGTGTCTAGACTGCAGGGTTTTTGCAAAAAAAGTAGACTTTTTTCGAAAAAACCTTCACCTGCACCTAGACTACAGCCGCGTTCTTTCGAAATTAAATCAAAAGAACACGGCTTTTCTTTCGACGGCGGTACTCCTCATTTCACGAGGAATAAGGCCTTTTTTCGAAAGTGCTCTTTCAAAAAAGGCGCTATGTCATGCAAACTGTGCTTTTTCGAAAGAGAGCATCCAGACTGCCTGGGTGCTCTCTTTCGAAAAAGCAGCTTGCTTTTTCGAAAGTACTGATTGTAGTCTAGATGCTCTTTTTCGAAAGAGGCTTGCAGTCTAGATGTAGCCGGTGTGGCTCAGGGATGGGAAAAGACACACCTCTCTTAAGTGCAGCAAGGTGCAGCGCTGCAAAGCGTCAGTATGAACTGGACTCTGGGAACCGTGTTCCCAGCGCTGTTAGTTACTCCCCTCTGGGAGATGGCTGACATCGAGCGCCGGGACAGCTCTCTCCCAGCACTCATAACATGGTCACACTTTCAGTGTAAAGTGCTGCCACGGCCATGCTTTAAACTTTAAAGTGGAGCCAAAGCCCGAGCTATGTGCTGAAGAGCTATGAACAGGCTGGAGTTTGGAGAGAACTCAACCAGATGACTGGGAATGTGACATGACTGGCAAATATGCAAATGATCATTAGCAATAGAAGCCACAAAAAGCCTAACTATGTTCAACAATACTGCCTACAAAGGCTATAAACTGGGCAAGCTGGTATGCCCACATCTTGAGTACTGAGTACAGATGTGGTCTCCTTGTCTCAAAAAAGATATATTGGCATTGGAAAAGGTTCAGAAAAGGGAAACAAATTGATTAGGGGTTTGGAACGGGTCCCAATGAAGAGATATTAAAAAGACTTGGACTTTTCAGCTTAGAAAAGAGGACACTAAGGGTGGCTATGATAGAGGTCTGTAATATCATGACTGGTATGGAAAAAGTGAATTAGAAAAAGCTATTTACTTACTCCCACAATATAAGATCTAGGGGTCACCAAGGGTGTGTCTAAACTACATGGCTCCATCGATGGAGTCATGTAGATTAGGCTGATCGGCAAAGGGAAATGAAGCCGCGATTTAAATAATCGCGGCTTCATTTAAATTTAAATGGCTGCCGAGCTGAGCCAACAAACAGCTGATCAGCTGTTTGTCGGCTCAGCACACTAGTCTGGACGCTCCCGCGCCGACCTGAAAGCCCTTTATCGACCTCCCCGTTATGCCTCGTAGGATGAGGTTTACCGGGGAGATCGATAAAGGGCTTTCATGTCGGCAGGAGAGCATCCAGACTGCCCCGATCTGCCGACAAACAGGTGATTGGCAGAGCGGGGCAGCCATTTAAATTTAAATGAAGCCGCGATTATTTAAATCGCGGCTTCATTTCCCTTTGCCGAACAAACAAATCTACATGGCTCCGTCGATGGAGCCATGTAGTTTAGACATACGCCAAATGAAATTAATAGGCAGCGGGTTTAAAACAAACAAAAGGAAGTTTTTCTTCACTCAGTGCACAGTCAACCTGTGGAACTCCTTGCCAGAGGATGTGGTGAAGGCTAGAACTTTTACAGGGTTCAAAAACAAGCTAAATAGACTCATGGAGGTTAGGTCCATCAATGGATATTAGCCAGGATGGATAGGAATGGTGTCCCTAGCCTCTGTTTCTCTGGAAGTGGTGACAGGGGAGGGATCACGTGAGGATTACCTGTTGTGATCCCTCCCTCTGAGGCATCTCGTATTGGCCTCTGTCGGAAGACAGGATACTGGGCTAGCTGGAGTATTGGTCTGACCCAGTATGGCTGTTCTTATGTTCTTTATCCCTCATACAGGCAGAGGACCTCAGTCTTGCTGTATGCCTGATACACGGTGAGAAGGTAGCAGTCAGCTAGGACTAGGGCTGTCAAATTGAAAATCATGATTAATTGCACTGTTAAACAATAATAGACTATTTACATTTATTATAAATATTTTGGGTGCTTTTCTACATTTTCAAATATATTGACTTCAATTACATCAGGCAATACAAAGTGTATAGTGCTGACTTTATATTATTATTATTATTATTTTTATTACCAATACTTGCAGTGTAAAAAAAGAAACAAGGGAGTCCAAATTACAAGTCAAAGCAGGACAGGGCACACAAGTGTTTATCATATCTGGCATGTAAATATTTTACAATCATGGCCACAAGAGTGACACACAAACTTCTGTTCTCACTTTCAGGTGATGTAAATCAGAAACGGGCAGCACTATCTCCCGTAAATGTAAACATACGTGTTTGTCTTAGTGACGGACTGAACAAGAAGTAGGGACTGAGTAAACTTGTAGGCGCTAAACTTTTACAATTGTTTTGTTTCTCAGTGCAGTTATGTAAAAAAATCTACACTTGTAAGTTGTGCTGTCATGATAGAAACTGCACTACAGTACTTGCATGTGATGAACTGAAAAATACCATTTCTTTTGCTTATCTTTGTACAGTGCAAATCTTTGTAATCAAAAAACAGTAATATAGAGTGAGCACTGTCCACTTCGTATTCTATGGTGTCATTGAAATCCCTATATTTGAAAATGTAGAAAAACATCCAAAAATATTTATACCTAGAAGATTTACCCAGCATGGCTCAGGTCCTTATCTCAATGACTTTCTGGTTTCTGGAAAATAAAATGGTGGGGCTGGGGATGAGGGGTTCAGAGTGCAGGCTGCCCCAGCCCTCTCTCACAGTAGCAGGTTGGGCCAGTTGAAAAGCATCTCTCAGTGGCCACTGCAGCTCCAACAGGCACATCCGAGGGAGGGGTGCATGTGCCCCAGCTGGGGCAGGTCCAGGTTCATCTGCCCTGCTGTGCTCCCCAGCCAGCGTAAGGAATGCAGCAAAGTGTGTACTTTCCTCCTGGGAGAACAGCCAGCAATGTTCCTGTACAAATGGGGGGGAGGGCTTCAGGCCCCCCCGTCCCACTAAAGGGTGGAGTCCCAGGGCCGGGGGGGGCACATCCCCAGCCAACCCTTTTCACCTCCCTGGCAATTCTGTCTCTTTTCTGTATGGTTTTATGAGAAGCAAGCCCATTACAGGCACATCCTGTTTTCCAGGCAAATCCAGACCCTTACCTCACTGTAAGTTAGGGGTGGGGAACCTAAGGTCCAGGGGCTGGATCTGGCCCCCCAGGCTGGGGGTTCCCCGCAACAATGGGGAGCCCTTGCTGATGCTCCAGCTCCACACGGGGCTGGAGTGTCAGTGCTGGCTCCCCGCTGCAGGGGAGGAGCCACAAGTTTTGCAGGCTGGAGTCAGGCCTGATTTGACCCAGAGGCTGACTGTGTCTACATTGGCACCCCTTTCCGGAAAAGGGATGCTAATGAGACCAGTCGGAATTCCAAATGCCGCGGGGGATTTAAATATCCCCCACAGCATTTGCATGAACATGGCTGCCGCTTTTTTCCGGCTCGGGGTTTTGCCGGAGAAAAGCACCAGTCTAGATGGGATCTTGCGGAAAATAAGTCCTTTTCCAGAAGATCCCTTATTCCTACTTTCAAGTAGGGATCTTCCGGAAAAAGGCTTATTTTCTGCAAGATCCCGTCTAGACTGGCGCTTTTCTCCGGCAAAACCCCGAGCCGGAAAAAAGCGGCAGCCATGTTCATGCAAATGCCGTGGGGGATATTTAAATCCCCCGTGGCATTTGGAATTCCGACTGGTCTCATTAGTATCCCTTTTCCGGAAAAGGGTGCCAATGTAGACACAGCTGCTCTGCCTTATAAGGGGAAACCTACAAGGGCCCCAAAATCCACTAGCCCGAGCCCCCCTAAGCTCTGATGTGCGAGAGGAATGTGGGGAAGTGTCCTTCTGCTTCTTATTCAGGGGCCATGTCAGTGAGCGTGGTTTGTTGTTTTTGCTTCTCATTTTTGTGAGGTCCCCAAATGATTTTTCCATGGGTCAGTGGCCCCCGACCCAAAAAAGGTTCCCAACCTCTTAACGTATGATAAGCGGAAGCTTAGAAGGTGGCTTAGAAGGCATTCTTGAGCAAACACACACAAACAGAGAGACTCGCGCACAGACAAACTTTCTCAAATATATAGGAGATAAATGTAAATTGGATGCTATTACTGTTTAACAGTGCGATTAAAACGGCAATTGATACAATTCATCACAACATTAATTTTAATTGAGTTAATGTGTTTTGAGTTAATCACTTAAGTTAACTGCAACTGCCAGCCTTAGTTAAGACATAGTTTGCAGAACCAATTTCTCAATATCATGACACTGCTTCTTGAAACAGAGTGCTCTGGAGAGGCACAGAAAAGAAAAGCCTTGTTCTCACTCCATCTGACACACAGGATTTTCCCAGGAAACAATTGTGGTTTAACTAGTAATTAAAAGCTGCCACAGAATAATGAAGTTTGGAAGCCTTCCCTACAGTTTGAGGGATGACAACAACATTTTACATTTAGTGCCGTTCCCATTTTAAGCCGTAATGTTTTGCATGCTAACACCACTTAGATGCAGCCAATTCTGGATGGAGAGTAGCAGCCAACCAGCACACTGAACTGCACTACAATAGGAAGAGAAATTCATCAGGCAAACACTTAGGGTACGTCTAAACTACATGGCTCCGTCGACGGAGCCATGTCGATTTGTTGTTTTGGCAAAGGCAAATGAAGCCGCGATTTAAATTATCGCGGCTTCATTTACATTTACATGGCTGCCGCGCTGAGCCGACAAACAGCTGATCAGCTGTTTGTCCGCTCAGCGCGCTAGTCTGGATGCTCCCCTGCCGACATCAAAGCCCTTTGTCGGCAGCCCCGGTAAACCTCGTCCCACGAGGAATAACGGGGCTGCCGACAAAGGGCTTTGATGTCGGCAGAGGAGCGTCCAGACTAGCGCGCTGAGCGGACAAACAGCTGATCAGCTGTTTGTCGGCTCAGCGCGGCAGCCATGTAAATGTAAATGAAGCCGCGATGATTTAAATCGCAGCTTCATTTGCCTTTGCCTATGTGTCTAATCTACATGCCTCTGACGACAGAGGCATGTAGTCTAGACACAGCCTTACAGTAATTTTACAGAAAGGGCCACAAAATCTCTAGGGCAGCCTCCTTGCCCCTTATGATGTCACTTTGCCTGCACAGAGAGGCTAAGTCTAGACTGGCATGATTTTCCGCAAATACTTTTAACGGAAAAGTTTACCGTTAAAAGCATTTGCGGAAAAGAGCGTCTAGATTGGCATGGACGCTTTTCCACAAAAGCACTTTTTACGGAAAAGCATCTGTGCCAATCTGGACGTGCTTTTCTGCAAAAAAGCCCCAATCGCCATTTTCGCAATCGGGGCTTTTTTGCACAAAACAAATCTGAGCTGTCTACACTGGCCCTTTTGCACAAAAGCTTTGTGCAAAAGGACTTTTGCCTGAATGGGAGAAGCATAGGATTTCCGCAAGAAGCCCTGATTTCTTATATGAGATCGTCAGTGTTCTTGCGGAAATTCAACTTGCCAGTCTAGACACGGCCAGAGGGTATGATACCACTGAATCCCAATGGCGGTATTTACCACTCACTTTACAGAGGTACCAAAGAGTGCACAAGGGGAACAGCAATATCGAATACAGCCTGTAAGGACAGAACCTTGACCCTACTGAGCATCCTTTTCACTATGCCAGGAGCACAAAACAGCCTTCAAGTTGGCCAATTTGGGCAGCTCAGGATCCCTAGGGCATGAGGTGCTGGTGGAGGGGAGGGGGACCAGAACTTGCTATTGCAACAGCCATTTGGGCCACAATCAGCTGCAAAATGACACACTGGCCACAGAGTTTATGTGACAAGGCCAAACTGGATCCCCAGCCCAGGAAATCCAAGGAGTGCAAACATGTCACACAGACACCATTGCCCTCCCCACAGAGTCATGCACCAAACCCAGCTCAGCTGGACCCAGATATCAGGCAAGTTTTTGATTTTTAAGGGGACCTGTGTTTGTCCCTTACTGGTGATGCTTAAGAGGACCTGAAATTATTTTAGCATCACCCTTTTTACTGCTATTATTGGCTAATCCTCAGGTAGTATAAATGGGATTAGCTCTGCTGACACTGCTTTACTTCCGCTGAGGATCTGGCCCATTAAATCTTACCTTCCCTCAGAGAAGCAGAGGATGGGGGGGGAGCTCTAAAGAGGACTTTGTCAGGAGCTTGATTTACATAAGCACCAAGAAAAGCAAACAAAACCCAAAGAGGCCTGATTCCCTGCTGGTTTATTCCAGTTTTACACACATGCAACGACACTGATTTTATACCACGCGGGCAGAGAGAGGAGGAGAGACAGAGCAGCCACGGACCAGTCACCCTTTGATTTGGACATCCGAGCTGGCTGAGCAGTCAGAGAGAAGCACATCTGATCCCGGGAAGTGAGCAGCTGTGAGAAATCTCCCAGCTGGCCAGGCAGCTCTATCCATGACAGGGGGAGGCTGAAATGGCATGACAGAGCACTAAGCAGCAGCTAACAAATATCACACCACCCTCAGACAAATACGTACCGACGTAGTTTTCAACATCAC
Source organism: Pelodiscus sinensis (assembly GCF_049634645.1). Lineage (NCBI taxonomy): Eukaryota > Metazoa > Chordata > Testudines > Trionychidae > Pelodiscus > Pelodiscus sinensis. Next base: position 50,709,631 of record NC_134721.1, read on the forward strand.
TGACATAGAATGTAGGGGCAGGGACCGCTAAGCCCAATCCGTCCTTCTTCGGAACCAGGATAGGTTCTGTGAATCCGTTTTCTTCCAAGTACTCTGGGGTTAGCTGGCTTCCATTCACTTTGACTACCACATCTTCAGCACTAGAAATACAAACACAGTTACTGTACTAAGGTATTTCACATCCCATTGAAACTCAATGGAAATTAAAACTCCCGTAAGCATCTTTAAAAATTAGAAGTGTTCTACTGAAGCTAATATGTCAAATAAAAGAAGAGAACAGATAGAGACAGAGAGACTGTGTGTGTATGTGTGTATTTGAGATACTTTTTCAACAGCAAGTAGCTGTATGTTTTCTCACTCTCTTTTTCACACACACACATGCACACACACACACGCAGAATCTCTCCCCTCTTCCCCTTTTACTTATTTTGTTTACCCAACACTTCTAGCTTACAACTTTTCCCAGGTAAATTTAAGAGACAAATTCTTCTTTCAGTTCCAGAAGAGGGTATAATTCTGCCCAAGAACTGCAGTTATTCACTGGTAAGTAAGCATATGTGAGAATTCTCCCACCTGGCCCGGAAGCTCTGTCCATGACAAAGTTCTTTGCATATTGCCACTAACACTATTATATTTCTTTTCCAAAATCCACTCTCTTGAATGAGAGTTCTAAGTGGTCAGGGCATCTGAGAACTGGGACAGAAACTTTAATCTGCAAGAAGATGAGCTCAACCCAAGAATAGTAATAAACCTTAAAGTCTTTGAAATTCATTTGTAATAGCTAGAAATGGGAAGGGTGCACTTTGTGTAGTCATTCACATCTTTTCAAGTAGAACATAAAATGCTGCCATATTAATAGAATAGCATTTTAAACCCACGTTGAATAGATTTAAGTGACTGTATAAGGTGCAAGGTAATGGAGAATCAGGTCTCTTCGGGTACATCTACAGCAGGGCTAAAGTCAAATTAAGGTACACAACTTCAGCTATGTCAACTGCATAGTTTACATTGAAATAGCTTAATTCGACTTTTGGCGCTGTCTACACAGCAGAAAGTTGAAGGAAGAACACTCTTCCTTCGACATCCCTTACTCCTTGTAAAATGAGGGTTATCATGGGTCAGAGTAAGAAGTCCTCCAGTTCACCTTCATTTCGAAATAAAAGCTTGTAGTGTAGACATGCTCTTTGTTATTTTGGCATAACGTCAGTTATTCTGAAATAACGCTGCTGTATAAACATAGTCTTTGTGACTAGACAGCTAACTGAATTTCACTGAACTCTATTTAGGTTCAGATTTGAATGCAACACTCCAATTATATGCATAAGACTGAAATCCTAAATCAATTTATTGCAAAATATGTGAAGCATTCTAAAATCTTCTGGAATAAATTAATGAGTCCAAACTGCTGAAAATATTAAAAGTAGCACTGTGTTTATGAACCAGTTTCAATGGGTATGAAAAACAGTCACTTATCAGTGCTCAAAGCAGACAAACTGACAATGTTAATTACTCCAATTTAAAGACACCAACATTGAATATGTTATGTGACCTTAAGAAAAACTGTTCACTTATACGCTTTAAAACTCATGGTCAAACACTAAGACAGTGTTATGATAATTTACCAAAACTGATACAATGCAGCAGTTTTACCAAATTTAAATAAACAAAGCTCAGAAGTTTCAGAAATTCAACCTATGGAACTGCTCACTGCTAAAATATTTTAACAAATATTTTCAAAGGCATGATTGCTGTAAACATTATTAAAGACTCCATGACTACACGTCCCCATATAGTAATGGTCCTATAATAAAAAATGCTATTTTCTCCTCTGAGTCTACCAAGGCAAATGGGGAAATTAGTTACTTGGAAGGTTATGAAGATTCTTTAAGCCCATGAAGATATATTTAATAGTGCACTACTGCATATACTAATAGATCTAGCCTCCCCCATTCAGTGGTCACACAGGCAGCAACAGCCTTAATATATCTTGGAAGATTCATACACGTGTTGATGGGTGAGGGAACAGATTACAGACCCTTGCATGGGCCAGAAACACTTGAGACTAATGCTTGACTGCCCTCTTCTGTGTTAGTTCTGAACTACAGCTGACTGTGTAAATAACAGCGGATGTTTTCACATGGTAACCAAGGAAAGGGCACTATATCTCTATTGAATGAAAGAAACAGGTGAAGTCCAGAACAACTTACTCAATTTACTGCAGCTTCTCACTGTGTTAGTGCACAAGACACAACTACTGCATATCCTGACAGGAGTTCTTTGCGGAGAGGTGGGTTTGCTTTGCATCTTTCTTTGTCACGCTAATCGGGACATTTAGAATGGGATTGCAAAGTTGAAATGATACAGGTGCCTTAGTACCAGGATCGAGGGAGGGAGAGTTTGTGTGGGGGGGAGTGAATCTGGAGATCAGGCTCCATCGAGGATAGCTTATTGCCTGTGGGAAGCAGGAGAAAGTAGAATTCTTAGCTTCCCCCAGGATTCATGAACCCAACAGAAAGCAGGAATTTTACTGACGCAGTCTTTAGCCAGATGACGGTGGCCAGGAATAGATAATTGGATACAAATAGGAAACAGATGAGGAACATGGCCAATCAGTTCTAAATATTGAGTAAATCAGTAAAAGATGGTCAAGAGGTAAACTGATCAATTCCCATTGGGAACAGCTCAGAAGGGAGAGAGACTCAGTGCACAGACAAATGCTGGCACTGGGAGAGGATTTTGTCAGCAAGCCCACATATAAAAGCCTGCATCCTGATGATACCAAATCCATACGATATGTTACCAGGCATATGTTCGTGTAGCAGATCTTACTCCCTTGGCAGATACAGTTTAAGCCATGGCTAGTAAGGACCATGCTTGTCAAGCCCCATAGGGGCTGCTAATGTGCTAACAGTGAGCCTGGAGATTCTGATCTAAGAACTAAATAATAAGCCAGGGAGGCAATTCTCAGAGATGGCCTTCTAAGAAACCAAGTGCTGATACATGCTATTAGTCCTAGATAGATATTGGAAGCGGATGAGTTAGTGGTTTTTATACTTTAAGGAACAATGATACTGCCTGACATAAAAGATACTTGGCTAAAGATGAGCTCCACCTAAACTCTTTGCAACCGGTGAGTTGAAGAGGCGCTATTTAAGTATGAGTAAGACGCAAATAAAAAGTACAGGACACTGTTAAATGGAATGAACCAAATTTACCTGTCACAGGTGTAAGCAGGTGCAGGGCCCATAAAATTCATGAGTGAAGAAAGTTATACTGTGGCTGTTAATAGGAGGTAAAGGGGATGTAAGAGACATAAACTGTGCAACCCTTGCCTATTTGGGAATGCAAAATGAGGGTGATCTTCATGTTAAGGAGATGGAAATGGGAGAGATGTAGCAGAAATAGCAATAGGAAAATGCCAAATAAAGTAAGAGTTGGATGCTTTCTATTCTTCTTCTATTAAATCTTCCTGTCACTTTTCTGCTATACCATGCCTTGCCACTTCCGGTATGTCTACATTGGGAAATTATTTCAAAGTGAGATATTGCGAAATAACTCCTGAAATAACAATTTCAAAATAGTGCTATTCCTCTTCACAAGCAGGCGTTATTCTTTCAAAATAACAAGTCTGTTATTTCAAAATAACGAGCTTGGTAGTGTGGATGCTCACGTTGCTATTTCAAAATAACTCCCATGTGTAGACATGACCTCAGTGTAAAAATTACACTCAGTTTTACTACCCAATGAATGTCCAACTGGCCATCACTTAAGCCCATACACTTGCTTCACAGCCTAGAGACACCCACACTTCACTACCATGTCTGTTTCAGTCGCCAATGAATTTGCTCCTGTAAGAGCCCACTGGTGTTTACAGACAGGAAGGAGCTCCGTGAAAGAAGCACAGTATCCACCAGAGCAGTTGGCAGCTGCGATTCACAACCAGGGACCTGGTCAGGTAGATTGAAGCACCTGAACGTTACGTTTTAAAGTGTTGCAGTGGTTTTGTTTTGCGTATTGAATGTAAGGCCTTTAGGAGATGCTGATTTGTTGTTTGGGAGGCAGGGGAAGAAATCAGTCAAGATCTAAAATAAAAGCGTAAAATCAGGTTGAGAAAGTTAACTTGTGGTATGCCCGGAACACCGGAAATGAAATGAGCACATTGTCACAAGGTGCCGTTCCATTTTTGCCCTCTTTTTGTTTTTGGCTTCCCCTTCCTGTTTCTTCTGATCTCAACCAGTCTTTGGATTCCTTGACCACACCGTTTATGGCTTTAGGTAGGTTTCAGTAACACAATTTTACCTCAGTTGTGTGTTTTGAAGCAGGCAAGAGGTTTCAACTTAAAAATAAAAAGTCCCTTTTTGGGTTTGTCTGATCTGGAAAGTTATCTGAGTGTCTGCTAGGCTGTGAGCGTCTGCAGGTTTCGATTGTACCAATTGTGCTCATTATTAAGTCAGCCTTAAAATAGCAAAGGCCCCAGACAGTTTTTGTTTTACTAACACCAAAACTGAAAATGACCAACTGATAAATCCCGTAATAAACTGTTTGCAAGCTCCTCCTTTGACTCTCTCCTTTAGCTCTGGAGATTCAATTTTGTGCACAATCCATCCTGAGGGGGGAAATGGTGAAGATAAACCAAGGGCCAAATTTATAGAAGCTGCAGAATGACTCAAAGCCAAGAAAGATGCAAATGCAAGACCTACAATTGCTTGCAAACCTCCCTTATTTGGGAGCACGCGTATGGATGCCCATGAATATGAAAGTCAGCCTCCCGATTTGAATAATCAATTCCAGATCCCTCAAGGTGTTGATCATCCCGTCACTACCAACCCCACCCCGACTTCAAGGAGTCCCTGGCAGTTGAAGAGATCCAGCAAAGACCACCAAAAAAAAAAAGCTGCAGAAGAAATTTGTCATTCTGCTCCATCTAATCAGTTTAAATGTGACCCGTTGATACTTTTAATATGTCAAACATTTTACTCTGTTTCACCTAGAATTTCAAGAACCTCTTAGTGAAATTGTAGGGCCAGAATTCAAGGGGTCTAAAATCACACAAGTAAATTACTAAGCATTGAGGTAATTGAAAAATACACCTCTATGCAATGTACACAAAAGAGAAGCTTTGGCACCTAAATTTGCAGTTGATTCTCCATAGAATAATGATTTGGGGGCACCCTTTTTAAGTTAAGGCAATCTTCTCCATAAATGATAAGCTCTTTTGTATTTACTTAGTAGAAACTGCCTGCCTGTAAACATGATTTTGAAATAGTCTGTCATTGCCCATTTATAAGAACCAGAAAAAATAATCATTCTGGTGAATAGAGGTACAGAGAAAAGCGTAAGATGCCCACTATTAATACCCCAAACAAGTTGTTGTTACTGTAACAACCGAAGGTGTGTCTACTTTTCTGTTCAAGCAGAGATGGACTTCAAAAAAGTTTGCATTATTCCTTACACTGAACTTAATTCATCAGAACAACAAGAAGTCCTATGGCACCTTACAGACTAAGGGGGGGGGTAATATACTGGGGGGGTAATGTAGTCATACGGAGTTGCAAATGAAGCCCGAGATTTGAATTTCCCAGGCTTCATTTGCATAAAGCCGGCCGGCGCCATTTTTAAATGCCGGCTAGGTCGGACCCCGTGCCGCGCGGCTACACACGGCACGGACTAGCTAGTTCGGATTAGGCTTCCTAATCCGAACTAGCTGTACACCTCGAGGTGTACACGAGGTGTACGAGGTGTACACGAGGTGTACAGCTAGTTCGGATTAGGAAGCCTAATCCGAACTAGCTAGTCCGTGCCGCGTGTAGCCGCGCAGCACGGGGTCCGACCTAGCCGGCATTTAAAAATGGCGCCGGCCGGCTTTATGCAAATGAAGCCTGGGAAATTCAAATCCCGGGCTTCATTTGCAACTCCGTATGACTACATTACCCCCCCTAGTTCGAACTAGGGAGATAGTGTTGACATACCCTAACAGATTTGTTGGAGCATAAGCTCTCATGGGCAAAGGCCCACTTTGTCAGATGCATGTGACTAAGTAGGTCTTTGCCCACGAAAGCTTATGCTCCAATAAATCTGTTAGTCTATAAGGTGCCACAGGCCTTCTCGTTGTTCTTGAAGATTCAGACTAACATGGCTACCCCTCTGATACTTAATTCATCAGGTTTCTCACCTATGACTGTGTGGCCATGTCACAGACCTGAAGGCCCACTGCACTCAGCAACCTTTGGGTCTTTTCACACCAGATTAGTTCAGCCATTCTTTGCAGGACCTGATTTATTCACTCCTCTACAGAGAGCAACTCACTTATTAAGCGGCTCACGTCATTGCCATCTCTGGGTCCAGGCAAGAGTGCTGGTCAGTTTCTTGTCTGTTCAGGAGGTTCCAGCCCTTCTCCCAGAGGTGGGCTGTACTTAAGGCCTCTTGACAACGGCCTCAGGCAGCCATTCCTCCCCCTGACCCTTTTCCCGGTCAGCTCTTCTGCCCTCAGGAAAGGAGTTCAGCAGGCAGAACTTCCCCCACTGCTGTATTCTCCCTCATAACTCAGGGCCCTGGAAGAGCCTGCTTACTCCCTGCCATATCCACAGGCAACTCCAAGATTCTGGCAAGTGGTCAAGGGCCGCACTTCTATGGAGAGGGTGAGGGGTCTGGGATACAAGGTTGAGTGCAGAAGGGTACTTGGGATAGGGGATTGGAGTACAGGAGGGAGTGTGGGGTCTGAGAGGGAGTTTGGGTGAAGGAGGGGATTGTGATCTGGGGCAGGGATTTGGGGTGCAGGGTCCAGGAGGGGGTATGGGTGCAGGAGGGGGATTCTGGCCTGGGGGAGGGATTCTAGGAGGGGATGCAAGGTTTGGGAGGGAATTGTGACCTGGAAGAAGGGGGTGCAGAAAGTTTGGGTGATGACCTGGGGCAGAGGCTTAGGGTGCAGGTGCAGGGTCAAGGAGGGGATATGGGTGCAGAGGAGGGGAATAGGAGGAGGTGCAGGATCTGAGAAAGAGCTGTGACCTGGGGAAAGAGGTACAAGAAGGTTTGGGTGGTGGCCTGAGGCAGGTAATTAGAGGGAAAGAGGGGGAGGGGTGCCAGAGGCAGGCTCTGGGCTGGGAGGTACATACCTAGGCAGCTCCCAGCCAGCAGCCCTGCAGGAACCTGAGACAAGCTCCCTGATGAAATCTCAATTGTCCGGTTGTTGCACATCGGTCTGCTCCAGGCATGGAGCAGGGGGAGGAAAGGAGGCTTCACACTCTACCTCTGCCCCCAGCAAAATTTCTCAGCTTCTACTGGCCGAATACTGGTCAATGAGAGCTGAGAGATTTTGCTAGGGGGAGAGCTCAGAAGAAGTGCGTTTAGCCTCCCTCTCCCTTCCCCTCCCCCAAGTCCAGAGTAGAGAACAGCCAGCTGTTTAAAGCATGAGTTGCTCTCTTCCTAAAGGTCCTGGCGAGAAGGCCACAGACCGGATCCATTGGCTTGGTGGGCCGGATGCCGCCAGCCTACCCCTGTTCTAAATGCTACTTCTTCCCAGAACCCTTTCACAACCTGTTTTACAGGTGTTGGTAGGGCACTGGACCCAACTAACTGGGAAATGCACCTGTTTTAATAGCACTGCACCAATGTAACTGCAAGGAGAATTTAGGTCATCACCCATAATGACAATCACTAAAGATTTAAAGTCTGTGAAATTAGCTTAAAACTAGGTCTCTACATGGCAAACGTTCTCATGGGGAATTCTCTGTCATTCATTCCTCTCCCTATGCTGTTCATGCACTAAGCAAAGAAAACAACATTCACCACAGTATTTTGTACACATATTTTGTTTGAGCACATATTACAACTGGCCACGTGCTTCACAGCAATCACACTTTTACTTACATAGCTGAATAACCTACCTTGGAAAAGTCCGACTTCGAAGTTCCTTTATAAAGACTTGACTCCCATTCTGTACGGGTTTCACCTCTGTTGACTGCCCGGTATCGTGCTTGTGCCAATTTCTTTTCTTTTTCACTGAAAGAGAGTGAAATGGACAAGACCGTATGCTAAGTAGGGGATCATTACTAAAACACTCTGGCTGTGTCTAGACTGGTATGTTTTTCTGCAAAAGCAGGCGCTTTTGCGGAAAAACTTGCCAGCTGTCTACACTGGCCGCTTGAATTTCCACAAGAACACTGACTTCCTACTGTCTGAAATCAGTGCTTCTTGTGGAAATACTATGCTGCTCCCGTTCGGGCAAAAGTCCCTTTTGTGCAAAACTTTTGCACAAAAGGGCCAGTGTAGACAGCTCAGATTTGTTTTGCGCAAAAAAGCGCGTCTAGATTAGCACAGACACTTTTCCACAAAAAGTGCTTTTGTGGAAAAGCGTCCATGCCCATCTAGACGCTCTTTTCCGCAAATGCTTTTAACGAAAAACTTTTCCATTAAAAGGATTTGCAGAAAATCATGCCAGTCTAGATATAGCCTTTGTGAGTACTAAGATGTTTCTCTATCCATGCAAGCTGAGAAAAGAAAAGCCCACTACGCAGCACTGTTAATTTTAATACTGTGTTTGGAGTCACCATTAGACGGTTACGCTGTAGCCTGAAGATCTATTTCATAGTGCACTGTGTTCATTTCTAACATAAGGGACACCAGACGGATAATTACTGAGCACTACGTCTATCCCAAGCATTAAGCAAATACAGGCTGCGGATAACATTTTGCACTTGCCAGACTACACACTTAATCTTTATTGTAAGCCTCCCAAAAATCTTCTCTCCTTTTCTGTTTTTAGCACAGATCAATATGAACATGCTCTTTATTTGTCACACCTTTTCAAGAGCCCGATCCTAAGTCAGCAGAAGTCTTTTCACTGAATGCAAATGGCTTTGGATCAAGCCCTAAATACAAAATTCATAGTTCTGGCAAGAGAATCTACTGTGTTCGACATTTACGCCCAATCCGGTTTTTGGAGCATCTTTCATTGCCATACTTTGAAATGCAAGCCGGATTCATACTGCAACACTGGTGAGCCAGAGCAGAATGCCCCTGGCTCAAGCGCCCAAAGAATGACAGACATGTAGGCAAGCTGATCAGGGAAATGGGTCCGCTGAAATATGCAGTCCAGTCAAGTCAGATGACAACTTGGTTCTACTTTTTCTTTTCCACAATCACTTAACACTGACCAAGAAGAACCATTACAGTTTTTGCCAATAATCAACATTAAATCTTTCAGCGGCTCTTGCTTTTTAGTCTGACACGGGATGTTTACTGGAGGAAATTACTGACATCAGAAAAGCAGTCTCCAATGGTTTTGAGCTTTCCAGCCCCAGAATTTTTTCATGTCACTCGTTCCCTTTTTGTACCCTTGGTTCAGACTGTACCTAAAAGTGGACAAGCTGGGTAAGATAAAATATGAAACCTCAGACTCCATAAAAGCTCAGAGTAAACCCAACAACCCTAGTCTAGTTGTGAAGGCAAGGGGGTGAGGCCTGCTTTAGAGGAGGAGTCTTTCTGGGGAGGGATGTAGGTCTGGTTTTTTATGTTCAAGCCAGTTTTGTGGAAGAAAGCCGCACATCTCTATCACCACTACTGGACCTGTGTCCTTCCCCTGCTCTGCCCCATCCACACTCACTCTTTGGCTACCAAAGTAGCTGAGGAGACGGAGGTCCAATCTATAACATTCTGAGACCTGGAAAGGTCACCTCCGTATGCTGGACAGCAGTTTGGAAATAGAGACAGCTACAGAAGAAACCATCCCAGGTTTTGTATAACACTTGCTGGTTTTAATTAGTTCCATGCCGCTCTCCAGCCTAACTGGATATAGTCATGAAAGCTGCTAGTTCTTTATCTTAATGACCCTCGGGCCTAACGAATTCATTAAGTACTCATAGAAACAGAAATCAACCCCAACGGGTACGTCTAAACTACGTTTTTTTCGAAAGAGGATTTGCATATCTTCTTCTGAACCTACTTTCGAAAGATCCTCTGGACGTGTTTTTTTGGGGGAAAAACCAAAAAAAGCATGAGCCTCATTTTTTAAGGAAGAGTGGTTTTTTCAAAATAGGGTTTTTTTCCCAAAAACACCACGTCCAGACTACTTTCAGTTTCGAAAGATCCTCTTTCGAAAGTGAGATCGGAAGAAGATATGCAAATTCCCGCAGAATTTGCATATCCTCTTTAGAAAATGAAACGTAGTCTAGACACAGGGCTGGCCTTACCATGAGGCGAACTGAGGCAGCCGCCTCAGGTGCCAGACTGCGGGGGGGAGCGCCACCAGGACTCAGAGTGTAGAAAACTGTGTCTGCTGCTGGTGCACATGTATTCTTTCTGCTGTAGATGCACAGAGATGGGGGAGTGCTGTGCTGGAGGAAGGAGGGCACAAGAGACATAACAGGCAGACAGGCGAAAAGGTGGCATTGGGGTGTCATTTGAGCTCCCCGCCTCAGATGCCAAAATGTTGTAGGCCGGCCCTGTCTAGACATAGCCTACATGTACACCCCTTCCTCCCGCTTTCCATTCATATAACCCTCACCATCTCCCGTGCCAACTGGCCCAGCTAAACACATGTGTCATAACCAGTATTCTATCAAAGCCCTTCTTTTAGTTTTCCGCAAAGCAGCCTTAATTTCTAGTTACATTCATTATTCATATTATTAAAAAATATTCATTGCAATGCTTTTCAATCAGCATACTCTGATATAACTTTGCAACTTTGGGGGATATTTTCAAAAAGAGCAGGTAACACATATTGAAAATCTAGACATACCTAGTGCCCATTTGAAATCTCCCTCTTAGATGCTTTGTCATGTAGTACGGCATTCCATCAACCAGTATCAGCCAATTTGTGGATTACACAACCAGTATCAGCCAATTTCTTTATTGCGTGTTTGCAGAATGCATACCACAGTGAGAAATATTTCATTCCGGCCTCTGGGAACAACTGCACATGGAATGTGTGACACTGTGCTCCCATTTTTATGGAAATGTGTTTTCGAATATGAATATGCATAATTTGAATATGCTTTGGCAAAATGGGGCAATGTAACCTATCATTCAAGAGTTTGTAATCCCCTGAATGTGTATATTCTATTTGTGTTTTGGGGCAGGGAGCTCAGAGGATGAGGCAGGGGGGTACAGGAATCAGGGCAGGAGGGGAGGTGTTCAGGATAGGAAGTAGGGGCAGTTGGCAGCTACTCCCTGAGGCCAGCCTGGGTAATTGGGGCACCAGCTGCTGCTTGAGGCTGGCCCAGGGCCTGCGCTGCATGGCTGCCGGCTGCGGCCCAGGCTAGGGTGACAGAGGCTGCACTGTCCGGCCATTGACTTCTCTGCAGCTCTCCAGGGCAATCATGGCAGTGGGGACCTCTCCCCTGAGCTATCCAGGGCAGTGGGGACTGTGCTGCCCAGCCAGCAGCTGCTCTGCAGCTCTCCAGGGCTGTCAGGGCAGTAGCGGCATGCTTGCTTGCTGCCCCCTTGTGGTCATTCTGGAGCATAACTGTCTATGCTATCTGAGCCCTCCCTTTCCATTTGACAAGAAAAAATCGCTTTCCACGAACATCCCATGGTCCTAGCACTACCAAATGCTTTCCTGAGGAAGCTGCATACCAAATTTGGTGATCCTAGCTCTTACCATTTAGGAGGAGTTCTTGAACAAACAGGCTCACGGACGGACAGACACAAACTCTTTCAAATACATAGTAGATTTTAAACCCATACAAGTTACATAACAATCAGTGCATATGTGCTTCTCTTTGCGAGCCTTGCTATAATTAAATCTTGGCAGTGAATTATCATATCTGGAACGACACCTACTCATTTAATACAAATGTAATACTGCAAGATAACTCTGCTAGTTTATACATACACTGTAGCAGTTAACAAATGAAACTGATAATCTCATACACGTCCGGAAACATGCTGCACACAACCGTTTGACAGAACAACTTAACACTAAGCATGTTCCTACTTTCATTTGAAGAGTGGCCCCTAAACTTCCCAGTCTGTTGCGGTTACACACAGCACGTGAAACGTTGGAAGGATCACACCCTTAGATTTCATTTTTGCAATGTTACTTATATCCCTTTTATTTTATGGCTGTAATAATCTATATAATTTGTTTTTTTAAATATCCTTGAAAGCTGCTGTTCATTTTGAGAAAATATTATCGTACAGACCAAGAAAATTCAGTATGCAATATTCCAGTGATAAACTAAGGCTCCAGCACACTTGCTGCTCTTTATGCTATTCCACTCTAATGACTGATCTTGTGAAGTCACGATAGGCCGTATCTTAGATAAAACAGCAATACTCCTAGCACGGCTGTTGTAGTATGACACTGTACTTCTGCCACAGCTGTAACCACATATGCGTACAAGACTGCTGCAGTCACAATGTTTCTGATACAGCACCTTTATATCTGCCACACTATGCGATACGGATTGGGAAGGGCATATTGCCAAAGGCAGATTTTGTTAAGGAATGGAAAGCCAAGAACCTGCTCAAAGAATTAGACGTTAGCTGTTATTTCAACTCTACTTGTCATAGTTGGTATATTACTCTTCTAATCTTCTTTTTGAAACAGTCAGTCCTTGAATTCTAAGATTATGCACCCTTGTTTTCTTATGTAATTTTATTTAAATCATCTACCTGTATTTTTCTGCCAAACTAGGTGTCTTCTATCATTCATAATTTAAATCCAAGTGGAAAAAAGAAAAGGATCAATTACATTTTAACATAACATAGGAATTTTACTCAGAGTCTAGGCAAATCATGCGTTAGCTCCCACAATGAGGCAATGATTGACTCTACATGTCTTTAGTCATACCACTCCCTTTCCCGACAAGCCATTCTACTACTAAATGATGCACTTGAAAGATGACACACAGTTATTTATTTGACCTACTCCTGACATGTATGTCACTAGAAATTTGAGAAATAGGCAGGGTGATGCTTTCAAACCCACCTAGAGGAAAATGAGGATAAAATGTTTCCTCTGCATGTTAATTGTCGTTTGTTGCATAATAGCAATAATCTTGGTAGCATATTTATAATAAAAAGCATTTAATTTTTCACAATGATTGAGGAAGGATATTCATCCATATTAACCAGAATTCTTTGTTTCATTTGACCAAAGCAAAAACATCCCACAGTTCTTTATCAGGTAATACTCCCACTCCATCAACAAGCTTTTTATATCAGTGGGAGTTTTGCCTGAGAAAGAACCAGTTCCCCAATGTACACTAAAATTTTAACGGCCACCAAAATACCACTTAATCATATATGCAACCCCAAATCCATTAGATGACCAAAGCTAGAGTGTAATTACTATACAAGGCTGTATCAGACCTACCTACATATCCAGGGACTTTTGGGGCCTGCACGTAAGCGCCTCGATAATGGACTTTAGCCTCAACACCTTGGCGAGTTAGGGAAGGGTTATTTTACAGATGGGGACTGAGCAGAGGGTAGATGAAATAATTTGCCCTAGGTTAGATAAGATGCCTGTGACGAGGCTCTGCAGGGAAATGAATACAGATCTCCCTAGTCTCAGTCCCAGAAGCCCATCTTTTTACCCTTACTGCATTTTGAATCCCATTGTAGCAGGACTGCCCTATATAATAGTAAGAAACACACATTAATTAAAATATATCTTTCTATAACCAACAATTGAGAAACTAGCCATGCTTAAACATAGAGTAGCTACTTGAGACAGCACTGGAGTCAAGCAGGCATACTTACAAGTAGACTTCCCATGGGTTTTCTCACAATTTGGACAATGATAGATGTCAATATCTGGTGCTTCCTCTTCTTCTACACCAACACAACTGTAATATAAAAAAAGTAGACCATCTTCAGTCTGGCACGACAGGTGCAAATACACAAAGGGATTTAAAAAGTAACTTTGCACTTAATATGCAGCCATTTTAATCACTAGGGGGAAGGATGCGATGATCCTCTTCTGTGTGTGTAAGGTCAAGTCAAATGTCACTGCAGCCTACACTGGACTGTTGCTAAAAAGGGGTGTTTCCCAGATGTTTGTGTGCCAGGTCAGTAGGGCAGAGGCAAAATTTGTGCCTCCCCCGCTGCCGCCGCGTGGTGGGGCCCTGAACCTGACACACGGCTGAGCCTGAGCCTGCAAGGAAGGGGGGGAGCTTGTACCACATCTTCTCCCACCCCCAGCAGTTTGAGGCCGGGCCCTTGCATGCACTAACCTGCTGGCGGACATGGAAGCGGGTTGGGCTGGGGGCGGAGAGGAGGGAAGGAGGCTTCAGCCGGTGGCAGCGGGCGGCGGAGGAGCAGGCAAGCCGAGAGATGTTGGGGGAGTGGACGGGGACTAAACTGGCTTCCCCCCTACACACACACCCTCTCCTTGCTACGCCACTGCAGTAGGGTCCTCCCTCACCAAGTAGCACAGACTCCAACTGAAATTTCTTTGCTCCATTCACAAAGACCATTTTCACTAGCTGCGACAGAATAATATTCCATCCACATGCAGTTCTGGGAATTCAATCCACCCCAAAGATGAATTAACAAAGCACAAATCCTCCTCCCACATACCTACGGACAGTTGTAAGTCAGTAGGGCAACGTCGGCAAGAGGGTAGGACTACACAACATGAGTAGATTTCATCGCTGCTACAATGTTATGCAGAAGAGAAGGAAGGGTGACACACAAAGCTCGCTGCACTTTTGGCTGCCAAAATAGGTTGTATTGTGGCAGCTGCTGGGAACACCCACTGAGATTATTTTGGATGTCACAACATATGTAACAATACGGTGAAGCCTGCGGGCACGCTGTGTGCATGCAATCCAATGGCAGACCAGAGCATGAGGGGGAAACTAAACTAAATGACAAAGGAGTGAAGTACCCGAGGTAAGAACTTGTTGTACAGCTAAAGTAGGGAGCAACCAGCCAAATAATCCAACTCCACAAGGAGCAAACAGGATTTTTTTCATGCTTGTTCTGCCTAAATCAGCCCAGACTGTGCAAAGCAAATTAGCAGTACAGAATGGAGAACTTCAGCCCTCCATGAATGAAGCTGGGAGTCTTAGGATACAGGCCCCTCCTTCCTTCTTCCATGCTCAGCACAGGACCCAAGGCAGGGGGACAATTTTTGCCTGGATCCCCTAGGCTGCCAGGGAATACTTCAGTCACCAGTATAAACTGGACAGTCTTGGGATTGCTCTAATGTACACTAGCTGCAATGGCCCGATAGGGCTGTTACACCAGCCAGGGATTGCCGGAAGCCCTGCTGGATGGGCTAGACCCAGGGAACTGCTCAGCTGCAGAGCTCCAGTGAGGCCAGGCCCTGGATCCAAATCTGATCCACAATCTGAGTATTGGTACAGCTGAGAGCATCCACGGCTATAAAAGGAGTGAACTTCCCTTTCACAGAGACAGGCAGTCAGGGTTTGTCACAGCACCACTTGTGCCAATAGATTACGCTCTCCCAAGTGACTCAGCTACATCAGTACCAGCACGGGCCATTCGCTGGTATATGTCTGGGAAGGAGGAGACTCTTACTCAAAACTGGAGGGAGAAATATTTGACTTCTGAAATGCATTAGAGTCCTGTCCACATCAGTGTCTGCAAAAGTGCGCCTATCACCATTTTTAAAACCCAGTACTAACATACTCCCCTCCATATCCAACTTGATTACAAAACTCGGACTTCCATGTTAGAAACACTGGCACTAGGAGGTGGTCTACAGCAGGCTTCCTTTAGGGTGGCTTTTAACAGCCATCTCAAAAAAATACTGTCCCAATTTGTGCCAGAAATCTCCGGGACTGTTTCTCAGCACATCTGCAACCAGCACAATGTGGACCGACAGTGGGCAAGCTGAGGCCCGTTGGAGTTCTATGTCATTTTGTTTGCCATTTCCCACGCACAGGGTGACCAGATTCTGCTGGTTTCCATCCACAGAGGGCTTTTCCCTATTGGCGATGCACATGTAAACCAAGGGCATGAGGAGTGATGTGCATGCTGATGCCACACAACATTGTCAGTGAGATCCGTGGGCTCCCTCTCCACCCAATCAAAGTGCTGCTACAGTTCAATGGGCACATCCCGCAGATTCTAGGTATGCAAGCGCAGTGAGCAAAACTACCCTGTCACAGGAGACTGTCTTGGTTACAACAATCTTGCAGCCCACTAAGATAGTGGACCACTCATGCAGCCCACTCACTATCCTAGGTTGCCTGTCACTGATGTGAACAGTCCCCAAGTTCACTCGGAGGTGAAGTGCATGTGCTCATCTAAGTTCTCCAACCCAAAGAATTCAATCTATGCTTTTCTCCTAAAGAACACTAAATCATGTGAATGCTGAAGGCCATAAAAGGGCTATGACAGTGGAAGTGAGAAGAGAAGTGGATCAGTGGCAAACAAGGTCTACCACGTTAGCCCTTATGTTTGAGGGTCCAGCCACTGAGTTGCATTGCTAACATTACCTGTTCGGTCATGCGATAAAACACTTTTGACTCCCCTGTAAAAATATAGACATGACTGCATGCGTTGGCACTGCTCTAATATTTCCATAAATAAAAAGGAAATGTATTTCTCTCAGTTGTTGACTTGAAAAAGTACAGAAAAAAACTAAGGATAAGAAAATGATCGTAAGTGTCCAGATCATTAGGGTCAAGGATTTTACAGGCAATAAAAAGCCAGATTCACCAGAGAACTTAAACAACTCGAATAAATTAGCACAGGTGAAACAACTAGTCAAGCTTAGTAAAGGTAAAGGCTCTGATGTGGAGCTTTGAAAAGGCTATATACTCTAAGCCGCTGAGAACTGGGACATAGCTATTTGAAGAGGCATGAAAAGCTACTAATAGTGGCTTGAGTGTATGGAAGGACCTGTAGCTCTTATGGCAAGAAAAGTTATTTAAGAGCAGTCAAATGGGAAAGTAAGGGTAATGTAGAGCAAACAGGACCTAGCTTCATCCACATACTGACCCCAGAAAAACAGGGTGCCTCATGACATTTCAGTCACACTGCTTACAAAGGTGCTAGACAGGTCAGCTGCTTCACCTAGGGTCAGGGTGATCAGGTAGCATGTGTCAAATATCAGGACAGGGTCGGGCGAGGGTGTGTGAGAGGGGTGCACACATGAATATGAGCGTCTCTGTCTTTGTGCAATAGGTGCCTATATAATACAAAGCCCTGAATATCAGGATATGTGGTCATACTATCTAGAGAGAAGGTTGCCAGTTTTGGTTGCTTGTATTCCTAGAGGTTTGGTCACAGGACATCACCTTTGATTCCTGGAGACGCCAGTCCAATACCAGAGGGTTGGCAAGATTATCTACAATATGATTTCTGCACGCCTGCATATTTGTATTTACTAAGGCTCAGATTCTGACACGTTCATCACATGGAGCAGTTCCTTATGCCAAGAGTAGTTCTAGTAATGCGTACGGGGGCAGAATCTGGCCCTCAAGTCCCAGAGTATCTTGCTGTGATGATTCCCACTATCTTCATATCCAAACTCGGGGCTACTTTATGAGCCCCTCGCTTGCACTGAACAATGCCTTACCCCACAGGTAATGCCACTGAGCTCAACGGGCATAGTCCTAGGGGAAGGTACTAGGTCATACCAATAAAGAGATCCCAAAGCAGCCTTCCATTCCAGACATGGAGACAAAACATCTTCCTACAATCTCATCTACATAATAAACCAGGGATGGGTCAAGCGGCACTGACCCACAGAAAAATCAGTTGGGGGTCACACACAAGCGACGGGAAAAAAAACGCACTGCCCCTGCCCCCCAAGTGACAGGGAGAAAAAAAAACCTCAGAGGAGCCCCCAACTAAGATGCAGGAAAAAAAGATGCTGCCCTCACTCCCCTCAGCCCCATGGGAGGGGGAGGTACCGAGGCTCAGGATTTACCTACAGGGCCAGATAAACGCTTCTAAGAGCCCAGAGCTAGCAAATTTTGAGGGACTCCTTAGGCTCTGTGATGGAGCCAAAAATGAGAGGTTTAGTGTGCAGAGGGGGCTGCCATGGAGAGGGCTGGGGATGGAGGGGAGGGGTCTGGATGGGAGGGAGAGAAGGTGCAGGAGGAGGCAGGGGATTGAGGGGCCTTCCTGGTGCAGTTCCAAGGAGGGGGCCACAGGTGACTTTCCGCCACCCTGCACTTGCAGGCATCACCTCTCCCCCGAGATTCCTGGCCAACGGGAGTGACGAGGGGCAGTGCCTGCAGGCAGCACTTTCCTGAATCGTGCAGAATCCCTTCCTGAATACGTTTCATTAAAAACAACCCCCCCCCCACACACACACACAGCTGTGAGCAATTTAACACTGGCTCACCCCCGTAACCTGACGTTAACTAAAGAACTTAACTGTAGAGATGGGGAATCCAGGAAGCTTTCAAAGCTTTTAGCAACATTCATATGGCTCATTAACTGCTTTACATTTTAACCCCTGATTTTTCTGAAGAGCTCATTCTTTAACAAAGTGTTTTTCTAGCTAAAGGATCCTCTGCTCTGCCCACTGCCCACTGGATTCATTTCTTTGCCCCTCCTCTTTTCAGTGCTCGGGCCCCACCTCTGACCCCTGCACATACAGTGATCAAGAGGGTTCACAGCTAGACAAAGAGAGATCAGATGTAGCAAGTGTGGTAGCAGAGTACGGTCAGAGGCCACGCTCTAGTGATTTCCACGTTGGCCTATTCCTGTGGAACCTGGCCAGGCTAGCACCACAAACAAAGAGACCTGCGATCGGTGGCACCTTTGTGCCATTGTGCATACAAAGAGATGCCATCAAATCATACATGAGAGGTGCTGCAAAGCAACTGCAAATCCAGCAGGGAAACAGTTCTGAAAGCGCAGCCAAAGCTGAAAACAGCACAAGGAAACTGGAATCCCAGCCAACATCCTGGGATGGCAGCAGCTGCCAGCCTCCTTGCTGTCTGTTCGCCACTACTAGTGGCGATGACCCCATGCTGGCTTCCCTTACTCTGTGCGCTACTGCTCCTTTAACTGCACAGGGGCTCGCGGCAGAGGTGCAGGACCTGGGAGCTGATTTCCAGAAGGGATTCAGGAAGGGAGCAGGCAGCAGAGTGTCTTCACAAGCAGGTAAATGAGAATAAAGGCACAGAGCACTGCTGTTTCCCAGGACTGGGGAGAGAAGGGGTCAGGGCAGCTTCTGAGGTGCGGCTCCTTTAAGGGAACAACAAGTAACAGAGGGTGCAGCAGCAGGAGGCGAAGCTGGGAGGCAGCACTCTGGGCAACAGCAGATTTATTTGATTCATTGCATTAGTGGTCTGAGAATCAGTTTTTAAAAGCCTACAGATACCCTGGAACAACATGTTCACATCACAGCAGGATTCCCTCAGCTCCCAAAGCCCTGGGAGTACCATGCATATTACCCTTCTATAGGAGGCCTTACACGTGTCCTACTGTTTGCAAAGCACGCACACAGTGGTCCACCAGAATTACTACACACAGAACCACTTATGTGCACCATTAGGCACCTACAATTGTGCAAGCCATCACCATGACTGCATGCCCCAATAAGGTACCTGTAGTTCTACAGGCAGTCCCTATTTTTCTGGCTTATGGGCTGTCCCTTGCTACATTTTTGATATGGTGACTACTATGATGATTTGCAGAACTGGACTTGTCCTCCTTTTGGAAGGCACCAGCTTCCCAAAGCAAATGCAGAGAGAGTGAATTGGGGAAAAATCAAGAGGACAAAAAAAACTCTCCTGAGATGTCCTGAAAAAGAACTTCATGCATTGTGACATTGATATTAACATGTGAGAAGCTACAGCAGTAAACATGTCAGTTGGGGACCAAGGAAACATCTGGTGCAGGAAGTTATGATGATACACGGCTTGCCAGTCAGTCAACAAGACAATAAGTGTTCTTACCAAGCAGAGAGAGACAATCTTATAAATTCAACTAAAAATGCTACACCATTTTCTTGCCGTGTTTGTGTGTGTTATAAATTCAACTAAAAATGCTATACCATTTTCTTGCTCTGTGTGTGTGTGTGTGTGTGTGTGTGTGTGTGTGTGTGTGTGTGTGTGTGTGTGTGTGTGTGTGTGTGTGTGTGTGTGTGTGTGTGTGTGAGAGAAAGACAGAGAGAGAGAGAGAGAAATGGATATAAGCCTTCTATATGCAGCCTTCTATATGCCCAAAATATTCTCTTGTTAAATCAGTTTCCTTTTGCATTAAGGACAATCAGTAGTGGGTGGGTGTGATTTAAATGAGGCAATTTAAATAAGTGATTGGTCTAAAAATATATATATTGAAAGTTAGAAACCATATTGAAGCTTTGTAAAAATGGCTTTAAGTCTGTACTATTGCATCTTTTAATTAAAATTTAAATTCCATTTTTGGCAGGGTATTTTATTTGAATTTTACAAAACTGCTGTAGGTAAAAAATAAAATAGAGAAATGATGGCCTTGATCCTGCAACCATTTATGCAGGTAAATAACATGTCCTTAAAGTTAAGCAGACACAGAATTGTTTACAGGGCCACCAGCTGAAACTGAATTTTAATTATACATTTTTCTCAATGGTACAAAATCTTAAATCATCTCAAGAAAAAAGTTGCTTCAGTGTTAATAACAAAAAGTTATTTAGACTTTCAATATACTAACAAAGTTATTGCTAACTTTTTATACAGATGCAGAATTTTCAGAAATATTCATCTAACATTCAGCTTCTGAACTGTATTTAGGCATGCACTTATGGGATTTTCAAAAGCACG
This sequence comes from Pelodiscus sinensis, assembly GCF_049634645.1. Taxonomy (NCBI): domain Eukaryota; kingdom Metazoa; phylum Chordata; order Testudines; family Trionychidae; genus Pelodiscus; species Pelodiscus sinensis. Next base: position 50,730,312 of record NC_134721.1, read on the forward strand.
TAAGTGGTTTAGAGACGCAAGTCTCACTGACTTCAAATTGCAACCCTGACAGAAGAGTATATTCTAGTTAAAATATTTCAGCTTTCCTGACTTGAGAAAGCTGAATGTACTGGAAGGTGGATGTTGATTACAAATATAGTATACGAGTACTTTGCTTATTAATATTTTGAATTTGTGATATTTGGATGGGTTTTTTTAGCATGGCAACATTCTTTTAAGTGTGAAACTTCTTAATTAAAAAAACCTATGCAAAATCTGATGGTCTGCTAACAATTCAGAAACAGAGAAACAAGAAAAAAATATGAGCAAAATATGATTTTTAAAAACATTTAAAATAAAAAACTGATTTTTTTTAAATAAATTCATAACAAAACCTGCAAAGCTACTGTACAGCTTTTTTAGAGATTTTAGCCCAAAAGTATGCCTTATAAGAGTTTTATTACCCCACCACCATTCTAATGGGGCAATATACTAAAGAAATGGTAAGGCTTTTTAGGACACTCGCGGCTCCCTTTTGAACCTGTAGACTTCCGATAATCTGGAACCTATGGGACCTAGGTGGTGCTGGATTATCAGAGATGCCAGACTATCAGGAGATACTATAAGCTGGTTATATATATACTGTATACATTATATACTGTATATAAAGTGTTAACCCTTTTTATGGTACATACTGTATACAGTATACTGTAATGTGTTCGTTTTTTTAAGCCTTTTTTACCCTTTTTGCTCAGTTCAGCTGCTGCCGCTGTTACCTTGTGACTCATTTTTTGCTGAAGCTCACTCACTAGGCTCTTGCCATTTTGATGCCGGACTATCAGGAGTGCTGGACTATTGGATGCCAGACTATTGGAGTTTTACTGTATTACAATTGCCTCAGAACACACATGTATCATCATTTTCACCCGTTCAGTTTCAAATATGACCAGTCTTCAACAATTACAAACTAACAGCTGTCAAATAGTTTACTTGACAACTCTGGGGGGAAATGCTGTCACTTACATTATTCAACTAGCTCTATATGCAGCTCAAACTGTATTCATTGCATCAGTTATTGAATACATTGTGCATGATTTTTTAATGTGACTAGCACAAGATATACAAATCAGTACATGCTTCCTGGGTTTGTATTCTGTTAGTTTAACTAAAACTTATTTTTAACTCTTTTCTGCTTTATGAAATAAAATGGAGACAGGCCTAGAGACTTGCAACCCTGCTCTAGAGGCAGCACTTGACTCTCGTATTTCTTCACAGGGCTCCCAAAAGAGAAGGGCCATGTTGTCACACTGAATCAACTTCCACCCCCGAGAAGTAACACTGAGCTCTTGCTTCAGACCCTGGGACTAGCCCAGCATCACACCCTGGTAGCAATCCAATAATACTTTACACTTCAATAGCAGCTTTCATCCAAGATTTCAAAGTGCTCTGTGGACATCAATCAGTCCTCTAGCTACGCCACAGCTTATGGACGGGGAAACTGAGACATGGAGCCACAACAGTACAAAGCAAGGCCCCAGTGCTGCCCCTTTTAAGCAGGTGGGCATTTTGCCATTAAGAAAAGTCAGTGATAAGGCCACAAGCCTGTGCTCATTGAGTTCTGATTCCCAGAACACCGGAAGATGGAAAGGCTGCGGTGTCAGACAATATTCTAGCTTACTTTTTTTTTAAACTTTGTGTGGAAGAAATGGTGGCCAAAGTCAAGTTTAAAACCTCTATGTGCAGCCTTTCCCACCCTCTGCCCTCCCCTCATCCCATTACCTCCATTCTACCTTTCCTCTCCCACTCCCTGACTCTCTCTCCAACATCATTCTGGATTTCTCATTCACATTCTTCATCCATCTTCTATTCACTTCCTCTCCCTCTTCCAGTGCCTCAGTCCATGTCTTTGCCCTTCATTCACCTACCAACCTTATCGTCCACTTACCTTATGTAACCCATACATCTAGTGTGGTTACTGAGCATAGCAACAGTTAAAACCAAGAGACCTCTACAGCATGGGCTGAGAGCCAACTGGCTTTTAGCTCAGAGGATAAAGGCTCCTATACTCACCTCCAGAGGTCCCAGGTTCAACTCCATCTGGTGGTGGTTATACTTACTCGGAGGGGGTGCTTAGGGATGGGACCAATGGCTGTATTTGCTAAAAGTCAGCAGATTGAGGAGAGTAGCCCCATTTTTCCCATCTGCTGTTGCAGGAGACATAGCTCTTGAGCCTGAGCAACATATGGGGCAGTGAAAGCAGCACAAATGCATGGGCTGCTCAGGGCCTGGTGCTGGCTCCCTAGGACGGTTCAGGGTCCATGCCAAGTAACAATGTGATGCCCGATTGCACTGCAGGGCAAAAGCCGAATTAAGATGCACAACTTCAGCAACGTCAATTGCATAGCTGAAGTCAAAACAGCTTAACTCGGCTTTGGCTCTGTCTACACAGCAGGAAGTCGAAGGAAGAACCCTTCAACTTCCCTTACTCTTCGTGAAATGAGGGATACAAAAGTCGGAGTAAGAAGTCCTCCAACTTGCCATTATTTCAAAATAACAGCTTGCTGTGTAGACGCGCACTTTGTTATTTTTAAATAACGTCAGTTATTTCAAAATAGCGCTGCAGTGTAGACATGCCCACAGCTTCTACCCACGTGGTTTAGAAAAGCGATAGCAAAACAGACACGAGCAGTATTTTAGTCACAGCAAAAGAGGTGATCCACCATTCACCTGAATTCCTCTCCTGTCTAAGAGCAAAACAGGATCTAAAGGCACAATTCACAATTTCCCTGCAAGACATTTGTCATTCACTAAGCAGCAATCTTCTTTCTTTAGCAACAACTGTAGCTTATGTGAATGACAGTGTATTCTTGTTCTTCCTTGCTTTGCTAGAACTCTACAATTTCAGAAGTCATCATCTGAACTACAAAAAGTGGAGAGAAAACAGGACTTTTTCAGAAGTAGAAAGAATCACTGCTCCATCTACACAATCAAACTTTTCTTACTCTTTTTCACTGAGTGTGACACTGCATGCAATTTCAGCAAAACTGAAGCACTTACTTGAATACCTAGTCAGCCTAGGGAAAGCTCTAACTCGCTCAGAGGCAGAACTTTTTCAGTAAGAGTTTGCTTTTTTATTTACTTTACCAGGCAGGTTGACACATGGATTCTCATGTGACCAGATGATGACCTAGCTAAGTGTTTCAACCATATATCAAACTCCATAATGGAGGAAAGTAAAGTTATAAAATGGAAAGAAGAATGGGGGTAAGGGAATGGAAAATCCAATCTATGGCCCAAATCTGCAGAGTATTTAAGACATGTTAATTTTAAATGCACAAGCAAGGCCTAAAAGAGAGAGAACTCTGAATGTATCTAGTAATCAATATTCCACTTAATTGGAAGGGGTATACAACTTACAGAGGAGCCAGCATAGGCAGAAAATACATCTAAAGGGACAGATTTCAACAACTCCCCCATTTCAACCAACTCTATCCCCTGAATCCACTTGTCACTGTTTGTGCCAGACAGCTGCTTCAACAACCTGCTAAGACAAAGCCACATAAAGCACATGAAATCTACAATATCCCAGTCTCCTGCGTACTAATCAAAAACAAATTGACAGGCAGGATTTTCAAGAGAGTCGGCATAACAGATTCAATGTCCAGGTGCCCTCTACAGGCTGATTTTTTAAGAGTCTAATGCCATTGCCATCCGCTCCCTCCCTTGCTCCTGACAGGGCATCAATCCTTTGACTGTTTGGCAGACATTCCCGGGGAGAGCAGACTGCACACAAGGTCACCCTGATATCTAGATACTTTTGATGGGGTTACGGCTAGGGGTGTGAAAGGTTAACCTGGTCACCAGTAACCTTATTAACAAGAAAGCATCACCTTAACTGAGTAATCATAGAATACACACAATCAAGAAGTCTTCAAGTCCAGTCCACTGTACTCATGGTGGGACCCAGTACCATATAGGTCATCCCTGACAGATGTCTCTCCAACCTGCTCTTAAATATCTACAAAGGTGGAGATTCCACAACCTCTCTAGGCAATGTATTCCAGTGTTTAACCACCCTGACAGGTAAGATGTTTTTCCTAATGTCCAATCTAAACCTTCCTTGCTGCAATTTAAGCCCATTGCTTCTTGTTCTATCATCAGTGGTCAAGGAGAAGAATTTTCCTCCCTTTTCTTAGTAACACCCTTTTAGATACTTGAAAACCGCTATCATGTTCCCTCTCAGTTTTCTCCTTTCCAAACTAAACAAACCCAGTTCTTTCAGTGTTCCCTCATAGTGCCTGTCTTCTAGACCTTTAATTATTTTTGTTGCTCTTCTCTGGACCCTATCCAATTTCTCCACATCTTTCTTGAAATGTGGTTCCTAGAACTGGACACAATACTCCAATTGAGGCCTAACCAGCACAGAGTAGACTGGAAAAATGACTTCTTGTGTCTTGCTCAAAACACTCCTGTTAATGCATCACAGAATCATGTTTTCTTTATTGGCAACAGTGTCACACTGTTGACACATATTAGCTTGGGGTCCACTATTACCCCTAGATCCCTCCCTGCAGTACTCCTTCCTACACAGTCACTTCCTAGTCTGTACGTGTGAAATGGATTTTTCCTTCCTAAGTGGAATACTTTGCATTTGTCCTTATTAAACATCATCCTATTTACCTCAGACCATTTCTCCTGTTTGTCTAGATCATTTTGAATTATAACCCTTTCAATCTTGGTATCATCTGCAAATTTTATAGGCATACTCTCTATGCCATCATCTAAATCGTTGATGAAGATATTGAACAGAACCAGTCCCAAAACTGATCCCTACAGAACCCCACTTGTTATGCCTTTCCAGCATGACTGCAAGCCATCAATAACTACTCTCTGAGAATAGTTAACCTGAAGTAATTACCCTCTGAGTAGGGTAATGCTTACCAGTTCTGGGAGAAATTAGGGTTGCCAAATGGTTTAACCAAAAATAACGAACACCTCCCCCCGCCCCCCAAAAAAAACACAGTGGAAAAAATGCCGTTGAGAAAAAAAAGTGGGGGAGACCAAAGTTTTTGAGAAAAAAAGAGACCCTGAGAGTTGTTAAGCAAAATTAATTAATTAATTTAAAAAAAACAGCGTGGCCTCTTTAAGAAATGCCTTTGAGGCTTTTTGGCCCTAACAGGCTGCGGGCGGCCATCCACCATCTTGCCTCCCTGCTCTAGGCCGGACACCTCCCCTGCGGAACCTGGCAAGCACCCGGGATTTTCGCCTCCTGGCTGGGAAAAAATCAGAAAATATTGGACATTGTAGGTGACCGGTATTTTCTGAATTTTTACAGGACATGAGGTGAAAATACCGGCCTGTCCGGGTCAATACCGGACCCTAGGAGAAGCCCCTGCCTGCCGCGGGCAGGTCCAGCCCCACCGGGGGCTCGCTACAGAAAGGGGCTGCTCCAGCATCTGAAGCAACCTCTGTCCACAGAGAGCCCGGGGCTGCCGTGGACAGGGGCTGTTCCAGCAAGGGCTGGGAGCTGGGGGCAGAAACCCCGTGTGTCAGGGGCTGCTCCCACTGGGCTGGAGCGGTCCCCGGCCAGGATCCCGCTTCAGTCGGTTAACCAGTTAACTGAATAAGTATCAGGGCAACCTAATGTTTAACCAGTTAACTGCGTAACTGGGATTTTACATCTCTAGTCACAGCAGCACATCAGGGAACCCAGAAGATCTGGGCCAGCAGAAAGGGAGATGAAAAGAAAGTATTTCATAGTAGTAAGCACAGGACTAGGAGCCAGGCATTCCCACCTGTTTTACACTGGCTCCCCACTGTGGTCCCAAGCAAATTACTTAACCTCTTTAACTCAGCTGCTGCATTTACAAAACAATGGTACTTGCCTGCTTGCCTGAAAGGGTGCTGTGTAGACTAATTCATTAATATGTGTGTAGGGCTTTCATGAGAAGCTTCTAGGTAAACGCTCAATGGTGCAATTGAATAGTGCTCTTTTAATTGCTTTCCTTTGGTGTGTGGGCTCCATTGTTTGGAATACTCTTGTAGGAGTTTGTAAAACATTTTGTCCTTTTCCACTGCACAAATCCTCAGACTTTCATACAATTTCCAGCAGCTGCATGATCTGGCCCTTGCCTCATGTTGGGACAGACGGAGCCTCTTTCATTGCTCACTAGAACCATCAAATGATGTCCACATCACTGTATGCTAACCAGGTACATGTTACTGTATAGCCAGCACAGAGAGCAGCAAACTTAGGGGTTTTTTTGTTATGATTGTTTATTTTCTGCAGTCTCTGTAATAATAGCAACTTTAAAACTAACATGCTTGGGATTTGGAACTGGGAGGATTTTCCCCAAGTCTCGTTATAAGGGTATTTCAGGGTTTGTTTTTTTCTTGCTCTTTTAAAAACTGTGACCAAGCCCCTTGGAGTAGATGATTTTATAACATCGTAAAAGGGCTGGACGGGGAAACAGCACAATGTATAACTACTGTGGAATATTTGTTGCTATGCAGTATCTAAGAGAGTACAAATGTTACTAGAGTGTATCCACCTCAATCCAGGTCTGCTCTGTGGACATTTCCAGAAAAATTCCAACCCATGTATAGAGTAGTCAAGCTAAGCTGGTGTTAGCACAATCAGGAAGCATGATGGAGACGGGGCCCTGGCAGCCAGAACTGCTTTTACCTCCATTTTAGTTACATCTGCTGAAAGCAAGTTTAAGCAACATGATGGTTCAAAGCTGTCTCATCTACAGTGATAGCAAATTTACTACACAAGGAACATGCTTTGGAGCTAAACAGCCGCGGTCCTAATCCTAGCAGGTGCCAAGCCCCATTAAAGTCACCCCAGCCTGTGGGAAGTGTAGATGCACCATTGAAAAGTATCTCTTGTCTCTAGCTCACATTCTAAAAGGTAGGTGGCTATTGTTTGTGATGAGAGGCACAAAGTTATTGCTACTACAGTTTCCTCATGGTAAATGCAGGTGTGTGTTACAAAACATATTCAGAAAGTAACGCTAGTCAGAATGCAGCAGCCTGCTTGGTAAACGGGACATCAGAGAACAAGAACATTCAAGCGGTGCTTTGTAATCTCTACTGGCTGCCTGTGGAACTTAAGGAGCTGGCATTGAGCTACCAAGCCCTCAACAGCCTGGGACTGATTCATGTTAAAGACCGCTTCTCTCCCTCTGACAAACAACCAGAGCTGACTGGGTGGGACGAACTTTTCCTTGGGAATATGCTCTCCCTTCTATTTGAAGAACCCTGTAAGATTCATTTTGAAGGCAGACTCATTTGGGGGGGGGACTAATACAGGGACATTGTTTTTATTTTATCTGCACTGTGTGATTTATTGGGGATTTTCTTAAGCATTGTAGGGTTGCTGTCATCTTATTTTTATGTTTGCACCGGTGCCTTAAGCTGATTCCCAAGGAGGCCTGGCTATAAGTTAACTTTTTCTTTACATTTTAGAAACTAACTGAAGAAAAACCCATGTCTCAGTTCTGTACAGAAATGGAAGACAGAGTGAATGATAGCAAGGAGCTGTTTGCACGGCGTCTTCTTAGACACATTTGTTTTAGCTAGTTGTACTGAGTTTTGCTCTCTTGGATACACTTTATTCCTTGGCTGACTTCACTACCTTTAAAAAAAAAAAAAAAAAAAAAAAAAAAACCTTGCTTGCAGTTGTACTGTGTAACAGAGAATTAGCCCTTTGGGAGGCAGCATGAATCACTTGACCTCTACAGAACTATTTGTAAGGCTGGAAGAAATCAGTATCTTCCTGAAAAACAAATGTTACAGCCAAGTTAAGCTATTTGAAGAATTATTTTAAAATGGCAAAATGGGATCTAAAAAATCTCTCTCTGGCACTGGAAGATCCCATAACTACAGCATGTAGGCACTGAAATACATTCTGTATCTATCCTGAATAATGACACACCTAGGAAGATCTAAATATTAAGCTCCTGAGACCCACTGAGCTGAAATGCCAAACAATTTGAAAGAACACCCAGCTGCTTTTACTGATTTGCTAAAAGTAATACCCCATAAGAAATAGTCTCTGCAACAAAAACCACAATAATAATTTTGAAAAACATGGATTAAGCCTTTCTCAGCAGGAGTGATACAAGCCATTAGGAGAGTTAAATTAAAAGTGGATACAAGATCAAAACACTGACACCAACAAGCCCTTGAATTTCACAAATGGAATGTCATGTTTTATGTAGTCAACAACATCCATGTTGTTCAAACCTGAGTCATCAAACCAGCTAAAATCCACCAGTCATTATACTTATCAACCCTAATTACAGGATATTTTCCCTAAGGTATAACAGCAGCCTCTCCATTATAGCATTCATCATAACCCACCCCCAGTCCTCATACTTTTTTTAGCATATTATTCACTGTGGGAGAAACCTTTCTGGTTTTTCAGACACTAACAGTATGATCCAAAACTCATTGGGAATCTCTCCATTGATATCTGTGGGTGTTGGATCAGGTCTGTTCAGGACAGATCTCAGTTTGGAAAGAAACCAGCGTTTACTTCATCCTGCAGAAAGCTGCTAGCTTTACTGTTTATATTGCTATTGTTCTTGGGTAAATAATGTTGCAGTGCCTAATGGCTAGATTTGTGAACATATTTCAGTGCCTAACTCCCATTGGAGTTAGGTGCTTAAACAGCCTTAAAGATCTAGCCCTGCAAACAGGTTACTGCCTCCCAGGCACCGTTTCATGGCACAGAGTAACCTTACAGCATCCCTATCTCGGTTTCCCCTCAGTGACTTAGCCCTCTAGTTCAGCCATTAACCAAGTCTACAGCTTCCAGTTTATACAGGTCCAAAGCAAATAAAATCTTTGTGCTAGCTGCAAACCGGGCTCAGCCCCTTCTTCCAAGGAGGGCTTCCTTCTTCTAAAGGACTCTTCTGCCCAGCTTATGACTGCAGCTCTCAGCCCTTTCCAGGCTCTTTCCTGTCTCTCTGGAGTCCCCTCAGCTCCTTCCCAGACCTCCCTACCAGGAGTCTTTCCCTCTCAGCAGGAACTCCCAGAACTTGCTACCTGGATTCCTCGACTGGCTCACAGTGCCCAAGGGGCCCTCCAGGCCAAAACCCTTCAGTCCAGGATCTCCACCAAACCCACCTGCTCTCTACAGCAGCTTCCTTTTCCTGCTCCCATTTGGTCTAATGGAAAGGTTGTTAATGAGGCACAGTTGGGCTGGACCTATTCCCTCTCAAACAGCGCAGTCCACCTCTGACAGGCTCTAAGGGTATGTCTACACTACCACCCTAGTTCGAACTAGGGTGGTTAATGTAGTCATACGAACTTGCAAATGAAGCCCAGGATTTGAATTTCCCGGGCTTCATTTGCATATTGCCGGGCGCCGCCATTTTTAAATGTCCGCTAGTGCAGACTCCGTGCCCGCAGCTACACGGGGCACGAACTAGATCGTTCGGACAAGGCTTCCTATTCCAAACTATATGTACGCCTCGTGGAACGATCACACAAAGCCTCCTCCTCCCTGCAGAGCAGAGAAACGCAGGGACTGTGTTAAACGCTTGCGCTGGGTGTGTCTGAGGGTCCCAGAATTAGTGTATTAGAATAAAAAAGTCTTCTCCCCCTTGGAAAGTGGGAAAAGTGGGACAAACACAGGTGAAAGTAACAGTTTCTCTCCAAGGGTACGTCTACACTGCACACTTATTTCAAAATGAACTATTTGAAATAGCACGTCTACACTACCGGGAAGCCTCCAAATTTCTCCAAGGCAGGCTTCCCTAATGTAGACGTGCTCCCTCGATTTAGAGCCCCAGAAGGCACTGGGGCGTAATTATTTTGAATGGCTGTGGGGAGGAGCTATTTCAAAATAGCAGCAGTGCAGCAGTGCAGCGTCCACACTACTGCTATTCTGAAATAGCATTATTCCTTGTGGAATAAGAAGTGGAAATAAGCCATTCATTATTTCAAATTTAATCACACAATTAAAAAAATTAATCGCAATTAATTGCACTATTAAACAATAATAAGAATACAGCTCCCCTCCCCCGCCCGCTCCAACGCAATGCCCTCACCCCTCCCGCAGAGCCAGGTACCCTCTGGCCCCCACTCCAACCCAATATCCTCACCCCTCCCCATAGAGCCAGGCACCCCCAGTTCTCCTGCTCTAACCCAATGTTCTACCCCTCCTGCAGAACCGGGGACATAGCCCAGCATGGCGGAGGGTAACACGGTATCTCCGTGGGAGACGCCAACCCCCCACATTGGACCTGCTCTGGGTCTCACTGGAGCCACCGCTGCAGCCACATGCTTTTCTCTCCAGGAGCTGAGGCGCATGCGCAGAGCGGTCGTGAACGATCTGGGTGCAGGACTCCGAACATTCCATTTGACAGGCACGTGCCGCCGCTCCCTCCCAGATCTCCTCTTCAGGGCAAAATCCCAGACATTTTTTGCCATTTAAAAAAGCCAGCTGGATGGAGAATTAACAAGTGAAGACGAGGACATGTCCAGGACAAACCGGACATATGGTAACCCTAGATTAATGTGTATTAATTTTTTAATGTGTTAATTCTGCCCTGCATTAATCACAGGTATTAACACACATTCATTGACAACCCTACTTGTTATCCATATAAATATCCAAAACCTGCTTGCTTCCTTCCAGAATCTTGGCATCATCACCATCCTGTGGCAATGAGTCACACAGGCTAATTGTAACACAATGCACACAAGTATTTCCTTTCATCAGCTTTGAATTTGCTACCATTCAGTTTCATTGAACATCCCTTTGTTCTTGCATTGTGAGCCAGGGAGAAAAGACCTTTTTATTGGGTTTTCCTTTTTAAAATGTATTGTCTTGTCTCTATCTAATATAAGCTAAAAGGCTATTTGTGGTATAAATATTCTCTCATAAATAAACTCAGCGTCGGAGTTTATTTATTGAGATCTATTGCCTTAAGGCTGTGCAAAGAGACAATCCTAACACTTCTAGCTGTTTTGTACACCCAAGGTGCTGTACACGGCAGGCCCATTTTAACTAGCAGCTTCCATCCCTCCTATTATGTCTTTCAGAATGGAGTGGAATGGCTAGAATATACTGTACTCTGATCCCAATGAAGAGCTTAGCTGGTAAGTTTGCTAATGTCACACGAGCAGAAGTTTCACAGGACCTGATCCTACAAATCTCTCCTTATGGAAGCGGTTCCGTGTTCCCCGGATTAGGCACCATGAAGAAAGATTGCTCATGTCATTCAGAATTTACAGACTAGAGGCCTTGACACTTAATAAAGCATAGCACTGGTTTGATTTAATTTTTCATTTTTGAATGAACCAGTCATAATGTAACGTATAAGCCAAATTCTGGCTCCTGTGCTGGCCCCTTTGGGCTGCTCCAATGACACAAAGGAACTGGAAAATTGCCCGAGGTGAGCAGCTGAGGAGTCATTCAGCACAGGGGAATTCCAGGCTGGCACAGAACCAAGCTACATAACCCAATTTCATAGCAATAAGAATAATATGTCTCAAAAGCAACATTCATTTAATTTACCCATCTTTCCACCACTCTTCTGGCTAAGTTAGAGCAACCTGGAAGTTGCTCTAAATCACCCTGGATGTCGATAGCTCCATAGGGGAATGACAGCAACTGGAATAATTGAAGTCCAAAGAAGCCCTGGCTACTCTTCATTTTCCCAGGTCATGCCCCTTTTGCTTGATGTGAACCTTCTGTTCTTCTGGCTTTTGAAATGATTTGCACACACAGTACAATATATAGTGGCTTCAGTGCAGACAAGGATGAGAGCCTTTAATTTTCAGTCTGGGTGACACAATTCATACTAATGGTGGTCTACATTTTTAAGACTGGGCCTAGTTTTCAGACTTGTGTACCTAAATAGAGCCCCATATCCTAGATCTGGATGCGCCTGTTCATACTAAGGTATCCAAATACCAGCTTTAGATGCCAATTTGAATGCCAAAATGCCAATTTGGCCTCAAGTTTGAAAACTGGACTTCCCGCTAAACTTTCAAAGCCAGTGTTTACATTTAAATGGGATAGGTTTTCCCCATAATAAAGTATCCAGGCTACAGGGTCATAAATGCATTTATTGATTTTGTTTTGCAAGTGTTTTTTTCCCCCAGACATCTCAAGATTACTTCTCCATTGCTGCAGCTGCCTCAAACTTGAATACCAATCAACACATAGACCTTAAATTCTTGCTAATTAACACATGGTCCACACGTTCCTGTTGAGCCTGTTATTTCTCTTTTATAACCCTACTCCCTTTTCACTGCAGGATTCAGTCAATATCACTGTTCTTGCCCAGTTAGCACAAAGTCTCTTCCAAGAAGAGCACAGTAAATATTTAATGAACCAAGGCTTGCATAAAAATATGATTTTGCTGATACTGTGATTACACCCTCCCTCTATGTTTAATTCCTGCGTACCTTCTATCAAATCAGTTTAAGTATCAGGGAAATGCAGTGAAACAGCTCACATTAGATAAATATTACACAATATCCCTGGAAAGCACGTTTTTAGCTGTGAGTTTTTGCACAAGAACCCTGATTCAAAGCACATCTCTCCAATCACAGTTCACAAACATACTATGTGATTGACACAATACATCTGATCAAACTAACCAGCATACATTGAACTATGACTATCCTGGACCTAGTATTCTCAAGCAAACAACAGATAAGGATTTAGTCCCACAAATTATTCTGCAAATCATTTTTAATAATGAATAAATCTGAGAAAATGATAAACCGTTTATAAAAAATGGCAGTTAGTAAGAGAAGCTAAATTCATCTAAGATATTTGCTATGAATTATTTGTACAGCTCTCCCTCTAAGATGATCTCACAACTACTTGCAGTATGCAGAACACAGAAACAAGTACTCTTCGGTGACATGAATCTCTTTTACCCTTCCTACATTAAAGGTTGAATTTTCTCTCCTCCACTGCCTACTCAAGGTTCTTATTCTTTAACTAGAAAAAGAGAATATTTTAAAAATCAATGTCCGGTATTTTTACTGGACATAGCCACAGGCATTCTGAAGTTCTATAAGGAAAACAACAACTTCTTTCATGGGCATTGCAGAAAGCCACCTTCTATTGCCAGGGACAGGTCAGCGTCTAATTCAAAGTGGAAGTGCTGATGCAGGACAATGTAGCACTTTAAAGACTAACAAGATGGTTTATTAGATGATGAGCTTTCGTGGGCCAGACCCACTTCCTCAGATCAAATAGTGGAAGAAAGTAGTCACAACCATATATACCAAAGGATACAATTAAAAAAATGAACAAATTGTATCCTTTTTTTTTTAATTGTATCCTTCATTTTTTTAATTGTATCCTTTGGTATATATGGTTGTGACTACTTTCTTCCACTATTTGATCTGAGGAAGTGGGTCTGGCCCACGAAAGCTCATCATCTAATAAACCATCTTGTTAGTCTTTAAAGTGCTACATTGTCCTGCATTTTGCTTCAACTACCCCAGACTAACACGGCTACATTTCTATCACTATTCTGGAAGTGCTGATAGTACCCATTCACAGAACTGCCTGGGACACAGGTTTCTTCCTACTCATGTCAACATGTTAGTGGCCACTGAGTTTTTGTCGCTGTGGCCTCCTGTGTTGCACAAAACAGCCATTCCAACCAAAAGGACAAAAAAAATCTCGAAAATCGAGTCTGGCAATGCACCCTAATAAACCATTACACTCAACAGCCATACAGCTGCTAAAGTCTTGACTCAGATTTTAATTCAGGAAAATTTCTCTTGAAACCAGCCTCAAAGTTACTTTTCCTGAGTAACACAGTGAATAACAATTATGTATAAGGACTTCAGTAGTAGTTATACCTGCTTGTTTAGTGACTGGATATCTGAAGCAATTTCTTATTTCATACAAAACAAAGAGATACAATTCTGCTTTTTTTAAGACAGCAGCAAGTAGGTCATGAGAACAACCGATGTAATCTCTCTTTTACCCTTTCCTTTAAACAAAATGTGTAATGTTTTGAAAAGGAAAAATGACACCATAGGAAATAGAAAACAGAGGCAGAATTTTTTAAAATAGCATAAACAAATTGGGGAAAATATGTTTATTATACTATAATGGGTCCTCTGACAGTCATGTAAAACACATAGCAATTCATGTTACCCATTGAGGTATGTTTTTCTTAAAGTGCTCTATTTTTTCAGAGTTTAACAGTTGCCATGGTACAGTAAAAACATTACAATTTTCAACTATTGAAGTGGTGAAAAAGTGGAGTTATAATGCCATGCAGAATGTAAATTCACAAAAAAAACAACTCTGGACCAGTTTCTACTCTCAAGATGTACTGACTTCAAAGGCCATGGATCTAAGAGTGGAATTTGGAACTGTTTGTATCTTATTAATTACAGGGACATAAATATGAATAATGAAATAAAAGGAAAAAAATCCTATACTGAGACTGGTTAAATGAACGTCTTAGGTCATTGAGTGCATCACAAATATCAACAGGCCAATCCCACTTCTCCTCATCACCAGACACATTATTCCTTCTGAAATCTTTTTTTCCTCTGGCGTCAAAGATAATTCTGTCTCTTTTCTTAATAAAGGGACTAAAAGTCTAAATATCCTTACTTTAACTGAGCCTCTGATTCAGTTAAACCCTTTTTTTTTCTTTTCCATTTCATTGTAAGGTGCCCTCAGTTCACAGGATAAAGCATCATGGGCCATATTTACAACGGTTAAGTCAATGGTAGAATTTGTCAACTGTCTGATCTGGCCCCACATCATAGCAAAGAAGATAAAAAAGATTAACCCCTCATAGTCCTAAACCTTCACAAAACAAAACAATCACCCTTTGTCCCAAGGGGTATGTCTACACTACCCTCCTAGTTCGAACTAGGAAGGTAATGTAGGCATACCGCACTTGCAAATGAAGCCCGGGATTTGAATTTCCCGGGCTTCATTTGCATAAGCGGGGCGCCGCCATTTTTAAAACCCCGCTCGTTCGAACCCTGTGCAGCGCGGCTACACGGGGCACGAACTAGGTAGTTAGAACTAGGCTTCCTAGTTCAAACTACCGTTACTCCTCGTGGAATGAGGAGTAACGGTAGTTCGAACTAGGAAGCCTAGTTCTAACTACCTAGTTCGTGCCCCGTGTAGCCGCGCTGAATGGGGTTCGAACGAGCGGGGTTTTAAAAATGGCGGCGAATGAGCGGGGTTTTAAAAATGGCGCCACCCCGCTTATGCAAATGAAGCCCGGGAAATTCAAATCCCGGGCTTCATTTGCAAGTGCGGTATGCCTACATTACCCCGCTAGTTCAAACTAGCGGGGTAGTGTAGACATACTCAAGCAGAGTATGACTGTGAATAAGGAGTTGTGACTGTGAATAAGGAGAAATGCCAAACTCCTTGCAGTCCACTTGGGATTTCATGTTGTTATTGATTTTACATGAAAGTTGCTCAGTCACCATGAAGATGAGCGGTAGTGTAAATGCCTAAGATTAGACAGACGGATTAAACTATTTATTGCCATTTATCTACAGCCTGATCCAATCACAACTGAAGTCAACAGAAAGACTCTGATTGACTTCACTATGCAGTGGATTGGTCTGTAGATCTAAAGGCTAAAACCCACGATTAGTTGATTAAACTAATTTTTAAGTTATTAAGATTTTAAGCAGTAGTGACAAAATGGCCCATTTTCTTTGACTAGGGCATCAAATAACTGATGGAGAAGTAAGTTTTCATTACAAAACACACAAACCCCCCAAAACCTGAGTCTTTTGCCCTTTTCCGTGGACAGAAAAAATCTCAAAATATAACCTAGTTCTTAGGGAAGTTTTTCCATGGGAATTGTAGTTACAAACAGTACAAGCTGTATGTAAATCCAGACAAACAAAGAGAAGAGTATCTTCTCACACTTTGTGGGCCACATCCTAGCTTAAAACGACAGAGTGGAAGAAAATGACGCTAATTGGATTCTTGTATACAATATAGGGATTTCTCCCTGCTCTGCTGCTCCTCAAGTGCTCCAGCACCCCTCCGGCACGTCTCTTAGGGTATGTCTACACAGAAACTTTATTTCGAAATAACTAGTGTTATTTTGAAATAACTTAATCCATATCTACACAGCTGGCAGTTATTTTGAAACAGTGTCAAAATCCTGTCAAGCTGGAGGACCTCTTACTCCAACTCCTGTAACCCTCATTGTATAAGGAGTAAGGGAGGTTGGAGGAAAGCGCTCTATTTCGAAATAAGTGCTGCGTAGACGCTTCCAATTTCAAAATAAGCTATGCAATTGACATATCTCAATTTGCATAGCTCATTTCGAGTTATGCCCTGCTGTGTAGACACACCCTTGGGTCTTGTCTACACTTACTGGCACCTTCAGTCTACTCCAGCTATGCAAATAGTGTACCTGAAGTCGACATACTCACTCTGGTGTCTTCTGTATGAGGAGGCTGTGCTCCCGTCGACACTGGCTACTCTTCTTGGGCTGGTGGAGTACCAGCATCAATGGGAGCATGCTCAGAATTCAATATATTGCGTCTACAGCAGACACGATAAAACGACAGCCGGTGGATCTATCGCTGCAGCATTGGCCTATGGCTATGCCTACACCAAGCAGCTTTTAGTAATAGCCCAATTGCTAAAAGTCATCACATTTAAATGCCTTTCTTTGGTACTTTCTCCAACAAAATACTTCTAGCTCCATGTGCACTTGCCATGGCAAAGCTTTTGTCATTCTGAGGGGGGTAGGGGTTAATGCAACTGTGAACAACAATATTTTTGTCATACAATTGCAAGTGTAGATTAAGCCTTGGTGTTCACTTCCTAGGGTGCAGAGAAGAAGTGCAGAGGATCTGGGCAGATAAGCTGTGGAGAGAATTCAAGAGAGTGGTGCAGCAGAAATCAGGAATGCCAGCACAACAAGGAGAGGGGGCTCTGGAAACAAGAGAGGGGAAAGGCAGCTGAGAAGGAGTGAGTGGAGGAGAGACGTGCAGAAGGGGCAACAGAGTAGAATGGGCTAGAAAGGGGAAGCAAGCCAGGTGGCTTCAGCAGACTTGACAACAAAGCAGTAGATGCCCTAACTGTTTCTGATGATTGTCTCTGGCAAACGTAACCACACACACCTCTCCACCACAATGCAATATCGCCGCAGAATCAAACTTAGTCACTGGCATCAGATTAAGAACAAAGCAACAATTGTGCTGCATTACCCCAGTTCTGTCAGTTGGGCCTTGGTTTAAAATAAGCATTTAGCCATTTATGTTCAAAAACAAATCGTTTAGGAAAGTTGTCTCTATCTGAAAGCAAATAGCACTGTATAGACAAGAAAAATACCCCTCCCTCGATGGCCATGCTCAGAGCTAACTGTGGGAACAGCCAAAGCTTATGTGCCTGGCATTGCAGTTCAAGTTCTCCACTGAAGCATTAGAGTAGGGGGACAACGGAATTGCTGGACCCCTGTGCAAGGTGTATGGGGAGGGGGGATTGCTCTGTGGTTCCGGAAGGGGCAGGCCTCAAGTGGAAAGGATGGGGCTGGAGGCATCTCGCCCTCAGCTTGCCTCCCCGACTCCCGCTGGCGTGGCACTAGTGACTTAAAGGGCCTGGGGGCACCGGCTGCTGCTGCAGTAGCAGATGGGAGCTCCGGGCCCTTTTGAATCATCGGGCCTCAGGGAAATTGCCCCTTTTGCCCTCCCCAGTCAGGCCTGCACAAGAGATTTGTGACAAGTGCAGAGCAACTGGTGAGAAGGGAGGACTGCTGCAAAATTACACAGAAGCCATGTAACACTGAAAACTACAATTATTTTTATTATTAGAGTTACCATAGTGTCTCGGTGTCTAATCTGCGGATGATGCGGATCCAGATTTTCCATTTAAAGCCCTGGAAATCTGCAGATAGCCACGGATCATTTTTGCATGTCATGGATCGGATGCAGATCCAAATGTTGTAACTGTGCCCAAAGGACTTTTCCTTTCCAATGCTCGAAGGCTCTTCTTTGCTGCTTCTTAGGCACCAGCAAGGGGGAACAGTGCTAGAAGCAGCTTGATCCCACTGGCGTATTGCACACCAGTGCTGAGGTGCTTGGCCTGGATTCCAAGCGGGAGGCCTCGGATGCAGGATCCTGCTTCTTTTACATTCCAGGGCAAATGTTTTTACAGATTTGTCCTTTCTATGGGATTCCCAGAGGACACTTCAAACAGCTGTTACGGTGGGGGAGTGTCACTAAGAGGCATAGGCCTGATGCAAGATGAGCATGGTTTGAACCTTGGATAAAAGGGCACGCCCCCCTCCAGGGCACAGTCCCAGCTAGGATTCTAACTACAAATTTAGCTTAATGGCTAAGTACCTACAAACTATGTACAAACAAAGACGACAGACAATGGTTCTAAAGAACTGCAAATGGCCTTGTGTTGCAAGACAAGGCACTTCAAACAGCCGTCCAGGGCAGGAAAAAGGAACTGAGGAGGCAAGGGGCGGCAGGGAGCACTCCAACCTATCCTATGGATAAGGCTAAAGGGGAAAATCTCTGACAACCGTGCACATGGGCATGCACACGCCCAGAATGGAATCAACATGAGCAAGCACTCAAAAAAGAACCACAATTTAGAGATATAGCAGAGTGACACACAGCACGTGTGTCTTTTAGCCATATTCGGTGATAGCTACTTGATAGTTTTAGTGCTCAGAAACAAGACTGGATTGACAAACCCTCAAGACAGAAGTCCCCTGTCCGCAGAACAGATACAGTACAAACGCCAGAAGCTCATTTACCTCCCCCTTGACCTAGAGAAACTCCCTCTAGGATTCACTCTCCATTTGGTTCTTGGGCCCCCATGCTGAGCTACTAACAAGGCTGCCAATTAGTGTCAAATGTGATAGTGTTTTCTGCAATGCAGACACCTGTCAGCAGAACTGGGCTGACCAGCACCTCACATGGCAGTCTGCAGACAGCTTGATGTTAGTGGCTTGGAAACCGCATATGTTCAGTGCCCCTGTGCCACTTATAACAACGTACAGCTGGCAAATTTGTATTTCTCCTTGTTATAAATAATAAGGTTAAATTCTCTTCATAGAGCTTTGGATTTTTTTTCTCTCCCTTTAGAAGATCTGTAGTTTTAACAGCACTAATTTCTATTTGCCAACCTAGTCCTTATAAATGAAGATGTTCATTAAATTAATGTTAAGCGATAAGTGCTATAATTAGGACCCATTTAAAATACAGTACATCTGAATCAAAGACTATCCAAGATGTTCCTTTTCTTATTAATAAGTAATTGGAAGGAAAACGTCAAGACTTAAAATGGATGTTATTTCCTCCCTCTTCCCAAAAAATAATAATAATAATAAAAAAAGAATAAGTTCATTTATGCAACGTATGGGATGACACAATACATCACACGCTGGCTAGCTCCTGCCCCTTTTCCAATTCATTTCAGTGTGAAGCTGCTCATTAGGTATCATATTAATATTTGGAGGCAATGTAGAGCATAGTGTGTGTGTAATTTTCTGGGTGGGGTGGCAGTAAATGAAAGAAAACAAAGAACACACACAATAGTGGGCTGGGTATAACTAAATAATAATTTAAATATAACTAATAATTATTTATCAGAAGAGAACAAATGTCAGTATGATGAGACGTTCTCTGGTTTGGAGTGGTTGTGGTTTATTCTATTCACTAAAGGTACAAATTAATTGAGGAAACACTTTTGGGGCTAGAGTGCCATCAAAAAAGGTTTTAATGATGGTGAGAAAGCATAAGTCTACCAAGGACGTTATCACTATATAAAAAGGGCCAAATTCATCCCAAGTGTAAACTCCATGGAATTATCTCAGGGATCGGTTTATCCATCTGTGTTTGTCCATATCTGAGGCCTGGTTCCCTGCATTTAAAGTTACATGTGTGCATTAGGTGAATGCACACTGGAGGCTAATATGTGAAGCCAATAATGATGCTGCCACATTCTATATTCAAAAAGATTTATAGGCAACATCTAGTGCAGGGCTATTCAACACGCAGCCCATGGCCCGTTTGCAGCTGCAGTGTGGTTTGCGTTTGCGCGGGGCAGTTTACCTGGGCTAAGGCCAAGCAGACTTATGTGCTTGCAAAGGGCTCCGTAGTGGCTCCAAAGGGCAGGATTTGGGGCTATATTTTTATTTGCTCGTGATTTTGAAAGAAATAGTGCAAAAATGCAGATAAAAGGAAAGCAAAAGACTACTTCCAGTGTCAAAGGAAAGGATGACAAAAGTCTGTTTCCTTATGATCCTCAGAGGTTCTCATGCACTGGCCAAAAGCTCTTCCTATGCTCAGCTTCTCAGTGCTCACATTCACAGCAGCAAGCTGTTTGCCTCAGAGACTGAACCCGATTTTGACCGGCTCTCCTATGTCTGAGTAGAACGGTGCCATAGGATGGCTAGTCAGATGTGATGCAGTTTTTCACGCACTGTTTTAACTCCCTTCAAAATCCTGTATAATTTCACTGTGTGGTGATTTGTTTAAATGAATGAAACTTAAGTTTTCATAGATTTTTACTGGCTGTTAGTAGGGATGTGAACAGGTATCCTACATGGTTGATCCTTACCAGGTAATGGTTAATCATTACCTAGGAGCAGTCCCCTGCCCTTGGCTTGCCACAGGCAGAGGGCTACTCCCATACTGTAGGGCTGCTGGCTCCCAGCCCACACAGGCGGGAAGTCGGAGCCTTGCAAGGGGCCAGAAGCGGCAGACGGGCGGGGGGGGGGGGGACGATGCCGGTTCCCAGCCCACCCAGCACAGGGTCGGAAGCAGCCAGCTGGAGCAGCCCCAGTCTGCAGAACGGAGGCTGCTCCAACCCAGCCACGCTGGAACTCCTCATCCCGCCTACCCTTATTTAATCAGTTAACTGGTTAAACTTAACATTTAACCAGTTAACTAATTAAATGGGATTTTACATCGCTAGTTATTGGCTACACAATTTATATTGATGCAGTGTTAGTCACCCAGTTAAAATACTGAACAGTGGTTTGAAAACGTCATCCTTAACAAAGACAACACCAGGACAAAATGATTATGTATTTGATTGAACAATAACGTACCACTATCCATGCCCTATATTAATCATCTTGAGGCAACTCATGGCCCACTTTGGCTCTCATACTTACACTGGTGAATGTCAGGTCAACCGCTTTTGAAGTGACGTCACACCAGCATAACAAGGATCAGAACTGGGACTGCTACGTTTCAGTATGCGAGACCACTCGATAATTAGGCTTGTCCTTGCCTTGCTTTACTTGGATACTACACTATCATTTAGCCTTCTGCCAGCTCCAGTCTGAAGCAAACAGCCAGATACGAGTGAGCCATGAATCTCTGGGCAAAGCACTGGTGTAGACACCTGTTTAGAGGGAGGTGTGGCCAAACATAGCAAGCATTCCAAAAACTCACAGCTTTAAACTGCAGTTTAGATAATGTGCCCTTACTTGGCAGATAAGTTTGTCAACTCTCCTGTGTTGCTGCTTCTTGTTCTGCCCCTTCTCTTTTCTCGGTTGCCAGAAAGACACAGGAAAATAAACCAAGCAGGAAAAGAATAAAGCAACAGAGAAGGGAAAAGCAGGAACATTCAGAACGTAAGAAACAAGTCACTGATGTTAGGAAAAATTAAAAACAAACCGCCCCGTATTCCCCCAAAGGACGAAAAAAAAGTAAGAATGTAAAATAAAGCAGAATTTTTTTAAAAAATCCCTCTGAAAAAGTCACTGCTGGCACACCATTAATGAAAATGGAACTGCTCAAGGGAAGAATCTGGCCTCGTATAGTAATACAATTGCTTCTATTTAAGTGAGCTATCTTGGTGTAAAGAAAACGCTGGGAAGTGCAGAAACACCTATCATCACTCTGTGGAATTCATTGCTGCAGAAGGTCAAAGAGAGAGAAATGTGTTGGCTGAAGAATTATGCTATTACACAAGCATTAACAACATTGCATCATATCTAAGCTACGCCAGACGATACTTTGATGAGAGTAACGAGCCGTATGCACTAAAGTGTGAGCTGACAGCCTACAAGTGCCAGGAAAGATTTTACACACAGGTGTGCACACTCTGTAGTGGCCATAAGTGACTGCACTCCATTTTCTCTTTCATCTTCTACTGCAGCACCAGGGACTGGCCAATGTCATTGCGGCAAGACATCAGACAAAATGGACTAATGGGCCAGTTGGTTTGATGATTGCTAGGTTCTTACCCTGTGACACGTAGCTAACATTAAACAGTCAGCACTATTCAAAATACTCTTTGTACTTTTTGTGCTTTCTTGTCACTACATAATTGGAGGAGGGAGGAGAGGAAGATAGAGGAGATGAGACACCATTATATTTGCTTCTGTACTTTCCAGATTAATTGTGCCAAAGCATCACAAGTACATAGAGCTATGGGTCACTGCCCGGAAAGCAGTGTTGATACAAGTCTGTGTTGAGCAAGGCACAGATATCTCACTGAAATTCCCAGTTCCATTTTCCTTACATATTACTTTTCATATTTCCTGAAGTGGCTCTTGGCTCATTGGGACATAGGATAAAGCCTTCAGTTTGCATCACTACTTAATCGAAAAGGGGCATTTTAATTGTCTTGGTAAAGATCTTTTAGATCTTTCCGCTGCTTTTGCCCACCACTACCATTTTACGAACTGTAATGTCCAATAGGAAAAAAGAAATACGGAATTCCCCCTACATGATGGCTTAGTGCCACATGCTAATGCAAAGTAGCCACGAGGCACCTGCAACAACATCACTGTGACATTAAAGTTCTCCTGAACCATAGAAGACAATCTGTACCTAGAGCTTGAAATAAGCTGCACAATTTGAGCTAGGCAAATTGCGTAGCTTATTTCAAGTTAATTTTGAAATAGATTATTTCAAAATTTGGCGCTATTTACACAGCACTAATTTCGAAATAAATCAGTCTTCTGAAATGTCCCTTACTCCCCATGGAACAAGGTTTACAGGGAGATTGGAATAACGAGCCCATTATATTTCAAAATAACAGGTGCGCTTAAAAGACACAGAAGAGTGCTGCAGTGTAGCTGTAGCCCAAATTAACCTGTCCCAAGCTACTGAAATCAATGGGAATCTTTCCACTAGCTTCAGTGGTTGCTAGATCAGGTCCTTGAGAGTCAAAATCAACAGCTATCGTTCTTCATTTTAACAAGCAGTCTAGGACAACCTCTTTTCATATCACCAAGGAAACAAAATCAGCATCTCTCACTGTACAGTCAAACAACGCAATGAAACAAACTATGCAAACGTGTTTGGTAAAGTGAAGGAGCCTCAGGTATATTAAAAAGGCACATGGTGGTACCTGTTACATTTATAAAT
This sequence comes from Pelodiscus sinensis, assembly GCF_049634645.1. Taxonomy (NCBI): domain Eukaryota; kingdom Metazoa; phylum Chordata; order Testudines; family Trionychidae; genus Pelodiscus; species Pelodiscus sinensis. The sequence continues at coordinate 50,753,631 of NC_134721.1, forward strand.
CAATAAATGGAAATGAGATAAAGTCCATCAACAAGAGCTTTGTTGATCACATTTGCATTTCCACTGTCTAAAGTTCCAAACTCTTATCCTAGCATGAACCTGGCTCAGTGTAATTCTGGGATGGACTCACTCCTTAGGTTGTTCTTCTAAAGTCCTGGTTAAGGTCCTAGAAGAGAGACCCCCAGAACTTTGCAAAACCAAGGGACTGAACCAAGAACAAGCTAGGCTCTAGGATAAAGAATCGCACCACACCTGTGATATATGTTTATGTTTTGTTGGGCAAGATTACTAATGACCAGGCATTAAGCCCTCTGCATAACTGAGACCCTTGGCAAAGATGGAAGGTCTGTAAATATAGCAGTGTTTCTGCGTGGGTTACAACAACGCATCTGTCGGGAGAGGCAGCTGCGCTAGAGAATTCTTCCAAAACGAACCCAGCTTGTTTGTTTAAACACAACACTACACCCACTATTTGAATCCAGTTGTAGAGGATGTCTGAGTATCTACAGAAGCAAAATATTTTTAGCTCTCTTTTCTTCTTAGACATTCGTTGTGTTTTCTTTTTGCATTTGTGGTTCATCTGCTACTTGGAGAAGCACAGAAAGAGGAACACTTGTAATATGCATGCTACAGAGAGGAAGAATGGCATTGTAGTTCAGATACTGGACTGAAACTAAGGAGATGTGAGTTCAATTCCTGTGTTACTGGGGTAAATCACTTCACCTCTTTTTCCTCAGACCCCAAGTCATAAAATGGAGATAATATTTTCTTTCTTCTACTTTTGGTCTGCCCTGTATATGTAGGCTATAAGCACTTTGGGACAGGGACTGCCTTCTATTAGGAGCATGAACAGCACCTACCATAATGGGGCCTACTCGCAGTTGGGGGCCTCTAGGCATAACCCCATAACTGTAGGTTGCTAGGCTGGACCACCAGCCTGGGGAAAACAATCAGCTGTGCCCAGTTCAGTTTGCAGCCCTTGCCTCTGTTTATCCTCCAGCACAAAAGAAAAGAAACATGGAGTGACAACATAATGCAGCCACCCTGTTCTCAACCTAGATTGTGGGGCCCTTTGGCAGCTTAATTGACAAGACCTTTCCCAGACTGGTGGGAAGGTCTCTCACTCCCTCGCAGTCCTCAGCTGTAGTCACAAGAGAGAATACTCCCAGCCCTCTCCAGCTCCTAGCTTCCCTCAAGGGGCTGGGGCCCACATCTATAAATCCTGCCAGGTAATCATCACACCCAGTTACTAAATATCTTCCAGGTGAGCTGGATGATTCCCAGCACCTGCCCACCAGGTGTCTCTCCAGAATGGAGCTGACTGCTCCTCGGCTCTCTGCTTTGAGCAGGGGGTTGGACAGCATACTTCCTGAGAGCTCTTCCAACCATAATCTTCTATGGTTCTCCCAATTTTTAAAGGGGCAGAGTGCCCGGATACAGCATGTATAAAGAATAACGAGATGGAATGTAAACAAATAATTGGCACATATATGGAAGCTCTTATAAAGCTATTTAATGGTTTGCATTTTATCAGAGATTCTCTTTTGTCTCCTTCATTTATTTCTTCCCGAGCGCACACAGGCAGATCCCTGCAACAGTGCAGGTCTTTCCAATGCATTCCTTTCAACTGGACACAGCTACTGCAGCTGAGTTTGACTGAGCAAATGCAATTCATCCTCTCTGGATGGCACAGCACCACACAGCAAAGAAAGTCTCTTCAGAAAAGATACTCTGGAGCTGGTAAACATGCTTGATGTTAAGAGTCCCTCTCCTAGAACCTGGAAATGTGTTACTGACAGAGTTGTTTTCTGCACAGTAAAATGAAAGAGAGACCCATTCTATTTCAAGGGAAGGTCAGTTCATCTAATAACTTTGTGGAATGTTTGTTTACTAGCGATGTAAAATCATGTTTAACCAGGCAGGCTGCTCAGGCCTTAGCAGCCCTGGAAAACCATATCTGCGGGGGGAAGACTGGGGCTGCTAAGGCCTGGTCAGGCCCACTGCTAATGCTTACTAGTTAACTAATTACAACCCTACTGTTTACCCACAGGATTTAACCCGGATCAGCTGAGCAGCCTCGCATTGTTTAAGCCAGTATGCACTTTGGAATCTAGTGAGTAGTTTACTACCCACTTGTACTCTTGCAATCAGCTTGTGTGTGCGGTACACTCACAAGCTTTGTCCGTGACAGCTAGTACAGATTCCTCTGGGTTATGAGGCTATGTCTGCTGTGTTTTGATTCAGATCTCTTTCCTTCCCTGTTGCCTCTTTGTCAATACCCTCCCCAATCAGCTTTGCCTACTCACTGTCCGACATCACAGCCCTTTGTCCACCTTTCAAGCCCAAACACACCAAAAGCAAGTGACTTAGAAGTTGGACTATGAGTTGCTCTCAATATTGCTGAAAGAGCAAACTCCGGATACCTGCAGAATTCCAGATGCCAAGAATAGAGGTCTCTGTCAGCAGTTTTCCTTTCCTATGGAAAGTACCAGTATCAGATGTCATTATGGGTGTGCATTCCCCTACCCAACACAGACTTGAGCTCTCCAAGAGGAGGAGATGACCAGAGATGTAGGATATCTTGAATTCCACAGTCATAACTGCAGTGAATCAGTTGAATTATACAAACGGAATGGCTGCCAAAGGCATCGCCTCAGAACACAGGAGAAAAGAAATGTACGTGGGGGCTGTGGGGACCCCACTACCCTGTGCATGTATCTGCACACGCACACAGCAAGACTTTTAGGTGACTTATTGTGAGGGATGGATCCAGATGAGCCAGCATTTTCCAGCTGCCAATAGTTCAGTGATGAAGTGGGTCTGAAAAGTGCTGGGTATTTAGAGCTGGTCAAGAGTTGGCTACAAGTATTAGACACATGCTCATTCCCATGTACCTGCTGAAAATCCCCAGGCCACATTCTGCCCCATGCTGGGTGAGAGCGCAACTGGTGATTTCAATGTGCAGCAGCAAGGCAGGATTCCTGCCTGACCCTTGAAAGGGCAGTAGGAATGGAGCTTCACTTATGAACCAACAGATGTGTGGCAAGCGAGACCCAGCAATTATGCTGTGGTGCAAGGACCCCAAGAGCCAAATTGCTCTTTTGGGAGCAGCCGGAAGGAAAGCCCGCCTAAGCATCCCCCTAGTGCACCCTGACTCATCCCATGTCACCTAGTTAGACTCGCTCTGTCACCCCTGCCCTGCAGTCAGCCCAGGTCCCTCCACCAGGATGCTGCAGGCAGCCTGATAAAAGCTTCGGGTCAGTAAACAAGGCTGGACACTGCCTTCCTGGTCCTAGTGCACCGCTGTATTTTACATTGGATTGCCAGTGGATACTTGAAAAGAAATAGGTAATACTTCTATGACAAGCACGGCTGGTGCTTGAATCTTTTCCACAGCTCCTGTCATCTGGACCAGCCTCTCTGTCTCTGCCTCATCAGCTTTGCAACTCATTTTGGAACTCAGAGGAAGATGTATTACTTTTCCTTTTCCCTTCAGCTATCAATGCATCTTCCAATTTGCTGTTATTTATTATTTAACTTTTCAATTCTGTTATTTTTCAATTACTCACTAAAATGCTTTGGAAAGCAGTTTGTATGAAGGGTGCTATGCAAGATATTGTTGCATTACAAATTTGTCACAAAAATCACACACACAGTTCTTTACGGTGAAGGACAGGAAGAAAGATTGGGTTTTAACTTTCATTTGTTTGCCTCAAAATTAGCACTTTTTGATGGCGTGCATGCCAGAACTGCTGGGAGAGAAGTGTTGTATATATGCGGCAAATGGCCTTTAGTTCCTCGCTAGAAACAAAAATTGTATTGCTTTATAAATGAAATATTATATAGTATGAAAAAATGTAAATCAGTCAGACAGAAATATGTGAGACTGCTAAATCATAGCAGTTTAAAGTTATTATACCATCAAAAATTTCTGCTAGCATCATACTGCTAAGTGCCCTGCTTAGACCTGGTTTACTCCAGAGACAAGTATATTTCCCAGAGCCAAAAGTCAGACACTCAAAATCAGCAATACAGCAATGTTCTGTTTCTTGAGTCCCTGCAACAGAAGGTCCCAGCTCTGAAGCACTGATGTATTAGGTCATGCAATATTTTAGTTTTCATTATGTATAACCACAAGAATTGACTGGTCACACAGGATAATCATTGGCAAAAAATTTATTTAGGATGGGCCAAATCCTGCAGGCCTTACTTTGGACTAGATTGGTATTTCTAAACATTTTTTTATAAAGTACCCCTTTTTCAAAAAAAAATATAAGTACCCCCAGAACCTACAGATTTCAGACACACAAATTGTTTTCCTACCATTGCAACACATTTGTTTAAACAACTTAATCGTAGGCGGGTGGGCGATGAAATTTTTCGGTGTAAAAAGTACAAAAATAATAAAGCGCTATAAAACTTAAAACAAAAATTCAGTTTTCACCAAATTTCAGTTGTGTTGACGTACCCCCTAGACTTCTGTCGAGTACTCCTAAGCATACTCATACCACTCATTGAGAAGCACTGATTTAGAGCACATCTTGCTACAGTTAAAAGGAACGGTGTTACTGAGCAGTGTTACTTTTAAAGGAAAGGTTATAAAATGAAAATCACTAAGGAATCAGTCAAATGACACTTTTAAATAGTAAGCCTGTTTCAGTGATGTTGATCGTTTTTGGGACATCCTGGGTCTGAATGAAGAAATGAGGTATAAAGGGACTTCTGAAGTTGTACCTTCTCTTTTCCCTACCTATTTGCAGTTCCTTTTCGTTTATTTTAATTAAACAAATGTGTTGCAATGGTAGAAAAAAATTGAGTGTGTCTGAAAACTGTAGGTACTGGGGGGTACTTATAATTTTTTTAAAGGGGTACTTTACAAAAAAGGCTGAGAAATACTGCTCTAAATCATGCAGAACTACTATGATGTGGTTCTACAGAGTATCGATAGTAGGTACGCACTGGACTCCCTACTGCTGGAGATACTGCTTTTACTGGTGGGCAAGTTAATGTTTTTTCCATTTTTACATAGAAACAGGCATTATCCCCAGTGGGGGATGAGCAAATCACAGTGTCTGTAGTGTTTCCATCCATCATGAAAGAAACCCCCTCTGTTGAGCCTACAAGTAACTTGCTAGCCTTGGTAAATGACAGGAAATTTGAAGTCTTTCTGCCTTGCCTAGACATTCGGAGGCCAGCGAGGATTTTATGGGAAATTCCAGATAGCTTAAAATAGAAAAAGAAAAGCATACATTCAGATACATTCCAGTCTAAACTGCTGTGCCATTATGCAGTACTATTTGTATAAAATAATAGATCTTGCCCAAATCAAGAATGCTGGAATTATTAACGCTAAGATCATGGCTTTGTGCAAAAGCTGTTTTCAAACGTCACCTTTTTGGCTGTGAGTACCTAGAACGTGAAACGCATCATCACCATTAAGTGCTTTTACTCACATAACTCTATGCTTTTTCACCCTTCTTACCTGATCAGCTCTTAAAACAAAGCTGCACATAGAGAAAACATAAGACAGCCAACCCCCAAACCATTCAAGGCCAGCTGTGCCTGCTAAACCAATCAGTTTGCTTTCACTGACAACCTTATCTTCCTGCTCTTCTCTAAATATCTGTTTCATTTTAAAGAAGCGTGGCACGGGTCACATCTTGAGCTGGTGTAAACTGGCACAGCTCCACTGAAGTCAGCTATGGCAATTTACATTCATGGAGGATTTGCCCGATGGCTTTAACCATTCTTCCATTTCACTTCCTCTCCACAGTCCCCACCACAGTCCCCGCTGCATGCACTTACATCCCTCCAGCTTCATTTCCCTGGCTCAGAAATGGGCAAACAGCTGCTTCCGAAGCTAACAGAAATGCTGCTCCGTGGCTTGGCAGTAAGATATTCTCTAGTGTAAACCAAACAGCTGCCTCCCCTAGACAGATCACACGGAGAGCCGTGATTTAACCTCTCTAGCTGTATAGGAAAAATGTATTTGCCACTATTTAAAAACATCTTGCATTTCTTGGTTGGTGACCTCTTTGTGGCAGGGAGCAGATCTTCCTGTATGTGTAGTGTGTCTGAGTGCATTATAGGCACTGCCACAACACGAGAGTTATTTGCCAATAAATCTTGCTCTGTGACAAATTACCAAGCCTATTTGTGACTAACACTCTCGTTTTCTGTAGCTTACAACTTTGCCAGGGGCTGACATTTCTCACTCTTGTTTCCAATTGGGAGGCGATTTTTGTTTGCTGCGTGAGAACAACTGGTGTTTTCCCAATGCAAAAATAGTGCTCACATGCTTTTTCAGTACACGCCTAACAAAACCGGTTTCGATTTTAAACTCCAGGGTTAGTGTGTCTGAGAGCTGCAGCAAAAGAGGACATTGGGTGTCTGAAAAAGGAAAGTTAAGAATTAACCAAGCTGTGAGTGAGTGGAAATAGCACCCCGTGCATGTACCAGAAGTTGCAAGTGGGTGCTGAGAGCTAAATAATGCCCCTCTGTCTATCCCTTGTACACCAAGCATGAGTACCGGTCTGTGGGCTTGTCTTCACGGGGAAATGTACCCACATACACACATGCTGCTGTGATTATACCAATATCATTCCCTATTCCAGAATAAAAGTGTCCATGTGGGGAGTTAGGTTGGTATAATACCATTATTACTATGCTGGTTCCATGTGTAGATACCCTTAGTGAATGGGAAAGAAGAAATCCTCCCACCAAGCCACTCAGCCACACTCAGGCAACAGTAACCCCTCTTGTCCCTGCACCCAGCACTGTGGGAAGCTATGTCAAGTGGATCTGCATGACAGCGACCAGTCCTTTCCGACCCCATCCTGTCCTCAGCTGCCCTTCACCACCCAATAGTTCCAGGCATTCTGGGGATAACCCAGAATTGTTCGGTGGCACACACAGGCTGTCTCCTTCATCGGCTACTCAGATGCTGCTCTGCCCTCCTACGCGCACACAGCAAACCATCCGGTTCAGTTACGTGGATGTCCCTGAAGCCCAAGCAAAAGGGCAGAGGATTTGCTACTGAGGGAAGATATCCAGATACATGTACATGCTAATATGCACCTATACACAACCACCTGCTCACGGCAGTTGAAGCTTTGAGTCAGGACCCATAACTCTTCCTAACAAGCTATTCTAACCCCGCAGAGACTCCTCCTACAGGTTGTACCTCCCTTAACCGGGACTCTCTGGTCCAGCCATAGAGCCCAGGTATAGGGAGGTCTGGCTGCGGGGCGCGGAGACTCAGCCGGGAGCCATGGCGCAGGATGTGGAGGGGCAGGCAGCGCAATAGGGAACTGTGGCCCCTGTGGACAGGCGGTAGTGGGGGCCTGGCAGCAGCAGCCACTGGCCTTGGAGCTTGGGGACCGCAGCAGCAGCCGCAGGGCTCCGGCCCCGGCCATGGAGCTCTATCCCCAGCCACGGAGCTCCAGCCCTGATGACAGCCAGGGAGCTCTGTCACTGGTTGAGGAGCTCAGACCCCAGCAGCAGCCATGGCCAGGCAGGCAGCCGTGGAGCTAAGCTGGAGCCCTAGCCAGGGGCAGCAGGACACCATGAGCCATGTTGGGAGGGACCTCCCCTGGTCCGGCAAATCCCCTCGTTCGGGACCAGTCAGGTTCCGAGGGTGCCGGATGAGAGAGGTCCAATCTGTATTTTAAAATTGGTAGCAGAAGCCCCTACCAGTCCTTTTCTTCAGGACCTTGGCATCACCAATTTCATGTTATATGTACGTCAGAACAGAGCAAATACACAGACCTCAGTTCAGCCCAGCAATTAAGTCCATACTTAAGTCCATCTCTATTCAATAAAGCAACTTAAGGATCTCTTTAAGATTAGCCTGGCTTTACAGAATAGGAATGGACTGCTGCATTGGAGCCTTAGGGAGTGCTCGGGTTTTTAAGCAACTGTGTAATCTAATAATCACACAGCCAAACCTGGGCTTGTTTGACTGTGTAATTGCTAAATTGCACTTTACATTTCCAAGCATTTGTGCATGTAAAATATTAGCCCTATTCTAACATAACTTTGTGTATCCCATACCTTTTTAAAGAGTTTATTTTCCGAACACTCTAAGAAAATACAAAGGCTCACTCTTTGACACTCAGTGCACTTAAAAATGTATAGGGAAAAGCACATTGAGAACTGCAGCAGCAAACACCACAACTGGGAATAGGGTTCATTTAAAATTTTGAAAAACAATAACTGTTCTCAAGGTAAAGATGAAAAGGCAATTTAAAGATACTCTTAGATACCCAAACACTTGGTAGTGCTTCAACTTTTAAATGTGTTCAGATTGAAGTTGAAAAAGCCTGATTTTGTTACAGGGAAAAATATTAAACATTCAAGCCCAGAAGCATTAGAGTGCAAATATGGCTGACTACACCTTTTTAAGGTATATTTTAAAAGACAGGTCCATGAGGATCTCTCCCATTTCCCAAATAAGCATAAATGCTTGGATACCTTAGTTGTCTCTGCCACACAGAGACAGATTAGTTCAATAGATATTCAGGTAGGATAAACTGTCCCCTTCAAATTCTCTGCATGAGAGTAATTCTCTACTGCAGACTGACAGTGCCGCTCTGTGCATTGAGCAGAAGAAATTGTTCAACACGTTCAAAAGGCATTCCCTCCCCACCCAGCTCAGTGTGCTACTTCCACACCAATTCGGCCATGAACACGGATCCCCAGGGATCTGCCAGCTAGATCCCTCAGCCAGCCGTTTCATAAGCATGTCACAATTTGTTCAACAGCTTCTGCATGCTGGAATTTGCACAGAGGGCCGTTCTTTTAGAAACACAGGATCTGCTACACTAGCACAGACCACCAATACATCAAAACAAGTATTTTACCACCAGCCCTGGGTAAAACTTGACACTATTTTGGAAGGTGGAAAAGAAAACCATAATAAACCTAATTTGTCAGTGTTACACACTGGGGAAAAGGTGCCTTCCTGACATTCTATAGATCATAAACATTCCAAAACAGACAAAGAGAGTGAGGCTATGTCTATACAACAGAGTTTTTTCAGAAAAACAGCCATTTTTCCAAAAAAACTTCACTTATGTCCACACTGCAATCACATTCTTTTGGAAAAAAATCAAAAGAACAGAGGGGTTTTTCTGACATTGGTAAACCTGTTTCTATGAGGAAGAAACCGTTTTGCAAAAAGGCTCTTTCACAAAAAGGCATGTGTGGACAGGGAAGAGGGAGTTCTTTTGAAAGAAGAGGAAAGAGGAAAAAGCACAGGTGCCCTGGTGGCCAATCACAGCTTAAATGTGAGATAGCTCCAATCAATGTGGACGCTATCTTTTGAAAGAGCAGATCGCTTTTTCGATGCGCTTTGGCAGTGTGGACGCTCTCTTTTAAAATAAGTTTTTTTCCGGAAGATCTCTTGCAGAAAAGCTTCTTTCAAAAGAAGCCAGCAGTCTAGATGTGGCTAGAGAGAGAGAGAGTATGTGTGTGTGTGTGTCTCTCTCTCTCTCCCCATCCAAATGAGGATTTTCTGATATTTGCTCTTCATTCCAATACCTATTTACAAACACCCACTTCTTAATCTGTTGACTAACAACCATAATATGGATCAGCATAATCCACTTAAATTTTTTCTTGGAAAAACACTGTAGTGTTCGGTTGGCTCCAAATTTTACCCACAGTATCTTGCTTTTTTTTTTTTTTTTTTTTTTTGGTTACATAATTCGTAGAGCCTACATACAACTATTTTTTATAATGTACAGGATTTTTCCATGCTCTTTTTTGTTTTAAAATAGGTTAAAGTGAACAGCTCTACACATACTAGAAATCCTAATAAAATATAGTAAATAAATAAATAATAATAATAATTAATAATGAGGGGGAGCTGGAAAAGTGTTTAATAAAGATATATTTTCTCTTCCATTTTCACTATAAGATAACTATAATAATAATGACTTTTTTAGAAAATTAAGAACAATAGATTGACCATGTCCTTTTGTAGCAATTATTTAAGGAACTCCCATTGCCATTCTTGAATAATTTCTCTTCTTCATGGCTTGGCCTAATTATATATAGCTTATCACGACCACTCCTCAGCAGCCCTTCTCTGAGTATTTTTCAAAGGAGTGCAGCATTTTTAAAATGCAGTGGCCAAAAGTGAATATTTGACCCCAACATGGAAATAATCAGAGAGCTGAATTAATAACTCATCACAACATTCTTCAGCATCTATTTTCCTTTTCCAGCTGAGCCCTGAATTGGCCTTATTAAACTGCCTCTGCAAGCTGTAGAGATGTGTTTAGACAGGCATCCATCATTACTTCAAGTACCTTTTTCAAATTGTTTACATACAGTTAAGCACCTTCAGTTTCAGTTTAAATCAATTCACACCATAAAAACTCTGGATTTTACAAAAAGTATTATTCCTTTTTTTCCAGATTTTAAACTACTTTTGTTTGAATATATATAAAAATAACTTTTTTATTATTAATACTAGCCATTACATGAGATAGATGTATGTTTGTGCAAGGCTGCCTGTGGAAGTAACGCTATGTATTTTAGTAGTGAAGATACACACAATAAACAAACAGGTGCTCACAAGCTCTTCAGCGCGCACACATCTGAACATACCGATGAATTTCACGCCAACCATGTACACATTTCAAGCTGTTAGCAAATAATGGTTTAAAGATCTGATACACTAAAATGGGAAGAAAATGAAAATCTGCATCAAAATATGTTTCAGAACAGAAAAAAGATTTTAAAAAACCCCATAAAACCAGAATAAGAGGATGAAATTGAGTGTATGTGCTGCAAATGGTGTGGGCCAATTATTAAATGTAAATTTTTATAGGCTAATGGTTCTAAATCCACCACAGTAAATGTTTTTTTCAAATGAAAGCTGTTTATTGTGTTTGTAAACTTAGAGGTGGAATTAGTCTAAAAGGTGCCACAGGACTCCTCGTCGCTTTTAGAGGTGGAATTGTGTTTTAAGTTCAGTTTTAGTTCTGCAACAAATCACATTGAGTACCTTTGATCAAAGCATTAATCTGTTATTGAATACCTTTTCCCCATCCTTCCATCCACCAAAATAAACCCTGATATTTACCCAGAAAAATTATTTTTCCACCAATTTTCATGTAGTTTTGTTGTTGCGGTAATAAACAACCATTCTGGTGACCCCTATAAACAATGATAAAATCCCGGGGAAATTGAATAAAGTAAAAAACAACAAAGAGCCCTAAATATAATTTCATGCCATCTGCCTGTCTGCCACAGGGCACCCGCCACATGAGTGACCACTGGCTCTTCACCTGACTCTGAAATTTGCCACTGTCCCATCTATGGTGACACCATAGTTCTATCCTCTGTATGTGGTGCTTTTGTACAGAAGGGCAGACACAAGAAAGGGTGGAGCAGATGCCATGTCATGTGTATTCACATCTGTGTTGTCACTTCACAATCAAAGCAGTTTGTGTTTGCTAAGTCTACACTACAGATCTATATCAGTCTAAGGATCTATACTGGCAGTCAGTATAACTATGTTATGAAAAGTCCACCGTCCTTAGCAACATAGATATATCAACCTAACCCTCCTCCCCCACTCCCCCAATAGATAGCACTATGTCAGCGGAGGGTAAGGAGGCTTCTCCAACCAACACAGCTACCAAATTTCAGGGAGGTGGATTAACTATGTCCACAGGAGGGCTCTTTCCCATCAGCTTAGAGCATTTTTGTTAAAATTTTCTCCCCATTGAATAGTCCCCATTCTCCCCATGCAGAATAGTCATAAGGATCAGTGAATTTGACATCACTTCTAATTCTTTTATATTTGTTTTTGTAACCAGCTCCTTATTTGTTCTTACATTTTCTTTAATCCGCAGAGCTGACACTTAAAACTTTCCATGCACATTGTCTTCTTTTCATCATGTCTTCATGCCACGCTTGCTGGAAATGCCAGCTTTTGCCCCTTTCAACAACACAGCTCCATGTATCCAAGAATGACACTGGTTACACTAGAATTAATTTGGCACAGAAGTATTGGAAAGAAATTATGAGCAGATTTGCTATTTTTATGCAGTTACCAGTCTGATGAGGCACTCTTAAATCCTAAACTGATACCTTGATCTGTTGGATGTAATAAATATCACCAAATAAACATACTGATACCTTTCCAGGTCCAATTAAGAGAAATAACTGAAAATTTTCATATTTTCTTTTCATTCAGGTATGTTTACTTGCTCCAGTATCAATGTACCAAAATTAGTGTGTGGTATGTTAAGTGCATATCTTAATGCACAGCTATTTTTCTTTATGGAGTGATAGGTTAATCATTTGTGATTAGGTTCAAGAAGATGTTATTAAACAAAAACTTAAATCGGAAGAACATTTTTCTGCACATACGGGACTTTATCATAATACTTGTCAGATACACTAGCCCAGAAAAATACAAATGTTTAAAAATGACAAATGACTATTCAGTTCAAAAGAAGTAATTACAGCTGTGCAGTCTTTATTTACTACACTATTTCAAGGTAGAGGACTGGCTCTATCATCACTGTGTGTCCATGTCTTTCATTCATCATTTTCTGCATCCTTGACGGACTGAACTCAGAAGCTACTTATTAGTAAGGCAGCGTATGGCTGCTCTGCTCACACAACTAAATGGATCAGTGCAGGCATCCGCTGCAGGAGGCAGCTAATTTTCTCCTCCACTACATAGGATGGGATGTGTCACAATGAGCCCTTTCATGTCTGACAGAGATCAGATGGCAGGGAGAGAAAATTAAGAAAGAAATGCACCATTAAAAAGAAAAAATGTGCTGGTGATATTTGCACTTCCCAGCAGCACAAAGACAATGGTTTTCACTATATCAGACACTGATAACACAACTGACGGCTTGATTCTCAGCAAGCATAAACTGATTTAGCTCTGTTGTCTTCAATGAGGCTGTGCTGATTTACTCCAACTGGGAATCTACTCTGACTATAGCCTCTTCCTTGATTAACTGGTACAACTGGTCTCTGTCCTGTGCTGCAAAGAAAATATTTAACATTTATATATGGCAAAGACTAGCAAGTTTCTGATAATGGATTTAAAGAAAGATAGTGAAGCTAAGGTCAATGTCATCACAAGCACAGGGCTGACCTTATCTACACACAGAATACACAGCTGCATAGGGCACCCAAAAATTTGGGACACCTTTGGGTCTTATTGTCCACCCCTCTACCCTCTTCCTATCCCTGTTCTGTGGCTCTGCTTCCTCCAGAGAGGACCTATTTAACTTAAAACTGAGAAAGCCTGCCAGACTGATTAGCAGAACACTGAACCCGTGAAAGCCATTCAAATGGTAATGAAGCCATTTAACAGGCATTTACCAACCCCAGGTATATTCTGTCAGTTTCTGAATAGACTATGTTAGTCGACAGGAATTTAGTTTAAAAATATTTAATTCATGTGTTCCTGAAGACTATAAAAATTGCATCTTTAAGAAACTGACAGCCAGCTACCCATGGGTATAGAGGAACCAGTTTAAAAGCACTGCCTAGGGCCCCATAAATCCTAAGGACAGCCCCGTATGAGTGTAGATACAGAAGGCATTTTCATGAAGGCAATGCGCACTAAAACACTGTGAAAAGTTATTTTCTCCTCTACAACCAGATGGTGTAAATGAAGTACTTGACAAATACACACCTGCAGCTAAAGATATCCAACCGACCAACTGACAACACAGCTGCTTTAATGTAGCATTACTAGTAAAACAAACATGGACACTTAAAATTGTAAGGTTCAATCCCTCTGTGTACAGAGCTCCCATGGACTTCCGTGGAAGCTCAGGCTATAGAATCAGCTCCAAAAGAATTGAAACATCATGGCTGAACATCTCATGTTTCTAATCGTGCTGTATCTCTCTTGCCCATTATCTCCCAAATCTTCCAGAGCAGATAGACATTCTCACCTTCTTCTTGTACATTCTGACAGGTTATTCATTACAGATCCCCGAATTTCAACACAGACAATGGCATGGTGCTTTGCAAAGAGCGAAATAGAATGTTAGATACAGCAGCAGTGTGAGCTCACAAATGCTATATAAATAACTGCTAGGCTCTGCTTGTTTTCAAACCAATCATGCATTATGCTTTACAGAACTATGTTCTGCAAACCCTACTCTTGTGTAGTCTTAAGGCCCTGTCCTACAAATCCTTATGCACATATTATTACTCACGTGAGTAGTCTTCTGAAGTCAACAGGAACTGCTTACATGAGAGACAGGACACAAATGTAGAATTCATTGCAGGGCTGGGGTCTTACATTGTTCAGAGTGAGCAATACCTGGCTAGCTGTCATTTTCACCTAAGGACATATTTGGTGGCATTTTCAAAACTTCTTGGCATGAAATGCAACTAATTCTGCTCTCACCATCACCAATGTGAGTTTCCCAGCTTGACTGCTGAGAGAGTCAAGAAGGACCAAAACTGAGAGCTTTTTGAAAATTCCGCAGGTTGTATAAACTTGTTATTTAAACAAACCCCTCCAAAATAAAGTAAAAACACTGCATGAGGTAGATTTGCTTCTACAACAAAAATAAAGTAAAAACGGTCACAAAAACCAGTTACAGATTTGCAAGACTTTTGATAAAGCTACAAAAGTTAAACTAAAAACTTTTGAAAATTTATAAAATAACATAGCCATGCATTTTGCTGTAAAAAATGTGCTTGAATTTGGTGATTTTGTTGGAGCAAGGAAGCTGGCCCTCTGTCAAGATGGCAGTTTACTTTTCCTAAATTGAACCTAGGATACAAGGGGATGCAGAAACCATAAAAATGCTGAGCGGGACTCTCTAACACAGACTCACATGCTTCAACAAGGCAGTCTGCTTTGCCTAACCCACAAGTGGAGGTAATGACTCCATGGAACTCAATAAACCTTGCAAGAAAAGATGAAAGGATAAGTAAGGGGAAATATCCACATAGGCCCTTTTGCTTTCTCCCTTTGCACTGTACCTTTGGATGAATGAATAAATAATGCTTTGTTTTGAAGAACCTGCTTTGGATACACTAGACTCAGCTCACTGGTCTCAAGCTCCCAGAAGAAAAGAGCGTACAAGTGCCAAACGCAGTTGGACCTGTCAAGCTGGCACAGTTGGTAAGCCTGCTTCTAAGCGACCAGAGGAGCTAGTGAACAGGAGCAGCTAATGGGAGTTTTGCAAGAGAGTTGTGTGGGGGAGCTAGATATACATAACATTTTTTAAATCTAAAGCCAAAAACACCCCCAAGAAAAATAAAACATCAACAAAGGAATGCGCTGCCGGAGTAAACAGAGAATGCAGGCAGGAGTCCAGCAACAGAGTGGGGCTTATCCAGTTTATTGGACCCAATGCAGAATGTATGATTAAGGCAGCATATGGGTACTTTGAGTGCAAGAAGCTCCTGGCCCACAGAGACCAGGGATGGGCTTTGGAGACCAAAGTGGCTGAACTGGAGGAGCTAAGAGATAAGACTTTCCAGAACAAATAGAGAAGTCACATCCTGAGTCTGACAGCCTCTGTGCTACTGAGGAGGGTGAACATCTCATGGAAGGAGAGCAGAGGAAAATGATTCCACAGTTGGGACCCTCCTTCCAGATGAGGTTGTGGTATCCTCTCGCACTGAGGGTACCTCTCCTCAGGACAGAACTCCAGTTATTAGGGAAAGGCAGGCATTAGTAATGGGGGATTCATTCATTAGAAACATAGGGTATGTCTACACTACCCCCCTAGTTCAAACTAGGGGGGGTAATGTAGTCATACGGAGTTGCAAATGAAGCCCAGGATTTGAATTTCCCGGGCTTCATTTGCATGAAACCGGCCGGCGTCATTTTTAAATGCCGGCTAGTTCGGACCGCGTGCCGCGCAGCTACACGTGGCACGGACTAGCTAGTTCGGATTAGGCTTCCTAATCCGAACTGGCTGTACGCCTCGTGGAACGAGGTGTACCGGTAGTTCGGAATAGGAATCCTAGTTCGAACTACCTAGTTCGAGCCCCGTGTAGCCGCGCTGCACGGGGTTCGAACGAGCGGGGTTTTAAAAATGGCGGCTCCCCGCTTATGCAAATGAAGCCCGGGAAATTCAAATCCCAGGCTTCATTTGCAAGTGCGGTATGCCTACATTACCCTCCTAGATCGAACTAGGAGGGTAATGTAGACATACCCGAAGAGAGGATGGAAGATGATAAAATAGGGATAGACTTTGGTTTGAAACAATCAAATGAAAAAAAGTCCTATTCAATTACTTCATGTAATGGCAGACAGCTAAGAACATAAGAACAGTCATTCTGGGTCAGACCAAAGGTCCATCTAAGCCAGGGGTGTCCAAACATTTTTCAAAGAGGGCCAGATTTGATGAAGTGAACATGCGTGAGGGCCGACCATTTTGCCTGACATTCTTTGAACCATTAAAATTAAATGCAAATTAACTATTTTATGCAAAGTTTATTGCAAACGGCATACTTTTCATTTCATCACATGGATGACAAATCTAAACAGGTGTTAAATCACTCTGCCTTTCATATCTGAAGGCCAGATGAAAAAAAAATCCAGGAAGCTGAAATATACGTCAGGAACATTGTAAAGTACATTACATATTATTGGTAATAAAGGATGTCTGTCAACTTTTAAGTTCAAAAAATATGAACAGGAACATAACACCAAGTATACATGTTGTGTCCAAATATATTTATAACTGATTTAGACCAACTGACTAATTGAGATTTTACAATGTATTCATCTCAATACATATGGATTCGTTGGGGGCCATAAAAGATAGATATTGCCAAATTACCTGTGGGGCCGTATTAAACCGGAACACGGGCCGCAATTGGCCCGCGGGCCGGACTTTGGACATGCCTGATCTAAGCCCAGTGTCCTGTCTGCCAACAGTGGCCAATGCCAGGTGCCCCCTACAAGGAAAGGAAAGAACAGAACAGGCAATCAGGAAGTGATCTCACCTCTGTCACCCATTCCCAGCTTCTCACAAACAAAGGCTAAGGACATTATTCCTGCACACCGTGTCTAATAGCCATTGATGGACCTATCCTCCATGAATTTATCTAGCTCTTTTTTGAACTCTGTTCAAGTCCTGGTCTTCACAACGTTCTCTGGCTAGAAGTTCCACAGGCTGACTGTGCATTGCATGACGAAAAACTTCCTTTTGTGAGTTTTAAACCTGCTACCTATTAATTTCATTTGGTATCCCTAGTTCTTATGTTATGGAAACAAGTAAATAACTTTTTCTTATTCACTGTCTCCAACCAATCATATAGACCTCTATCATATCCCCCCTTAGTCTCCTCTTTTCTAAGCTGAAAAGTCCCAGTCTTTTTAATCTCTCTTCATATGGCAGGTGTTCCAAACTCCTAAGAAGTGGTAAGTTTTTAGAGACATAAAGGGTAACAAAAACATTCTACAAATATATTAGAAACAAGAAGAAGACCAAAGACAGGATAGGCCTGTTACTCAACGAAGAGGGGAAAGCAATAAAAGAAAATGTGGACATGGAAGCGGTGTTTAATGACTTCTTTGTTTTGGTTTGGTTTTCACCAAGAAGGTTGGTAGTGATTGGATGCCCAACACAGTGAAAAAGGAGTAGGTTCAGAAGCTAAAATGGGGTAAGAGCACGTTGAAAATTACTCAGACAAGTTAGATGTCTTCCCGTCACCAGCGCTTGATGAAATGCATCCTAGAATGCTCAAGAAACTACCTGAGGAGATATCTGAACCATCAGTTACAGGATGTATCTCTATGAACCTGAACTCTTTGGTTCAGCAATATCCGTGGTCTAGCAGGACCATGGATATCCCAGGATCAGAGAGTCCTAGCACACTGTGAGGGTTGGGGGGACCAGGAGTCTGGTGTGATGTGGGGAGGGAGAAGCCTAGCGCAATGCAGGTGGGGGTGGGAGCCCAGAGCACGGCCCAGTTGGGCTACAGAGGGTGGGGATAGGAAGCCTGGTACATGCGACCCAGCTGGGCTGCCCAGCGGAGCTGGCGAGCTCAGCGTACAGCTGAACTGGGAGGGGATGTGTCCCTGCCAGCTGAGAGGGACTCACTGCTCTGTCCTCAGCAGGGAGCTGCTGCTGTAGCTGAGGGAGAAGAGCCCCTCCCCCAGCCAGGCAGCTCCATGCTCAGCAGCCTTGAGTCCCTGAGCAGGACTTATTAAGCAGCTGCGCAGCTGTGCTGCCATGCAGCTTAGAGGGAACCTTGCTCAACTGGAGAATTATGTCCACTTCCGGGAGCCATGTTTAAGGAAAGATAAGAACAAATTGGAAAAAATCTAGAGAAGAGCAACAAAAATGATTGAAGGTCTAGAAAACATGACCTCTGAGGGAACGCTGAAAGAACAAGAGTTTGTTTAGCCTGGAAAAGAGACCAAGAGGGAACATGTACCTACAAGGAGGAGAGAGAAAAATTATTCTCCTTAACCTTTGATGATAGGACAAGAAACAATGGGCTTAAATTTCAGCAAGGAAGGCTTAGGTTGGACATTAGGAAAAACTTCCTAACTAACAAAGGGTATGTCTACACTACAGCATTAATTCGAACTAACAGACGTTAGTTCGAATTAACTTTCATAGGCGCTACACTAGCGCTCCGCTAGTTCAAACTTAATTCGAACTAGCGGAGAGCTTAGTTCGAACTAGGTAAACCTCATTGCACGAGGACTAAGCCTAGTTCAAACTTACAAGTTCGAATTAATGGGTGTGTAGCCCCTTAATTCGAACTAGTGGGAGGCTAGCCCTCCCCAGCTTTCCCTGGTGGCCACTCTGGCCAACACCAGGGAAACTCTATTGCCCCCCTCCCGGCCCCGGACCCCTTAAAGGGGCACGGGCTGGCTACGGTGCCCGTGCCAGGTGTAAGCCTGCCAGCACCCAGCTAGCAGACCCTGCACCTGGCACGGCTCAAGCCAGCCACCCGATGCCCCCCAGCCCTCCCCCTCTTCCCAGGACCAAGCTGGAGGCTCCCGGGAACTTGCCCGGGACCGCAAGAGGCGGGCACCCGCCTGGTCTAGTGCAGACATCATGGACCTCGTCCACAACCTCCGCACTAGGCACAGGAAAGTGGCCATCTAGGGCAGGAGAGCTGCCAGCCTGGCCACCCAGGAACAGGTGTGCATGAAAATCAAGGTGGTCCACTGAGACCCCCGAACCTGAGCCCTGAGCTTACAATGGCCGTCCTGGGTCAGACCAAAGGTCCATCTAGCCCAGTAGCCTGTCTGCCAACAGCAGCCAACACTAGGTACCCTGGAGGGGATGGACCGAAGACAGTAACCAAGCCATTTGTCTCGTGCCATCCCTCTCCAGCCTTCCACAAACTTTGGGCACCACTCCTACCCCCTGGCTAATACCACTCCATGGACCCAACCTCCATGACTTTATCTCACTTCTCTTTAAACTCTGTTCTAGTTCTAGCCTTCACAGTCTCCTGCAGCAAGGAGTTCCACAGGTTGACTCTTTGCTTTGTGAAGAACAACTTTCTGTTACTAGTTTGAAGCCTGCTACCCATTCCTTTCCTTTAGTGTCCTCTAGTCCTTCTATTATGGGAACTAATGAAGAACTTTTCTTGATGCACCCTCTCCACACCACTCCTGCTTTTATAGACCTCTATCATATCCCCCCTCAGTCTCCTCTTTTCTAAACTGAAAAGTCCCAGTCTCTTTAGCCTCTCTTCATATGGGACCTCTTCCAAACCTCTGATCATTGTAGTTGCCCTCCCCTCTCTCACCCTCTCTCTTCTCCTCTCCCACCTCCTTTTCCCAGTCTCCCCCAATTTTGTTCAATAAAGAGAGATTCTATTTTTGACCACACGTTTTCTTTATTTTGTACATCAGGAAGGGGGGCTAGGGAGGGGTAAGTGGAAAGAGGTGAGGGATGAATGGGGTACGAGCCCCCGATGGGGAGGACTGGACTGGCTCTGCGGGCTTCTGGGGGTGGAAGCTCTCCTGCAGCCCCCCAATTGCCCCCTCTCTCCAGATGGCAGCCTGTGGCAAGTGCAGCCGGTCTGATGGCCGAGTGCTGTGATGTGTCCAGTGTGGGCACTCCAAGACAGGACTGCTTTGCAAGCGGGGCACCCCTGAGAACTGTCTGTCCGGGGTGGGGGTCGGGTCCCTTTAAGCACAGCCCTCGGCTAGCCTGAGGCAGCAGCTCCACGCTCTAAGTCCTCATCTGATGCCTTGCCGGCACTGCTTCCGGCCATCCTTAACCCCGGTTCAGGGTCCACTTAATGTGGACATGCTAGTTCGAATTAGCAAAATGCTAATTCGAACTAGTGTTTTAGTCTGGATCCGTTAGTTCGAATTAGCTTAGTTCGAATTAACTAATTACCAAACTGGGTGGGGTTGCAACTTCTTTGGAGGATAGGGACATAATTCAAAATGACCTTAGCAAGTTAGAGAAATGGTCAGAGGTAAACAGGATGAGGTTTAATAAAGAGAAATGCAAAGTGCTCCACTTAGGAAGGAACAATCAGTTCCATACATACAAGATGGGAAGCGACTGTCTAGGAAGGAGCATGGCGGAAAGGGATCTAGGGGTCATAGTGGACCACAAGTTGAATATGAGTCAACAGTGTGATGCTGTTACAAAAAAAGCAAATATGATTCTAGGTTGTATCAACAGGTGTGTTGTAAGCAAAACTCGTGAAGTCATTCTGCTGCTCTACTCTGCACTAGTTAGGCCTCAGCTGGAGTACTGTGTCCAGTTCTGGGCGCCACATTTCAAGAAAGATGTGGAGAAATTGGAAAGGGTACAGAGAAGAGCGACAAGAATGATTAAAGGTCTAGAGAACAGGACCTATGAAGCCAGGCTTCATGAACTGGGCTTGTTTAGTTTGGAAAAAAGAAGATTAAGGGGGGACATGATAGCGGTTTTCAAATATCTAAAGGGATGTCACAAGGAGGAAGGAGAAAATTTGTTCCTCTTGGTTACTGAGGACAGGACAAGGAGTAATGGGCTTAAAGTGCAGCAGGGGAGGTTTAGATTGGACATTAGGAAAAAATTCCTAACTGTCAGGGTGGTCAAATATTGGAATAAATTGCCAAGGGAGGTGGTGGAATCTCCCTCTCTGGAGATATTTAAGAACAGGTTAGATAGACATCTGTCAGGGATGGTGTAGACGGAGCTTGGTCCTGCCTTGAGGGCGGGGGGCTGGACTCGATGACCTCTCGAGGTCCCTTCCAGTCCTATGATTCTATGAATTAGCGCTGTAGTGTAGACATACCCAGAGTTGTTAAGCCTAGAGTGGTTGTGGAATCTACATCCCTGGAGATTTTTAAGATCAGCTAAGATAAACACCAGTCAGGGATCACCGAGAGATGGTGTTTGGTCCTGCCATGAATGTGGGAGACTGGACTTAATGATCTCTGAAGTTTCCTTCTAATTCTATGATTCTATATATTCTTACAGTGCTTATCTATTTAGACTAGTAGTCTAAATAAGAAGAATGGGTAACTAGAGTGCCTCGTATTAAATCAGGATATTGATATCATAGGCATCACAGAAATTTGGTGGAATGAGGGTATTCAACAGGATACAGTGATATCTAGGAAACAAAATATACTGGGAGTACAGAATAGGTCATGCTGTTGGGGGGAACAGCACTACATGTGAAAGAAAGTGAAGTAAAAATCTCAAATGATCCAAATGGTACCATAGAATCTCTATAGATAGTAATTCCATGCTCTAATACTGTAATAAGAATATAGCAGTAGAGTTATAGTACTGATCATCTGACAAGGATGGTGACAGAGACTGTGGAATTCTCCACACTGATTGGGTACATGTCACCTCAGGATCAGATTCAGAGGTAAAGTTTCTTGATATCTTAAATGACTGCTTCTTGGAGCAGCTAGTTGTGAAACCCATAAGAGGAGAAGCAATTCATGATTTACTCCCTAAGTGGTCCAAGAAGTGAATATAGCTGGACTGCTTGGTAATAGTGACCATAATATAATTAAATTTAACAATCTTGAGGCAGGGAAAAAACCTCAGCAACCCAATACTGTAGCTTTAATTTCAGAAAAAGGGGCTTCACAAATATGAGGAAGTTAGTTAAACAAAATTGAACAGGTACACTGTAAAAGTGTAATCCCTGCAAGCTGCATGAAACTTTTTGAAGAATGATCTGGAGAAAGGGGTAAACAGTGAGGTTCACAGATGATACTACCTGCAGATGATACAAGACTGCTCAAGATAATTAAGGCTACATCAGATTGCAAAGAGCTACAAAAGGATCTCATAAAATTGGATGACTGGGCGACAAAATGGCAGATGAAAATCAGTGTTGATAAATGCAAAGTAAAGCATATTGGAAAACAATCATCGCTATACATATAAAATGGTGGAATCTAAAATAGCTGTTATCACTAAAGAAAGATATCATGGAATCATTGTGGAGAGTTCTCTGTAAACAGAACATTAAGAATAATTTAAAATGGATTGATAAGAAGACAGAAAATATCAAATTGCCACGATATAAATCCCCGGTGCGCCCACCACTTCTTGAATACTATGTGCAGATGTGGTCACCTTGTCTCAAAAAATATCTGTTGGCATTGGGAAAGATTCAGAAAAGGACAACGAAGAGATGCCATATGAGGAGAGATTAATAAGACTAGGACTTTTCAGTTTGGAAAAAAGAGACAAGAAATTGGGGATACTATAGGGCTACGTCTAGACTGCCATGATTTTCCGGAAATGCTTTTAACGGAAAAGTTTTCCGTTAAAAGCATTTTCAGAAAAGCGTGTCTAGATTGGCAGGACGCTTTTCCGCGAAAGCACTTTTTGCAGAAAAGCGTCCGTGGCCAATCTAGACACGCTTTTCCGCAAAAAAGCCCCAATCGCCATTTTCGCGATCGGGGGTTTTTTTGCGGAAAAGAAATCTCTGCTGTCTACACTGGCCCTTTTGCGCAAAAGTCTTTTGGAAAAAGACTTTTGCCCGAATGGGAGCAGCATGGTATTTCCGCAAAAAGCACTGATTTCTTACAGTAGGAAGTCAGTGCTTTTGCGGAAATTCAAGCAGCCAGTGTAGACAGCTGGCAAGTTTTTCCGGAAAAGCGGCTGATTTTCCAGAAAAACTGGCCAGTCTAGACACAGCCTAGAGGTCTATGAAATCATGACTGATGTGGAGAAAGTAAGTAAGGAAGTGTTATTTACTCCATCACACAATACAGGAACTAGGGGTCACCAAATGAAATGAACAGGCAGTAGGTTTAAAACAAAACAAAAAGGAAGTAGTTTTCTCTCACAGTGCACAAACGACTGTGGAATCGTTTGCACAATCAACAGTGTGCACAAACGATTGTGGAATTATTTGCCAGAGAATAATAGGGTTCAAAAAAGAATGAGATAAGTTCATAGAGAACAGGTCCATCAATGACTATTAGCCAGGATAGCCAGGAAGCCTCTGTTTGCCAGAAGCTGGGAATGGGCATTAGAGGATGGAACTCTTGATGATACCTGTTCTGTTTATTCCCTCTGGGGTACCTGGCTCTGTCCAATGTCAGAAGACAGGATACTGGGCTAGATGGACCTTTGGTCTGACCCAATATGACCTTTTGTATGTAAATATGAGCTGGCAGCCCAGAAATCCAGGCTACCAGTGGTAGGACCACATGGTTCCACTCAGAGTAAGGAGAAAGAAGCCAGGCCTTTCACCCAAGGCCTGAATGAGGGGGACTGGATAGGGCCCTAAAGGGAGATCACCCTGAGAACTTTAGCACCTACCTAAAACTTATTAATTCTCTTTTCCCCAACAAAAGTATTGAACGTTTTAAAAACCTTTTCTCAAGGAATTTCCTCCTTGAAAACTCTTACAATTTTTAAAAATATTAAATGTTGTAGGAAAACAAAGCAACTCCATTTTCCAGCTATAATTATTTTACTATTTTCCCCCTATCTTTCATTGTGTGCGTGTTGGATAAGAGTTTGCCTGATGGTGTTTATCATACTAAACCGAGCCCCTGGTAACATGACCACAAATCTAAATCACTGTGAACACCTCAACAATAAATCAGTAATAAATAACATAGGTAATTAGAAAATTAAAAAGTCCAGGGAAAAAAACTATCCAAATCTCACAACTTCTTCTCTCAAAAGGATTGCTGCATTCTCTTAGGATATGTCTACACTTGCTCCCTAGTTTGGCCCAGGGAGGCAAATGAAGCATATCGAAGTTGCTAATGAAGCACGGGATTTAAATATCCTGCGCTTCATTAGCATATTCGCAGCCAGTCGCCATTTTAAAATGCCGATCACCCAATTTAACTTGCCGCGAGTAGACGCAGTAGTCCGATCCAAAACCCTTCCCTCAAATTAACTGTTACTCCTCCTGCATTTTTCCGAAAAAACTCTGTAGTATAGACATAGTCGAAGTGCAATATAGAGGAGAGGTTCGTTATCCCCATTTTACAGACTAGGAAAGTAAAGCATAGAATGGGAAACAACTTGTCAGTCAGCAGGCTAAGAGCAGAACTGAGAACAGAACCACGGTTTCTTGAGTCCCAGTCCAGTGTTCTAACCACTATCAGGGCTGGCCTTACCATGAGGCGAACTGAGGCGGCCACCTCAGGTGCCAGACTGTGGGACGGCGCCACTAGGACCCAGAGTGTAGAAAATTGTGTCTGCTGCTGGTGCAGATGTATTCTCTCTGCTCTAGATGCACAGAGATGCAAGAATTCCTCCTGCAAGGAGGTTAAATGGTAGTTCAAATTAGGAGCTTTAATTCGAACTACCTAGTCCATGCCGCGTGTAGCCGCGGGCAGGTAGTTCAAATTATGGGGCATTTAAAAATGGCGGTGCCCGGGAACATGCAAATGAAGCCCGGGATATTTAATCCCAGGCTTCATTTGCAAGTTCGAATGCCTACATTAGCCACCCTAATTCGAACTAGAGTGGCAGTGTAGACATGACCTTATAAACTAACAGGTGTATTGGAGCATAGCAGATGTATTGGAACATTTAGAATGCTGCCATCAGAGATCAAGAGAGACCCAAATAATACCCCAAAGCACCTTGAATTCCAGTCTAAGGGCTCGCCTTCACCACTCTCTTGGTACATGTTACCTACACTCCTGTTGGCTTAGCTCTAGCCAGCGTGGTCACACTGCAACACTGCACCAAGCTGCACAAAGTGATCGGATTAGCTGCACAGTGACTGGATCAGCAGCACAGAGGAGCTGAGCCCTCACTCATGCTCAAGATAGGATACAGTCTCTTTAGCTAAAGGATCAATACTTCTCTCATTTCTCTAGTAAAAGACAGTGGCTGAAACTCCTATCCCCTCTTAAGTCAGTGCAGCCAGTATTTCATCCGGTATCAAGCAGTAAATCTGGATTAAAAAAACCATTAAATTCTCCTTTGGTTTTGCCAAAGAAAAAGTAGATTAATTTGATTATGCCATGAAGTATGCATTTGGTTACCTCCTGTAATTCTTAGCCTATTTACAAATTATTCTGTGCTTCAGAAATTGCTACTCTAACATCTATTAAGCTTATTTCCTCCAAGCAGGCATGAAACATTTTAATGAAACATTACTTTGAATTGCAGAGGAGCATATTCAAATAAATAGAACTTCAAATACCTAGTAAATTACATTGTCATTAGTAACTGAAAGATGCCCTTGAGATTGCACATTGTTATGTTTGTTGGTCCTTGCGGTAGTAAATTGCTATTTGCTTCTCCTGATTCAGATGTCTACAAATTGACAAACACTTATTGCATTCAATTTATGAAGCAGATTTCCATTTACCAAAGAATTGTAAAAAATCATGTTACATTTTGAGACATGAATTAAATGTTTCAATAAACACATTCAATGACTTTGATTGTTCACACACCTGGAATCTGGTTGTTTTTTTTTTTCAATCTAAAATCCTTCTTACCACTTCTGACTGAAACTATGAGTGTTCTCCCTACAAACCTTTAGATGAAACATTTTACTCATTTCTATATGTATGAACAGTGCTTGTGTTCTATTTATGTTCCAGTTATGAATGCCCAAGTTTTAAGAGGGCAAGCGTACTAGATACAGTATATCTGAACACTGCAGAAGGAAGAAAACTATTTTGCCAATGGCAGTAAATTCACAAAACTGCTAAACCACCACATGAGAAGTAATGAATTCCCTCTTTTTTTCTTAAGTCACTTGTAATGCTGACTTACAAAGAGAATACGACAAAGTTTATTTGGCCAAATGTGGAAAAGTAATACTAGTCAATACAAAATTATGAGCAACTTGCCCTCCTTTTGCAGGCAAAACACTCAATGAAGCCAAAGTGTAGACTCAAGCCCTTAACTAGACCAGGATGGTGTATGCCAAGCATCCAGAATACAGATGCAGTTCCATCCTGGGAGATGCATGTATGGAACTTTGTGTTCCTCGGAACTGTCTACAGTTCATCAAGAGAACATGCTCAAGCAAGTATTCCCACTCTCTAGGTACTAAGATGCATGCTTCTCTCACAAAATAAAAGTTTCGTTTTTTAACGTAAGAGCACTTGAGGGATTTGTAATACCAAATCAGGTTGCGGAGTAACCACCTCCACGAGCAGTGGAGCTACTTCTATTCACAGCATTTATTTGAAAGCACACATCTTACTTGAAAACAAAAATCTTGTTGAAAAGCTTAGCCTTTTGTGCTCTTGCCTTTTTCTGAGCACTGGCAGACACAATACAGGTCATAGCAGCACAGCACAGATACAGGATGAATCTCTGTAAATGGGGACTCTCTGGTTCGGCAACATCTATGATCCAGCAGGACCAGAGAGTCCTAGCGGAGGGCTGACAGCTGGGAACCCTGTGGGCTAGGAGAGAGGTGCCTGCAGGACTGGGAGCCCAGCTCCCTGCAGCTGAGCTACTGATCGCGAACAGCTGGGTGCACCACAGTGGAGTTGCCTGGTGGGGCAAGGAGCCAGGCACGCTGCAGCAGGACTGCTTGGCGGGACTGGGAGCCCAGCGCACTGGGAACTGGGCTGCCCAGCGGGGCAGAGGAAATGGGGAGACCGGCAGGGAAGTGGGGCCGGCAGCCAGTCCAGGCCCGGGAGGGAGCCAGTAGTGTAGGGTGCAGGTATGACCTCCCCTGGTCTGGCAAAATCCCTCATCTGGGACCGGTCAGGCCTTGAGGGTGCTGAATCAGGGAGATCCAACCTGTGGTATGACCGTTTTATTTATGGTACGACTAAACTGCTTTTTTTCCAAAAGGAGATATGCAAACTCGATGCTAATTTGCATATCTTCTTCTGATCACTTTTTCAAAAGTGGGTTTTTCAAAAGTGAAAGTAATCTGGACACTTTTTTTTTTTTTCAAAAAAAACCCAACCTTTTTCGAAAAAACCACTCTTCCTAAAAAAAGGAGGTTTATGCTGGTTTTTTGAAAAAGGGTTTTTTTCCCGAAAAAAAACACGTCCAGACCACTTTCACTTTCGAAAAACCTGCTTTCGAAAAAATGCACCAAATTTGCATATCTCCTTTCGAAAAAAAACCCGTAGTCTAGACATACCCTTAAAGCCAAATTCTGCTTGTGTGCACATGCAGCTGTCAGAAGTTTCAAAGGAAATCATGTGTAAGCATCAACGGGCAGACACAGGCCCGTGTTCACTGGTCTCTAACTCTGGCTGTTTCTAAAACCCCTGGAAGAACTGCAGCACGCATGAGACTGAATGTGGCCCAGTTCCAGTCAGTGGGCATTTGACACTGATTTCTGTGGCATAGGAATGAGCCAATGGAGCTGAACCTTCCATGCAACAAAGGCCTTCAGAGTTCAGCTTTGCACAGAATTTGTCTACCGTGACCTGACAACTCTCTCCCCTTCAAACGTCAGACTCCCGGGACACAGCCAACCACTCCAAGTACCATTTATGGTGACAAAGCTAATATTAACAAACAAAATCACCAACAGCTCCTGACATCAATGCCAGTAATTGCAAGCATAGCAAACTGCCTTTTTTTAAAAAAAGGTTTTAGGTTAATGGACAAAATGAATCATAGAATCATAGAATCACAGAACACTAGGACTAGAAGGGACCTTGAGAGATCATTGAGTCCAGTTCCCTGCCCCCATGGCAGGACCTGGTACAGTCTAGACCATCCCTGAGAGATATCTATCTAACCTGCTCTTAAATATCTCCATAGATGGAGATTCCACAGCCTCCCTAGGCAACTTATTTCAATGTTTAACCACCCTGACAGTTGGGAAATTTTTCCAAATGTCCAACCTCCCTTGCTGCAGTTTAAGCCCATTGCTTCTTCTCCCAACTTCAGAGGTCAAGGAGAACAGTTTTTCTCCCTCCTCCTTGTGACACCCTTTTAGATGCCTGAAAACTGCTATCATGTCCCCCCTCAATCTTCTCTTTTCCAAACTAAACAAGCCCAATTCTTTCAGTCTTCCTTCATAGGTCATGTTTTCTAGACCTTTCATCATTTTGTTGCTCTTCTCTGGACTTTCTCCAATTTCTCCACATCTTTCTTGAAATGTGGTGCCCAGAACTGGACACAATATTCCAAATGAGGCCTAATTAAGGCAAGAGTAGAGCAGAAGAATGACTTATCATGTCTCGCTCGCAACACTCCTGTTAATACATCCCAGAATCATGTTTGCTTTTTTTGCAACAGCATCACACTGTTGGCTCATATTTGGTTTGTGGTCCACTATGACCCCTAGATTCCTGTCTGCAATACTCCTTCCTAGACAATCACTTCCCATTCTGTACGTGTGAAACTGATTGTTCCTTCCTATGTGGGGTACTTTGCATTTCTCCTTATTAAACTTCATCCGATTTCCCTCAGACCATTTTTCTAGTTTGTCCAGATCATTTTGAATTATGACTCTATCCTCCAAAGCAGTTGCAACCTCTTAATAAGCATACTCTCTATACCAATATCTAAATCGTTGATGAAGATATTGAACAGAACCGTCCCAAAACAGTCCTCTGTGGAACCCCACTTGTAATGCCCTTCCAGCAGGCATTCCGGGAACTGTCAGTAACTACTCTCTGAGAATGGGTATCCGTTATGAACTCCAAATCCTGCTCACCCTACCAATTTACTGACTTTAGTAGGAGTATTCCCACTGGTGAACTAAAGCAGAAGGATTTGGCTGCCAGTCCATACTTAGGAAAGTCTCCTGTTGAAGCCAATGACAGCTTTGAGTAAATGAGAACTGAAATAGCTGGGTTATGTGTGTTTACAAAGAGTTGGTCACTATCAGGGATATAAAATCCTGTTTAATTGGCTAACTGGTCAACTGATTAAAGGAGGGGCAAGCAGGGCTAGAGTGGCCTCCCTGCCTGCCACTGGGCTGGAACGTCCCCTCCCTCTTTCCCTTGCAGACAGGGTCTACCTCAGCCGAGATACCCTACCCGTGGCAGACAGGGAGCTGCTCTAGATCACTGGTTAACTTTAACCAGTAAGCCTCACTCCTATTCCTTAATATAAATTAGATGTCTGCATTGGTTATCCGCATCTTTCTTCCCATCCAGCCCTTCCTTCATTACTTCCAGCTTTGAAGTATAAAGAGAGTGAACATCGCTGCTTATTAATTACCTTCTACATTTTTTACTTTTTACCTGATTTCAAATATTATCAAAGCCGTTTCACTTCAGCAACATTAATACACCTATGATCTCGTTACAAACTGAGACAAATGCAGAGTGATGTAACTGGGGAGCAGGGTATCTGGGAAACTAGCTATATAGTCAATGTAACTGCTTTATTTCACACTCTCTCTTTCTCTCTCTTTCTTGTCTAGTTTTGCTTTTGTAACCCACACACCTAGGCTATGTCTACACTTGTGGCTTCTTGTGCAAGTATGGCGTCCACACTGCCCTCCTGCTCTTGCTCAAGGAAATTTACAGTACAGCGTGGTAAGAGAGGGCTTCTTGCGCAAGAGCTACGCTCTTTTTTTAACAGGTGTAAGCCCTCTTGCACCGGAGCTCTTGCGCAAGAGGGCAGTGTAGACAGGCAACATGAATTTCTTGCGCAAGAAAGCCCTGTGACTAAAATGGCCATCAGAGCTTTCTTGCGCAAGAGAGCGTCCACACTGCCAAGGACGCTCTTGCGCAAAAGCACAGCTCGCACATGGCAGTGTGGATGTTTTCTTGCGCAAGACTTCTTGCACAAGAACTCTGGCGCAAGATGTTCTTGCGCAAGAAGACGCCAGTGTAGACATAGCCCTACTGTGGTTCACTGACCCATGCAGTGGTACCTAGACCACAGCAACAGATGTAGACGGAGCTTGGTCCTGCCTGGAGGGCGGGGGGCTGGACTCGATGACCTCTCGAGGTCCCTTCCAGTCCTATGATTCTATGATAAGACCAAAAGACCTCTACAGGCTGGTCTGAGAGTCAGCTAGCTTTTAGTTCAAAGGGTAGAGGCTCCCATACTAAGCTGCAGAGGTCCCAGGTTCAAATCCGCCTGGTAGCAATTACGCTTTCTCTTCCTGCACCTTGGATTGGCATAACTGGACACCAAACCTTCAGTGGAGCAGTGAGATTGCCAGTGTTAGATATAAACTCAACGTTCAGCCAGACCACCTTAAGAACCTAGCCAGAAATCAATCCAGGAGGTATGTAATCTATAAAGGGGCTAAATCCCTTGGGATTTACCACAAATTGAGGACGACGATTTAGAGCAGCTCTAGTTTACACTGGGAACAAAAACAGGGAAGTTCAATGGTGAGATTGACACTAGGGATGTTAAAATATGTGTAATTAAGTAACCAAGTAACTGCTGAAAACTTCAGAGGTTTAACCGGGGTGGGCATGATACAGTTTATGGTCTGGACTCGGCCCGCCAAGCCATTTGATCCAGCCCATAGCCTGCCTTGATGGAGGGAGAGCGGGGGCGAGACACTTTGCGTGTCTCCCCCTCAGGTTCTAACTAGCCTTGGGGCAGGATAGTGTAAGAAGTCTATTCCCTCCCTGCCACCAGGGGTGCACGGCATGTAGATAGAGCTGCCAACCATTCGAAACGGCTGACGGTTCCTTCTACATGCCATGCCCCTGGCGGGAGGGGGAGGGGCCAAGATTTTGTGAGCTGCCCTGCCCCCAGGCCAATCATCACAGCTGGGTGTGGGAGAGAGCACAAACTCTCTCACTCCCTGCCAGAGTCACCAGAGTCACCACCAGCCGGGGCAGGGGGGACAAGAGACTTCCCATGATCCTCTGCCCCCAGCTGTGATGATTGGCCTGGGGTAGGGAATCACCTAAAATCTCCTCTCCCCCCTGCTAGAGGCATGTGGTGCATAGAGGGTACCACCAGCTGTTCAGAATGGCTGGCACTCCCCTCTAAGCATTGCACGACCCTGGCAGGGAGAGAGAGACTTCGCGTGCTCCTCCACCCCCAGGACCCAACAGGGCGGAGGAGCATGCGCAGTCTCTTGCCCCCCAGGGATGAGCAGCCCTGAACAACACATGGAGGGAACCGACGTGGCTGGGGCTGCTGCAGGAGGGATCCTGCCTCAGTGATGCTGTTGGACTGTTGGTTTGGAGCCACCTACCGTAAGTGACTCCCAGCCAGAGCCTGCCTCTTGCACCCCAACCCCTCCCACTTCCTAACCCCTGCTGTAAGTCATCATTCCCCTCTGCCCTAGTTCACCACCCAAATCCTCTGCACACTGCCCCAGATCACAATTCCCTCCCAGACCTTGCACCCCTCCCCCAGGTCAATATTCACTCCTGCACCCGTACTCCCTTCTGGACCCAGCACCCTAATCCCCTGCCCATGGTCACATCCCCCTACTTCACCTAAACTCCCTCTCAGACTCCACATGCTCTCCTGCACCCCAGTGCCCTGCCCCGAGATCCCTTCTTCAACAACCTCCATCCCAAACCCCGCACCCGCTCCACAGAGAAGTACAGTATCTTGGAGTAACCCCCGATTAAAAATTATTGCCTACCCCTGGGTTCCACAGTTACACAGAGAGTGGCAGATGGTTCCCCAGGAGTCGGGGTGTGTGGACTGGCTCCTCACATGCCCTGGCTCCTGCCTGCTCCCCTCTCCTCCTGCCTTTGTATCAGAGACAGCAGGGCGGTGGGATAGGTGGCTCCCTGGGAGTCAATGCACACTGGGAGCCAGATTTTAAGCCAGCTCTCCGCACATACCGGGACCCTGCATATAACTGTGAAGCCCAGGCTCATCAGTTAACCGTGTATACAGATACACTTTCACATCCCTGCTTTACACCATCTCCTCAAACCCACTCTGTGTCCCCCCAACAGATGTCAAACTGGTGCAATTTATACAACCATACTATTGACTCCTGTTTCCTAACCTACTTGCCACTGAGTGTAACTTACAAAACCATTTGCATCAAAGGTGACTTTGGCACAAAGGCTTCTAGGAGAGTTGCACTTACATTACACAATGAGAACAGTGGGCTCAGCTGGCGTAAATTGGCATAGGTCCATTGCAGTCAACAGAGCTAATCCAGTTTACAGCAGCTGAGGATCTGGATTCTATTTCTGAACTGGGACAAATATTAAAAATATGGTAAGAAGCAGAAAAAGATGAGCCACTCCAAAGCCTTGCACTGAACTTAAAGAAACAATGAAAGTTAAAAAAAAAAAAAAAAAAAAAAAAAGGGTTGGGTTGGAAGACTCCTGAAATCCAAAACAGCAAAGAGTGAGCAATATACCCACCATCATGATAACGGCATTCCCAAAGCTGAAAAGTGCACACAGATTTGTTGGTTCCAATAGAATGTATAACTAGAGTGAAATATTCTGACACGCATTCAGAAAAGCACAGCAGGTTGTCATTTATCTGCTATGCCATATCACTGCCAAGCTGCACTGAAGCACACTACGTCCAAAAGACACACACTCACCCCTTAAAGCAATCATTTTCTTAAGAGATTTAAAATACATTCATTCTGTAGCAACAAGTAAAAGATTTCAGTGAATTACAAACTTACAAGGCTGCCACCAGATGCAAATTCACTTAAAAATAGGCAAGGAACAAGAACACCTACCAGATTCATAGTACAAGTCAATGCAAAGGAGGAAACATTCTATAAAGTTGGCCACAATGACAATTGCATAATCCAGAAACAAGCGTGATCTTGATGTTCAGCCAACCATGTTAAACCCAGCAGACGTCTATGAAGACACTAGTAAAATAGGTCTTTACAGCATCTTGCAAATCCTATGCTTCTGACAGAGTAGTCCTCACTTCCCCTTTTTTCCAGGTATAAACAATTCATATTCTCCACTATGTCTAACTTACAATGAAATTGCAAATAAAATGTGATACCCCAAGATCTCAGAGTACTTCCTAAGCATTAACTGACTCTCACAACACACTTGTAAGACAGGTCAGCATTATATCCATGTTAGAGGTAGTTAAATTGACACATGGAGAGTTTACCTGCTTTCCACCAGGTCTAAAATAGTATTAATTTATGCTGAACTTTTAATGCATTCATCCACCTCTACAAGTTTACAATATCTATGTACACGTCTGTGCACCAAAATTTGTATAGAGCTGCATTGTACCGTTAAAAACTTGTTCATTTCTACACATACGTTGCTGTATTTTAATAAGGGTGGGGATGGAAGATACCACACAATGCAAACAGGATGAGAAAAATATCTTGTCCAATAGAAGTTGTTTATGGAATTTAGGTAGGCAGAATATAATAACCCCCAGCTATTACATGCTTCCAGCCTAACACCCTCAGACCTGGTCTATACTAAGAGTTTAGGTCAAACTTAACCACATTAGGTCAATTTTCTGAACGATGAGTTCTGTCAACTGTAAGGGTCATTAAAGTGATACTCCTGCTTTTCACGACAATTATCAATAAATTTGACCTTGCATGGTCGGCTTTAGGGTACTGCAGATGTAGCGCTGTGAAAGTCGATGTTCTTGGCCTACAGAAAATGTCCCATAGTGTCCCGCTGTGACCACTCTGGCCAGGACATTCAACTCTGCTGCTCTCCAGGTGCACAGGAAAACCCCTGGGAAAAAACTGAATTTCATTTCCTGTGCGGCCAGCATGACGAGCAGACCTCAGAGCAGGTGGCCCACCTGAGCAGCACACCTGTGCATGAATGCCCAAACGAGCTCCAGAATGGAGCGTGCAGGAGATCCTGGACCTCACTGCTGTGCGGGGAGAGAAATCTGTTCAGGCAGAACTAAGACGTGGCAAAAGAAACACGGATACCCTATGCCAGGAATGATCATGCAGGGCATTGTGGAGAAAGGACATGCCAGGAACAACAAGCAGTTCTGCATGAAAATAAAGGAGCTCAGGCAGGTGTACTAGCAGACAAAGGAGGCAAACGGACAGTCTCAATCAGCACCACAAACATACTGCTTCTATGAGCAGCTGCATGGGATTCCAGGGGGGGACCTGACCAGTTTCCCAAGTTAATCTGTGGATTCTTCCCAAGATACTCCTCGGGCAGCACCACAGAAGACAGCAGGGGCTCCCTGGAACAGTTTGTTAAAGTGCCTGGAGATGGAACAGGAATCCTCCCTGCACATTTCCATAAAGCTCCCGTAGAGGATCTCTTTCATCCTTCTCAGAAGGTTTGTGGGGAGATTGGCCTTATTCTGTCCTCCACAGTAGGACACCTTTCCACGCCAAGCTGGCAGTAAGTGGTCTGGTGTCTTTGCAGCACAAAGTCGTGCTGCAAAAAGTCCAGGTTTCTGGGCACATTCAGTCAATATCCACTCCCTATCACTCTGTTTGATTTGGAGAAGACTGATACTGCGCATGGCAACCTGCATGAAGCAGGGGAAACTATCACTGATACCACAGCTGTACACTTCCATTTGCTCATCTTCAACAAAGCACAGTTTGAGTCTCTGCCCTGTCACTATGCCTGGATCCCCCGCCCCCTACCACCTGCAGGTTCCTGTGGGAAGGGTACGTTGCATTCTTCTGGCAAACAGGGGGTACCGAAAACATGATCAACACATGTGGCCCTGCCTTGCACCACCATGGCTCCCTTTGCAAACACAGATGCTTTGCCTAGATGCAGGAGCTGCTATTTGCAAGCGCTGTGTTGCACATGCTTTCAAAGCAGGAGTAAAGGAATGAGCCCCGATCTGTCCCTTACCGTGTCTGCCACCAAACCCAGTCCAGCTGCTCCCTTATAAGATCTCTCTGTGTACCTGCTGCACAGTGAGCACTTAAACACATAACTGTGGCATTGTACATAACACATGCCTATTGTCTTGGACAGGTCTTCCTTTATGCTAAGAGATTAGGTTCTATGCTCTACAGTGCATATCCTGTAAACTCTGCCCTTCACTTTTTGTTACAGTGAGTGCATCAAAGAACCTGCTGCACACTCCCCCAATCCAGCTCCTCCAGCTATTTGGCTATCACGCATCCAAAGAAGGGATGTTAAATATCGGTTAATTGAATAGTCGATCAACCTTGTAAATTCTTATTGGTTTCTTGACTATTCTATGGTCCCCGGGGGCTGAGCTGGCAACCAGTGAGCTCTGGCTTCACTCCTGAGGAGCCATGAGGGGAGCTGCGTTAGGGTTAGGGTTCCCCTTATGTACTAGCTGCCTGTTGCCCCACGCTGCTGCCTCTGAGACAGAGACAGCAGCACAAAGTGGCAGCAGCCCCTGTCGATGGTGGCGTCTGAGTTCCGGGACCCGTCACAAGCCAGGTGTCTGCCTACCCTGCTCCTAATACACTTTAAATGCAGAGCCGCAGCAGGGATAGGTCCTGGACCAGGCGCGAGCCAGGCTGCTGACAAGCCTACTAAAAAAATTACTGGCAGGGGAGAGGAGGGAAATGCATGTAGTCTAGAGCATTAACCTATAAGCTTTTGCTTATCGGTTAATTGGTTAATCGGCTACATTATTACATCCCTAATCCAAAGGTGATGGGGGAAAGGGGAATCAAGGGCAGCCTCACTCTCAACCCCCAGGGAACAAAAGGCTGTCTGTCATTCTCACACCTGTGTGATCGCTGAACTAGGGGATTTTAATACACCGCTTTCCCTTTTCCCCACGGCCCCAAAGCTCCCACCCTGAACTCCTTTTTGTCCCTGCCTCCTTGTTTTCGTAAATACAAATTTGTGATTTCTCAACAACAGAATCTTTATTGCTTGTGTGGCATGGTGTGGGAGAATTTACAAGCACACTTAATGCAGGGGGCACCTGATTAAGAGTAACACACATGACTGTCATATTGCTTTCTGGCCACTCACAAGGCTGTTTTTCAAAGCCTCTCTGATTTTCAGTGACCCTCAATGTGCTTTCTTATTGCCCTGGTGTCTGGCTGCTCTTAATTAGTGGCTAAGTGCTGTGCCCGCACTGGCATGAAATTTCCCCCCTTACTTTCACAGATATTATGTAGCACCACACAGACTGCCACAACAATTGGGAATCTTGTGGAGCCCTACCCTAGTCAATAAATTGTAAAACCTTCCCTTTAAATATCCAAAAGCACATTCTACTACCATTCTGCACTTGCTCAGCCTAAACAGGCAGTCCCCGAGTTACGCGGATCCGACTTATGTCGGATCCACAGTTACGAACGGGGCCCTCTCCCTGGTCTCCAGCCACTGGTCAGTTTCAGCAGCGGCTGACTTGGGGACGCCTGGGGCAGAGCAGCTGGGGTGCTGCTGGGTTGGTCCAGTAGTGCCACCGCTCCTCGGCGCTACTGGACCAACCCAGCAGCACCCAAGCTGCTCTGCCCCAGGCGTCCTGATTCAGCCACTGCTGAAACTGACCAGCAGTGGCTGAATCAGGATGCCTGGGGCAGAGCAGCTCGGGGGGTTCTGCCGGGTTGGTCCAGTTGCGCCCAGAGCGGCGCTACGGGACCAACCGGCAGCGCCCCAGCTGCTGTACCACAGGCGTCCGGAGCAAAGCCGCAGAGCACGGGGGCAGCGGGACAGCCCAGACGCGCCGTGGCTGTCCTGCTGCCCTCGGGCTCCGCGGCTTTGCTCTGCTTTGCTCCCCGTCCCCCTGGTCTGCAGACCCCCCGTCCGCTGCCCGCGTGTTCCACCGCTTTGCTCCCCGTCCCCCTGGTCTGCAGACCAGGGGGACGGGGAGCAAAGCAGAGCAAAGCCGCGGAGCCCGAGGGCAGCAGGACAGCCATGGCGCGTCTGGGCTGTCCCGCTGCCCCCGTGCTCCGCGGCTTTGCTCCGGACGCCTGTGGTACAGCAGCTGGGGCGCTGCCGGTTGGTCCCGCAGCGCCGCTCTGGGCGCTACTGGACCAACCCGGCATCACCCCAGCTGCTCTGCCCCAGGCATCCTGATTCAGTCACTGCTGGTCAGTTTCAGCAGCGGCTGAATCAGGACGCCTGGGGCAGAGCAGCTTGGGTGCTGCTGGGTTGGTCCAGTAGCGCCGAGGAGCCGCGCTACTGGAGCAACCCAGCAGCACCAGAGCTGCTCTGCCCCAGGCGTCCCCAAGTCAGCCGCTGCTGAAACTGACCAGTGGCTGACTACAGGAAGCCCCTGCCCCGGGCTTCCTGGAATCAGCCGTTGATCAGTTTCAGCAGCAGCTGACTTGGGGATGCCTGGGGTTCTTAAGTTGAATCTGTATGTAAGTCAGAACTGGCGTCCAGATTCAGCCGCTGTTGAAACTGATCAGTTTCAGCAGCGGCTGAATCTGGACGCCAGTTCCAACTTACATACAGATTCAACTTAAGAACAAACCTACAGTCCCTATCTTGTACGTAACCCGGGGACTGCCTGTAGTTAAACGGCTCCTATCTGTGGTCCAGGCTACCTGTGTATGGCTTCATGAGCCATGGGAGCAAAAGGTAGGCTAGGTTGCCAAGGATCACTATTGCCTCCAATGTTAATTTTCCAGTCTGAGAAGAAAGTTCCATCTGGCAGTTTTCTGAAGAGACTGCGTCATGCATCTTTCCTGACCATCCCATGTTTGTCTTGTAACGCACCAGTACCTGCGACACAAACAAGAAGTACCCCTTGAAGTTTATATACTCTTTGGCCAGGCAGTTGGGTACCAAGATAGGGAAATGCGTTCCATCTATCATCTCACCAGTTAGAAAACCCCATTGTGGCAAAGCTCTCTACCATGTCCTGCATGTTTCTCAGAGTCACTACCCTTCCTAGCAGAAGGATATTGGTTGCCTTGGCTACTTGGATCACAGCAGCCTCCAAGGTAGATTTTCCCACTCCAAATTGATTCCCAACTGACCAGTAGCTGTCTGGCATTGCAGGCTTCCACAAAGCTATTGCCACTCGCTTCTCAACTGTCAGAGCAGATCTCATTTTGGTATTGCTGTGCTTCAGGGTAGGAGAAAGCAATTTGCAAACTTCCATTAAAGTGGCCCTATGCATGCAAAAGTTTTTCAGTCACTCCTGATCATCCCATAGCTGCACAACTATAGAATCATAGAGCTGGAAGAGACCTCAGGAGGTCATCAAGTCCAGCCCCCTTCCCAAGGCAGGACCAATCCCAACTAAATCAACCCAGCCAGGGCTTTGTCAAGCCAAGACTTAAAAACCTCTAGGGATGGAGATTCCACCCCCTCCCTAGGTAACCCATTCCAGTGCTTCACCACCCTCCTAGTGAAACAGTTTTTCCTAATATCCAACCTAGACCTCCCCCACTGTAACTTGAGACCATTGCTCCCTGTTCTGCCATTCGTCACTACTTGTTGGCCTCCGTCGGTCAGTTGACCATGGATGACGTATCCTAGTTCTCGTCTTGGTTCGTGTCGAATTGTCAGGGACAGCGTCGTTGGTGGCTGAAAAGGCCAATCCGGGACAGGCATTCTTTGCCGCAGAAGTCGCAGCTATAAGTGGTTCCCTGGCTGTTGTTGTTGCGTAACTTCCTGCGGGCTCGCTTTTCTTCTGATGCACGCATCATGTTCGTTTCGCCTGACTTGAGCTGTGTGGTCAGGATGCCCCTCCACTTTGGGCGGTCTACTGCGAGGTCTTCCCAGGACTGCGTGTTTATGTCGATGGCTTTCATGTCCCTCTTCACGACATCTTTAAATCGCAGGTTCGGGCGCCCTGTGGTTCTCTTCCCAGATGCCAGTTCCCCGTAGAGGATGTCCTTTGGGATCCTCCCGTCCTCCATGCGGCGCACATGGCCAAGCCAACGCAGGCGACGTTGTCGGAGCATGGTGTACATGCTGGGGAGGCCGGCTCGAGTCAGAACTTCGAGGTTGGAGACTTTGTCTTGCCAGGTAATACCCAGGATGCGGCGCAGACCTCGTAGATGGAAGGCATTCAGTCTCCGCTCTTGTCTCGCGTATGTGGTCCATGTCTCGCTCCCGTACAGCAGGGTGCTGATGACGCAGGCGTTGTACACTGCCATCTTTGTTGCGGTTGTCAGCCTGGGGTTGGTCCACACTCGGGTTGTCAGGCGGGCTAAAGTAGAGGCTGCCTTCCCGATCCTCTTGTCGAGCTCAGCGTCAAGGGAGAGATTATTGGTGATGGTGGAGCCCAAGTACGTGAACTGGTGGACGACGTCAAGCTGGTAGTCGTCTACTGTGATGGCTGGTGGAGTGACAGTGTCCTGGCTTAGGACGTTTGTTTTTTTCAAACTGATAGTCAGCCCAAAGTCTTTGCAGGCCATGGAAAAACAGCTCATCAGCGACTGTAGTTCTTCCTGGGTGTGTGTGACGACTGCTGCGTCGTCGGCAAATATCATGTCCCTGATCAGCGTCTCGCGTATCTTCGTCTTGGCTTTGAGGCGAGAGAGATTGAATAGCTTGCCGTCCGATCTGGTGCGGAGGTAGATTCCTTCCGTTGCTGAGCCGAAGGCATGCTTGAGGAGCAGGGCAAAGAAGATCCCAAACAATGTGGGGGCAAGAACGCAGCCTTGCTTGACGCCGCTGCTGATGCTGAAAGGCTCGGAGCAACTGCCGTTAAACTGCACTGTTCCCTTCATGTCTGTGTGGAAGGATTCAATCAAACTCTGCAGTTTTGGTGGGCAGCCGATCTTGTGAAGGATTTTGAAGAGTCCGTCTCTGCTGACCAGGTCAAAGGCTTTGGTGAGATCAATGAAGGAGACGTACAGGGGCATCTGCTGTTCTCTACACTTCTCCTGGAGTTGTCGTAGGGAGAAAATCATGTCTACGGTTGACCGTTCTGCGCGGAAACCACACTGTGACTCCGGGTAGACACGTTCAGCCAGCTTCTGCAGTCGGGTCAAGATGACCTTAGCAAATACTTTGCCTACGATGCTAAGAAGGGAGATGCCTCTGTAGTTGTTGCAATCACTTCTCTCGCCCTTATTCTTGTAGAGGGTGACGATCTTAGCATCCCGCATATCCTGCGGTACGGCTCCTTCTTTCCAGCACTGACAGAGCACTTTGTGAAGAGGGTGCAGTAGGGAACACTTGCACTGTTTCAGCAGGTCTGGAGGAATCCCGTCGCTGCCGGGGGCTTTTCTTGAGGCCAGTTTATCAACAGCCTTGCTGAGCTCTTCTACTGTTGGCTCTGCATCAAGTTCTTCCATTATTGGCAGGCATTCAATGGCATCTAATGCTGCGGAGGTCACCGTATTCCGTCTGGAGTAGAGGTCGGAGTAGTGTTCCACCCATCTCCCCAACTGTTGTTGCTTGTCGGAGATTATTTCTCCAGTAGATGACTTGAGGGGTGCTGTTTTGCTCTTGGTAGGGCCCAGCGCTTTCTTGATGCCGTCGTACATGCCTCTTGTGTTCCCTAATATGGCTGCTTTCTGGATGTCGTTGCTGAGCTGCTGCCAATATTCGTTCGCACAGTGTCTGGCAACCTGTTGAGCCTTGCTCCTAGTAGCCCTGAGAATTTGTAGGTTCCTCTGGCTTGGTGACCGCTTGTATTCTGCCAGGGCGGCGCGCTTGGCTTCTATGACTGGAATCATCACAGAGGACTTTGCTTCAAACCAGTCGTGCGTCTTTGTGGTCCTCTTTCCAAAGGTTGCCAGGGCAGTGCAGTGCATTATGTTCCGCAGTGTTTCCCACTTTTCCATGGCAGAGTCTCCTGTCTGTGTGGCGTCACTACTGAGAACACCTAAACAATGTGGTCCTACCACTCTGTGCTTGTCTCACAGCACCAGAACCGGCGTTCTATTTTGTCAAGAGGATCAAATGCCCTCAGCATCTGCCAATTGCTCATCTTAAGTGCTTCACACATGAGTATGTCCATGGCATCCTCATATTTTTCCTTGCTCTGGCAGGCCCTGGATGGGATCTGGACATACTGCAGTATACTGCATGAGCTGTTTGCTATGATTGCCATAGTACTTTGCTGCTGAACAAGATCCATGTTTACCCAGCTATAGCATCTGCATAAATAACCAGAAAAAAAAAGGGTGTGAAAAAATTGTTTCGGGCCGGGGGGTGCGTTATGGGATGCTGACAACACGTACCCAGAACCAGCCACCATACTGTTTTGGTCCCATACGCACTGGAAGCATAACCCAGATTGCAAAGGGATGGCAGGAACTGTGGGTTAGTTATCCACAGTGTGTCACTGTCAAAGTCCACAGCAGCCACCCTACTGAGGACACACTATGTCGAACACTTGTGCACATGCACCTTCGACTTTACAAAATTGGGTAATAAAAAATCAACCTTAATAAATTTGACCTTATCTCATAGTATGGACAAGGTCTCACTCTTGCAAAAAGTGCTCTGATGATCATAAGCAGGCGGCACGTTGGCTCTGTTTTTAACGTAGAAGACACCACGTCCAGTGGTACCATTCCCACTACCATGACATGGGGGCCTTGGCTCAATACTGACTCAAAAGATTGCATGTCACTTCCAGAATCCCCAGTACCATTTCCAAGAGCACAATGGATTTAGCTTGTAGATCTCCCATCCAAGTACTACTTAGGCAAGGCTGCTTAGTTTGTGAGATCTTATAAGGCAATAGACTGAGGCAGTATGAAAAGCACGTGTGAGTTACTAACACAAACTTGGATGTGATTTAGGCCACTATGACTGTCACAGATAAGAAGCTTGAAGATGTTGGAATAAAACTGCAAGAGACTGAGAAGAAAATTGAGGACTTGAAGGTAACAACAGATGGGTTAAATGCTGTTATTGCTGATAATAGTAATGACTGTGAAGTATTGAAAAATCAATGTGATGACCTTGCAGACAAACTCAGACTAGGGAGTTAGATCATGTTAGATGGGATTCACGAAGGTATAAAGATATGGGAGACTAAAGTATTATTTTCTGAATTAATATAGCAAGTACTCTGGGAAAATTAATTTCATTTCCCTCTACAGCATATATTTTTCCCTAGAAAGCCATCAGAAGAATTTCTTACACAGAACTCTTACAAGCTAAGAAAATGTCCCATGGACTGTTGCTTTGGGGTCTCTCTGAATGGCCAGGAAGGATTTTTTTCCCCCTACACACTGTTTCACAGACTTAGGTATTATAAGGTTTTTATGCACATTTTCTACCTTCCTCTTAAGCATTAGATTCTTATGACAAAAACATTAGCTTTTATGAATCATTATGCCAATAAATATAATCCCAAACCACCATAGTATTTTATATTTAAAAAGAGAATCCCTGAGAGATGGAAGATGGCTGCAGAAAATCATGATGACTATTCAAATTTGATAAAGAAATTTAAAATACTTTGTGGTGCTGATTACATAATTTGCTCATATAGCTGCCTTTTGTTGGAAGTTATTAGTTTGGGCTGTTACAGCAACACCGCAATTGTAATTAAATCCATTATGCACCCGTATTTTCAAGTGATTTCAACTTTCTTCAATAATTATAGTCTTTGGACTGACATTTATTAATGCCAAGTTTATAGCATTGCAGATCCCCTTCCCCCGTCCCTCTCGATAATAGATTTTATCCCTATACAAGTGCTGAATATACTCCCTCTACAGGATACTGACACCATACCAAAAGGCATTTGAAAACTCTGAGATGTTTAAAAAATAATGGGTAATAATCCATTTGGCTGTTGTGGAGATGTATAGGCAAGAAAAAAGGTCCATGGTTTGATTACTTGAGTATGTGAGTAATTTTAGTTATAGTGTGAATTCAAGCGGGGAGAAGTTGCTGCCGAATGGAAGACACATGCAAATTGTCACTGTCGCATCCTAGGAATTAAGCATTGCTAATTCTGTGAAGGCAAGTGAAATTCAAGAGTCAACAACATAAATTTATTCTTTCCTTGAGAGGCATAGGTTGGTCACTTTCCTCCTCTCCAGGGCCCAAACAAACAATTTTATCTCCTGGCAGATAAAAAAAGGTATTCCCTATTTGCCACAGTAAAAAGAGCCTTAATGATTCTTACTTTTTAAACATGTATGTAAGCGCCTATATGGGGAAGAGATGTCCAATGACAGAAGCCTGTTTAATCTTGCAGAGACAAAATAAGATCTAGAAATTTAATCTGGACAAATTCAGACTGAAAACAGGATGCAGATTTTTAACAGCGAGGATAATTGACCATTGGAACAGCTTCCAGAGGAATTTGATGGATTCTCCTGAAGACCAAATGTCTGTCTAGATGTGGTCTAGTTCAGCCAGAAATTATTATTTTGATGGAGGAATTACAGAGTGAAAGTCTATGCAGGAGGTCAGAATAGGGGACCATACTGGTCCCCTTGTGACTTTATAATCTGTAAGGTCCCCATTTCACCAGAATGGAACTCAACAATTCAGGTATCCCCTTGAGGCATCAAAGCAAGTGAGAGACCACTGCTTCCAGAGGACAAAGTCATGTGTCCTCTTTGCTCATTTGGAAGGAAACAAAACCCATTCCTCCAAGAGACTCTGCCCAACAACCCCCTCCCCATCCTCTTCATGGCTTCCTATTAACAAGCCCTAATTGATAAACTCTTACTCCAAAGCTGGAAGCAAATGCAGCTTTTCCCATGATTGAATCCAGTTACTCTCCATCTGGGTATGGGACATACACAGCCTGTTACAGAAGAAATTAGATTTTAAGGATTCATCTACAGCAGAGAGAGAAAATATTGCAGTGATAAGAGAGAATCTCTACCTTTTCCATAGTAGAGATGAGTCAGCTAGGATTGTCTAAGACTGGAATGCATCAAACTCCACTGTGGCTCTCTCTTCTACATAGGTGACACACTGTGGGAACCTAACCTTAGCTTATTTGGGTTTTTTCATGGTATTTCCGTGACTTTGCTTGGTGAGACAAAGGAGAAGGGAATGTATGGTCCTACATGTTTCCATTCTAGTTTTGATAGCTTTGGGCTGGTACTCAGCAGGATCTCCCACCATGACAGCTTTTTATAATTCCACAGGAAACATAATTCTAAATGGGCCACATACAGTGTGTGTTGGTGGTCTGCAGAGAGTTAGCTGCTCAAGAGGTGCTGGCTCCCTCCTTATTTTTAGCTGCTGAGTGATATTAAAAACCCTAAAAAATACACTGAGGATTTTCCTAAGCAAGTGTTGTAGCCGTCTCAGCAATGGTGAGTGATCATGAACAAGAGAGAACATGGTCCCTAGCATCACAAAAGGGGGGATAGTGATCCATGAGACACTGGCAGCAGGAAAACACAGTCCAAACTATGCAAAAGTTTGAGTCTATAGAATAGAAGCTCTGGTGATGTGTTCAGTGAAAAGGAACTGAATATTGTCTGGATTTTGAAGGG
This sequence comes from Pelodiscus sinensis, assembly GCF_049634645.1. Lineage (NCBI taxonomy): Eukaryota > Metazoa > Chordata > Testudines > Trionychidae > Pelodiscus > Pelodiscus sinensis. The sequence continues at coordinate 50,798,181 of NC_134721.1, forward strand.
ACCTCTGTGATGTTTGGATAGTATTCCAGCATACTACTTGCTCACTGTTTGATGTACTCCCACGTTCTCCCCTATTCATCCAAAAACATAATAAAAAACATTTGCATTCACTGTTGTATCTGGCAACAGACCATTGAAGACTTTTCTGTACTCACTCTTAGAACTTTGAAATGCGAGACTGTTTTACATTATGTTAGTATTGATCGTGAAAATGACTAACTAAAAGGATAAATCTAATATTTAATCATATGACTCACAATTATTGCATACACAGGTAAATACATTCTACAGTTATTTAGTAGTGTTCTAATACAATACATCTCCCATAGTATTTACCTGTGGTATTCACCTTCCACCCTTGCCTGTGATTTAAATTCTAATCTTTGATATAACACAGCCGTTTTCCTGAATTGACTTTATTAAGAAGCAAGGTTCAAAGGGGTAGCCATCTTGCCGTATCTGCAAAAACAACTAGGAATTCTGTGGCACTTTAAAGACTAACAGATTTATTTGGGTATAAGCTTTCAGTAAATCACAGAGGTAGGGTTATATTATATATCATGGGTTCCCAAACTGGGGGGCGGGGGTGAGGCGACCCAGCCCTCCCCCCTAAGTTTCGCTGCTAATTTTGTTTTTCGGCCCTGGTCAGTTCCTTTTTTTTTTTGCTCAACAAGTTTTGCAGCTATTGGGAGAGGAGGGGGCATGATGCCAAAAAGTTTGGGAACCACTGTTATATATCAAAAGAAGGGAGTTATTTATCAAGTGTAGGACCAGTGTTAACAAGGCCAATTCATTCAGAGTGGATATGACTCACTTCCAGTAGTTGATGAGGGAGGTGCGAATACCAAGAAAGAGGAAATTGCCTTTGTAGTGAGATAACCATTCTAAGTCCTCATTCAGTCCTAATTAAATTTACAAGTGAATTGCAGCTCTGCTGTTTCGCTTTGTAGTCTGGTTTTGAAGGGGTTTTTAATAACAGGATGGCTACTTTTAAATCTGTTACTGAGTGTCCAAGAGAGGGGAAAGTTTATTATGAGGGACATTTTCAAGGCCTTATGTAAGGCATAGTATACTATTATACCTTATATAAGGCACATGTACAATTGAGCCAATTATTCCCTGGCACCAGGCCCAAGCTTAGATGGACTCTGTTGTTCTCCCTTCCTACCTACAGCTCTGTGCAGGGGGGGCCTACAGGACATGATGGGGAACCCAAAGTACCCTGGGAGCTGTAGTTCCTTGGCCAGCTCCCTGCCTAGATAGCTGGCCATGGAGCAGGGATGGGACTGCATTTCCCAGCATTCCCCTTGGCTGCTAGCAACAAGAAAGGCAGGGGGAGAGAGTGGGGAAAGGTGTGAGCCATACACAACAGCCTGCTGTGTAACCTGTCCAACACATTATCAATAAACTACAGCCTATACTGGAACAGGATACCATACTCAAAGAGGCTCTGGGAGACAGACCCATAGTATCCTATAGACAACCACCTAACCTCAAGATGATTCTTACCAACCACCACAGGACATACCACACTAATACCAACCCTGGTACCTTCCCTTGCAACAAACCCCGTTGCCAGCTTTGTCCACATATTCATTCTGCTGATACCATTATTGGACCTAACCAAGTGAGTTATAAGATCAAGAACACATATTCCTGCGCATCCAGAAATATAATCTATGCTATCATGTGCCGAAAGTGTCCGTCTGCTATGTACATTGGACAAACATCTCAGACACTTCGCCAAAGGATTAATGCCCACAAAACAGATACGAGACAAGATCACAAAGAAAAAACAGTTTCTTGCCATTTTAACCAGAAAGGACACTCTCTCACTGACTTAACCACCTGCATTCTGCTACAAAGACCTTTTACATCTGCACTTGAAAGGGAATCCTCTGAACTGTCATTCATGTTAAAATTCGACACTCTCTGAGAAGGAATGAACAAACACTCAAACTATCTTACCCATTACCAAGATAGCTTCCCCAATTATCACCTCTAATACCATTAGCTCACAAACATCCCACTCTCCCCACCTCTAATATCATCAATTCACAGACACTTACCTTCCTTCCTTTCCCCACCCCCCTGCATCCCTCTCCTGTTCTGAAATGTGATTTGTCCTTTTCATATGTGTTCATTTTTTTAATTGTATCCTTTGGTATATATGGTTGTGACTATTTTCTTCCACTATTTGATCTGAGGAAGTGGGTCTGGCCCACGAAAGCTCATCATCTAATAAACCATCTTGTTAGTCTTTAAAGTGCTACATTGTCCTGCACTTTGCTTCAGCTACCCCAGACTAACACGGCTACATTTCTATCACTATTCTGCTGTGCATAAGCTGCTAGAAGGAGGTGGTGCTGTGATTGGGAAACACATGTGCATACAGGCAGCTTTGGCCCAGATCCCATCCTCTGAAGCCTTCCCCAGACTGAATTAGGGATACTGGTGGCTTCGGTTCACCGCCCCCAAGGAAGGAACTGAGAGGGCTGAATGAACAATGAACCTCCAACTTAACCCTAGCAAGGAAGGTATGTGGACCCCACCAGGAGTGGTTAATATGATACGTTTAAAGGAGGGAAGGCTCTACTAGAGGGCCTGGGCAGCTTTAGGTAAAATACCAGGTACTACACAGGATGATTTGACATCCATGAAAGCAGAAATGGGCTTTTCCTTTCCATATGTATCTAATACTTAGAAAAGGAATCTAACACCTGCCCTCCAGATCTGAACAGACGTGCTCAAGTTTAATTTGGGCTGCTGTTACATCATTTCTCCAAAATCAAATACTGATCCACTGTAATCTCTTGTAGAAAAAGTAGGGTACAGTTGAGCAATGAATTCTGGCATCTCCCAGTGCTAACTGGGGCTGGAGTTGCTATTTTCAACAGCCATTACCAGTTTTGTGGGGTAAGAGGTTAGTTTTCTTCTTTTAAAAAGAAGACAGTAATATTGCACTGGTATTTCCCCACAGACACAAAGGCTATGTCTAGACTGCAGGCTTCTTTCGAAAGAGGCTCTTTCGAAAGCATCTTTCGAAAGAGCCTCTTTCGAAAGATCGCGTCTAGACTGCAGGCGGATCTTTCGATAGAGGAAATCCGTTTTTTCGAAAGAGAGCACCCAGCGAGTCTGGATGCTCTCTTTCGAAGACGGCCTCTTTACATTGTAGAACGCCTTCTTTCGAAAGAGGAACTTTCGAAAGAAGGCGTTCTTCCTCGTGAAACGAGGTTTACCGCCATCGAAAGAAAAGCCGCGTTCTTTCGAAATAATTTCGAAAGAACGCGGCTTGAGTCTGGACGCAGGGGAAGTTTTTTCGGGAAAAGGCTACTTTTCCCGAAAAAAACCCTGAGTCTGGACACGGCCAAAGAGTGGAACAAAAGAACAAAGGTGCCTCAACTTTTCTTCATTGTGTGAGACAGTCTTACAGTCTGGATCTAGATATCCTCTACCCACACAAACTGAAAATTACTCCACTTTACTGGGTGCTGGGGAAGGGATTTATCAGAATTGATCAAGTAGCTGCTGGCTGTGGAAGTTTAGAGCTGAGACCAGGACTACATACAGGGTGTGTCTAGACTACATCCCTCTTTCGACAGAGGGATATAAATTGGACACTTTGAAATTGCAAATGAAGCCAGGATTTTAATTTCCTGCACTTCATTTGCAAGGCTTGACAAATCTGCTTATCTACTCGCCCGGGGCAAGTAGATTTCAGCCCCTCACCCCATTCACCAGCTGTGAGCACATGCGCAATGCAGGTCTGGTGCATGCGCGGTGCGGGGCTGGCAAGTGGGTTTTTGCCGTGGTCATCGAGCCCTGTTCATTTGCATAATCACGTCATGGCGCTCTTTCGAAAAAGCGCTATTTTAAAAGTGATACCGCAGTCTAGATGTGGTTCTTTCGAAAATAGAAGCCTTTTTTGAAAGATCTTGTAAACCTCAGACTAATCCCTTTCTATCTTTCCAAGCTGCTCGAACAGGGCCGGCCCACAACATTTTGGCACCTGAGGCAGGGAGCTCAAATGATGCCCCCATACCTCCTCGGTTGGGCCAAAACTTTGAAAGGTCTCAATGCTCTGGGTCCTAGTGGTGCTCCCCTTCCCCAGTCTGGCACCTGAGGCGGCCGCCTCAGTTCGCCTCATGGTAAGGCCGGCCCTGTGGTCAAACTAACATCTAGGTCTAAGCCCTTATCTCCCTTTTTAACTATTTCAACCTTCTCCCTGATCTTCCCAGTGCCTTGTTCCACTCACCACCATTCAAAATGTCATTGTTAGAATCACCTGGCTGGCCTAACATTCTGACAACGTCCCCCCATCTCTACCGAGGCGTCCCTGCTCTTCTGTCACATCAAGTTCCCCCACTTCCACCCATCACTGTCAGCATCCTTCATCTTTTTGTACACTTATCCCATAAGCCCCTTTGTACTTTTCTCCATCCTGCCCCCGGTCTGCCAGGAACACCCTTCCAAAACTGGCAATGAAGACTCCATCAAAAAGGTTGGATTTTTCATTTCCCTGGAAGGACTCAGATGAACTACTCAGTCAGCAAGAGGGAAACCAAATGAGCAGCCATACCTGCTGGAGGGAAGGAAGCCAGAGCACAGTCCAGGGGAACAGACAGCCATACGACCGCTGCCCTCCCCAGCCCTTAGAGTTGCTCAGAGCACATTACACAGCGCTCCAACAGCAACGTGAAGGGCCTGGGGCTGTAGGCACCTTTGTTGCCACAATAGTGGTAGCAGCGACCAGGAGCCCTGGGCCCTTTAGAATTGTCAGGTCCCAGGGCAGTTGCCCCACTTTTTGTCCATCCTCTCTCCCCCATCAGTGGGCCTGGTACAGTCAGGTATCTCACTGTGATCTTCTTCAGATAATGAGTGCACAGATCATAGCGTTCAACTGCTCAGAGATGGAAAGTGTTCCCTGTCACTGCAACAATCTGTGCATCTAGGTGCCACGACAAGTTCAACATAACCCCAAACCTAAGCATAACTTAGAATGGTGGTCAGATGCATTGATAGATAGTGAGGCTGCTATCTTGGTCATACCTGGAAGTGTTTTATTCTTTCTGCAAAGGCTGTCAGTAGCAATTAACTCAAGCAATTAACAGGAAACAAATTAACTCGATTTTTTAAAACAGTCATTATTAATTGTAGTTTTAATTGCACTGTTAAACAATAATGGAATACCAATTTAAATTTATTATAAATATTTTGGATGTTTTTCTGTAACACAGAATACAGAGTGTACAGTGCTCACTTTATATTACAGCAGTGACATGTGAATATCTCTGCTCACTTTCAGGTCACCTGAAGTGGGCAGCATTATTCCCTGTAAATGTAAACAAACTTATTTGAGCAACTGACTGAAAAAGAGGTAGGAGTGAGTAGACTTGTAGGCTCTAAAGTTTTACATTGCTTTGGTTTTGGATGCAGTTAGATATTAAAAATCTACATTTGTAAGTTGTATTTTCATAATAAAGAGACCACACGACAGTACTTGTATATGGTAATTTGAAAGATGCTATTTCTTTTGTTTACCTTTTTACAGTGCAAATATTTGTAATAAAAAAGACTGCGTATTTTGTAATAAAAATCAATATATTTTAAAATGTACAAAAACATCCAAAATTTATAAATGTAAATTGCTATTTTATTATTGTTTAACCATGTGATTAAAACTGTGATTAACCATGACTTTTTAAAAAAAAATCCTCATGATTATGATTTTTTTAAACATTTAATAGCCCTACTTCCTACCATTATCACTTCTGCATTCTCTAAATTATGATTGAGCCAAATAATTTTCATCCATCTGCTTATTTTTTTCCAACACTGAAACAAAGGAAGCTGCATCATTTGAGAAGTATTAGTGCATGTCATCTGCAGTCCATAGTAACTTGGTGTATACAGTAATCTAATGTATATATAAATATTTCATACAAAAAGCTCCAGGCAAAGACAAAAATGGTGCAAAGTAAAGTGCTCATTTGGTGTTTGCACACTTTGACAAGTACATGTGGAAATCCAATGAAATTCAAAGACATCATCTATTCATATAAATTCTCATTTAGTATATACGTATCTTTTGTGCCAGTGAAACACAGGGAGTTTATTAGTATTAAATGTTTTTAACAATGAGCATGCATTAAATATGGGCTTCTTTAAACTATAATAATTTGACCAATCAAATTGCACATTTCCAGACCAATGAAAGGCAGATATGACATATGGACTACATCTCTGTCAAATGTGACATTTCCATCACCTGCTAACAGCTTTAAAAAAAGAAAGAGAATTTTTTTCAAAAAAAAGTTACAATTGTTTCTTAGCAGAAAATCTGATTTCCCCTCTCACTCCCTCCCCCAATCCTTACATCTCTGAAATATATTTGATGAAAAATTTAGGGAAAAAATGTGCAGAGAGCAAGAATACCTAATTTTTGCTGAAAAAATAAAATATTCAGAAAGTTATAAGCAACTAAAAATGACAGTTTATAATGGAAACATTTATGTAGCAACACTTATAGTTAAGGTTATATGTGCCACTCAAATAAATATGAGAGCAGATTTAAAAATGGGGGTGGAAGGAAATCTACAAACATTTTCATTAAAAAAAAGATCTGCTTTTCACTAGGGCATATTTCTTGTTCATTTTCTGCTCAGCCCTAGCCACTGATATTGAAAATGATGGACAAAAGCACAAAATCCTGCTTCATTCCACATGTGGCAGGCCTCAGTCTGGATCCTATGATGCACTTAAACATGTGCCTAACTACCATTATGTGAAAAGCTCCATTAATTTCAATAGGCTACTCACATGCTTAAAATTCCATAAGTGAACTGCTGGTTTAGGGACTAGAGAGTGATGTTTATGGTTTGGGAAGCCTGTTTGAGATAGTGAAGAACTACCACATTTACTTCTGCCAGGTCTCTTATGCTTATCTTCAGCCCCTTAGAGTGAAGGCTGTCCCTAGCTCCATGGCACGGTAGGCAAGGAAAGTATTTGCTGCCCCTCCATTTGTTAAACTTTTGAATAGCTTACAGCTCCCCAAGCCTGGCATCCAAGGCAGTCCCTAAATCCAGCCCTGCGTGGTCAACACTACTAAAGCCTGTTAAGAGATCTAATAGTATAATCATGAAGTTCTGTTTCCTATCCAAGGCCAAGAATTCCATCAGCAAACTGTGCCATATCTCTACCAGAAGCCAAAGGGTACAGGTGCCTGCAACGGTGAGGTCACTGGAGTTTGGTCACCACCACTTTCTTAATAAGCTTTTCCAATTAAGGGAGATTGGAGATTAGGTGATGATAGTGCCCAGTGTAAGATACTTCGGAAGGGGCTGGACTATTGTATTCTTTGGTGTGGTAGGTAAATTGCCTTCTTTGAAAGAGATTACTGTGATTTCAATTATAGTAGCCAGATAAACCTTTTACATATCCTGCTATTTTAAGTATCATCATAGATATAGCAGTAACTGTTATAAACCCTGTAAATTAAGGATAATGTCACTGTTTTCTAAGATGAGTTTAGCTCTGTGCTGCAGCAGCTTATTATTTGGCCTTTCCAGATCACACAGTGCTGGAACTTATTGCATATATTCTCAGTTGAGGAATGTATTGTTTAAACGGATTAACATAACTGATCTGTAATGGATTTAACTGTAAAGTATGTAGCACACTTTCTGCACATTTAACAGTTACATCTTTACAAATACAAATCTAAAGTCAATTAAATAAATCTCCTTATTGTACCCTGAAAAGGAAGCTGAGACAGAGATCGCATGAAGTCTACTGGGGGCCTTGCTAGGGCCAATGTATTCTAAGGTATGCTTACACTTTGAGCTAGTGGTGTGACTCCCTGTTCAGAGAGACATAGTCACGCTAGCTCCCCCAAAGCATGTGCACTCAAAACAGAACAGAGATGCAGCGGTGGGACAGGCTAGTCAGCCCAAGTACATTAAAATCTCAGTTGCACACACGCTCAGGGCAGCTAACACTGTCGTGGCCACATTTTATTTTTAGCATGCTAGCCTGATGAGAGCTAGCCCAAGTAGGTTTTTGAGATGGGAATCACACCTCCAGCTCCAAGTGTAGACATCTCCTGTGTGGAAGGTACTCAGATAGATGAAAGTATATAATAGTATAAAAATAACATACCTAAAAGTGCTCTGATACACCTCTGCTGTTTCCAAATACAAACTTAGAAATAACATGAGCTATTTAAGTTGAGAAAGGAGCAACTTTACATGTAAAATAATGAGGTTTAAGAATTTTTAATACATGCACATTGTGTTCCATACCACAGATTAGATGCATAAGATGCACCAGGGAGAAATCTCAACAATTTAAACAAAACTTAGGATATTTACATTGCAGCAAAGTATCTGGAATCATTCCAATGCATCATTATACCAGATTTTAATACCATTCAACCATGTTTATTTAAATGTAGAGAATAGATGCAAAACATTTTGAATAAACTTAGTTTCTGATTAACAAGAAAGGAAGTTATTACATCAGGGAAGGTTATTGCCCTTCAGCTGAGCGGTTGTGGAATTAACTGGGATTCTAAGTATTACATTACTAGTACAATTTTATATTTGCTGAGATTTCAAACAGAATTTGAATGTCATTTTAAACTGTAATATAACTTTGCTAATAAAAGCAAAAAGATCACTCACTTTTAAAACTGAAATGCATGTAATGTTCATGCAAGGCACAAAGACTGACAGCATTGGACAAGTCAGCTTATTAATTAGTGTTTATAAGAAAGGGAAAGTATTTTTAAAGTGTTAGAATAATCTTGATAATAGTTTCTCTGTCCAGCAGCATTTTTTCTCATTTATGGTTAAACTCCTTTTAACTGATTTTGTAAAATATATAAAATAAATCTCTATTATCCCCACCAGAGACATATCCAAATTACAAAGAACAACAGGGGAGGGGGAGAGGGAGAGAAGGGGTCAGCTAATCTGTCTCCCCTTTGCTCACTAGCAAAATTTATTTTTCTTTATTTACTAAAGATATTTATCTATTTATTAATCATATGTGGAAAATGATGCTGTTTGAAATTTCTGACTAAGAGTACAATCTTGCACTCATTCAAGTTAACAGACATTTTGTTCTTGAATTGGATCCCATCTGCGATTCAGCAGCACGTTTTGGTTCATGGTGAGGACTGGGGTCTTTTGCTAGATTTTTTTTTTTATGAAACCTGAATGGTATCTAATGGTTATAACATTTTCATACCTTCTGTTGTAAAATCCTTTATCTTTAAAGGACTTTCACATATACTAAAAATTCAGCAGGACAGGTCTATTACCTGTTGTCAGATGCTAGTATCTCAGTAACACACTTGCATGCTTGTGCCTATCATATAAGTGTATACTATAGTTTAGAACGTTTTTAAAAATATCCATTAATTTGGGGTTCCTTGACTTTTGGGCTCCCAAGTTGAGAGACTATGACCTGCCTTTGAGAGAACTGCTAAGAAGCACTTATTACCCTATTTCCAATGAATAAAAAGTAGGTATTCAGCACTCTGAATATGAGGCTCAAATTGTTTCATATTGGACCCTTTTGCAAATTTGGGCCATTATGATTTCTTATCTCACAGGTTTAAATACAAGACTTAACATTTCCAACCCCCCAATACTATCAATAGGCATGTTGAGTCCTACAACTAAATGCTGTTCAGGAGTAAAAATCCCGCTCAGCTCAAAAGTCAGCATTACAGTGCTAGATATCATTCTAACAGCTACTGAATACTAGTTTGATACCTGGGCAGTGTTCCAAAAGGGAACAGAAAACCTGAAGATAAAAGAACTGACTATTCTAAGGAAGCTAATCCACTTTCTCCTTGCATGCATATCTGAACATAGAGCCTGTAGTTTAGAAATAAAATGCTGTGTAGATATTGAAGTTCTGTGCCTAGGGTTGTTAGTATTAGAACTTTGGCATCTCAGAGTTAAGGTTGACTTGCAGTTTCCATTGTAAACATTTTTATTTTTAGGGCTGAATACCTCAACTTTTTTCCATTAACACCAAGTTTTTGGCCCTTTGGCATTTTTTTCTAGAAAATAAAACAGAGTGTATTATTAATCATTTGAAAATCCACTATGTATGTGGAAAATATACACTGTTCTTAATAATAAATACATTTAAAGTTGTCTTGATATTATGACTGACATCAAAAGGTCTCTGGAGATACTGAAGTATCAATCAGAAGTATCCTACAACATGTTAAGATTGTTATAGTTTCCACTGTAAATCTTTTTCCATAGTTACATATCTCAAAACAAGCAAAATGCTGAAACAATTGTCTCTAGGTCATTCTAGGCTAGGGGATCAAGAACTCAATACTAACGGACTTCACAATATTGTTTTGCTTTACCTGCTGCTGGTCAGAGTTCATTTGCAGCTGAAAATTATGTTGATAATTAACGTGGGAGCTTAATTCTGAATCCCATATTTATGAAGGAAAGCTAGGTGTGGAATTCCTGATCTGATTAGAAAGCCAATGAAAATTTCATCTCCCCTTAATGACTGCCACAAAAGGAAGCACAGAGATTCCATGTGGATTTAAATTTTAAATGGTACTTTAAATTCTTTAAACTCTTTTTAAATTGTAGAATAATCTCAAGGCCTGATCCTGCTTCCACTAAGATAAATGATAAAATAAACATTGACTTCAGGGGAGCAGGCTTCAGATTTAGTTTTATATTTGTTTCAATCACTGCTGCATTTGATTTCAGACAAACAAGCTTTTAAAAAGCAGACAGTTACCACAAACGGCTTGTCTACATGGGGGAAATGATTGGAATAGCTACTCCAGAATAGCTCTCCATATGAATACTCTATTCCAAAATAATTAGTGTGCTTTATGGAACAGTTTATTCCACAACAACTATTCAAACCCTTAATGTGGATTATTCCTTTACAGTATTCAAACAGCTAAAATCTTTAAGATGTAAAATTAAACAACGAAACATATGCAACAACTTTTTCCTATTTTTAATTCTCCAGACTAAATGAAAGACTGTGCAGTGCAAATCTGCAAAATATACTGACACTTGATAGTACTGAGGCAATCTGGTCAGTAAGATTCAAAACAAGATTCATATTTATACATGTAGGAGTTGAATCTGTAGTTACAATCTTCCATTGATAGGAACTTAGAGAATTCTCATTCCAAAGGAGAGCTATTTCCCAATAATGGTCAATACTCCATCTGATATTCACTTCAGTTATCAATGCATCGGGTATAACTGCTCTCAGAATTTTATGCTACCTGTTGAAACTGTGAGTGTTATTCTTATAAATCTAAATGACTAATTATTTTTAATCTTTCTAAGTTATTTACCATGATGATTTCTGATGGCAGAGGGTTTCACAGCTGTAAGTATATGTGAGGATGCAAAAAAAAAGTATTTCCATTTCTTCTGTTTGGTGAGTGTGTATATATATCCCTCCTATGGGACCTGGGTGCCTAATATAAATTAATAAAACACCATGTTAACTCTCACAGCTAAGAGGATAAACAACTCACCTTCCTGTAACTATCAACCATAATAAATAGCCCAGTATTGTTCCACAGATAAGGAAATACTTAGAGAAAAACCCTTGCCTTCCCTGCTCTGAAGTTAGCAAACTTAGATTCTGGCACACTTCCAGAATGAGCAAGTATAACAGCTGGTTCTTGCCCTAAAAGAGGTCTCCCTCCACCCCTTAAAGGTTTGCATTCATAGACTGTCTGTCAAAGTCCCTGGGAGGCATGGGTCAGCATTCATGTCACACTGCCTGTTAGTACCCAGCTTGGGCCAGCTATTGAGTCAACCAGCAGACCAAATTTGGTGATGAATCCAGGTCACATGCTACCTGAGGCATGTTGCACATTCACTAAAGCCATGTCTCCCCTTGCGGGTAGATCGATGCTGCGGCATCATGGTGTTAAATTTAGCAGTTCTAGTAAAGACCCACTAAATCGAACACTGAGAGTGCCCCCGTCAGCACTGGTACTTCTACTCCTCATGAGGAGTGAGGGAAGTTGAGTGTTTCTCCTATAGACCTCCCACTGCAAGGACAGCCCCAAAGCTCCACTTACGGTTCATCAATTCCAGCTACTTTTTTTACATAGCTGAAATTGCATACTTTAAGCCGACCTTCCCTGTAGCGTGGACTTGGCTTAAGAAGAGTCAAAGCATCTTAGCTGATCTCAGTTGCAGCACAGCTTCAAAGAAAGGGAAGGTTTCCCAAGGGAAGGCAGGTACCAAACCATACATGGCTTAACAGATTAGAATCCACACCTTTCATTGCTCCTGGAAGTTCGCAGAGCCACCAACCCACTCCTCCAAGTTCTACATTTTCTAAACATTCCAAGTGGTGTCTAAAGATAGGCCCAGGCAGAGCACGCTGCAGCAGTCAAACCTGAAGGGACAGTGCCGTTTTAAAGAAGGAAGTGACAGTTCCATTGTTCACCATAGATGAAAAACAGGACAATGAGCTACCTGGGAAGCTAAGAGCAGCTGGGAACCTACGAATACCCCAAGATAGTCTATCTCTTTGGCTAATGATGGGCATTCTCCATTAACAAACAAAGTAGCCAAACCTCTATCAGCAGCTCTTTAGGTTGTTTTCTCTAGCCAACATGCATCTCCGCCATAACTGCTGAGTTGAGCCTCAGCCAACATGTTTTCGCAAGGCCTGTGCAGAACCCGGAAATTATTCAGTCTCAATCTAATGGTAAGCACAGACAGGGCAGTTTTAATGCATAACGGTAACAGCATATCCCCAAAAATTAACACAAACACTCTCAAAGGACCTTGAGCATGTTGCACAGAAGGGATAACCGGGTGGAACCACAGATGAGAAGGGCCTCACAGATCCTATGAAACAATTCTCAAAGGAAGGAGCAAAGCCAGTGAACAGTTCCACTCACCCCTTTTAGATCCTGCCAGCATATCAGAAACACCACGTAGGCAACATTAGCCCAAGCTCTAGTTCTAACAAAATCATCAGACTCTTGACTTTTGCCCAGACCCAGGAGTTCATCAAATCTCTTTAACATACCCAATCCTGAAACCAAGTGACAGGAATCCAGGAAATAAAAAGATGCACGCTAAAGTGTAATCTTCCCCCAAAATGAAACGTATGAGACATGGCATCTCAAAAGATGACATTAAGTGATGGCTTCAAAAGAAAGGTGTAGCCATTGTTTCTTTAAGGATGGCATTTGTCCTCCCAAGAAGAGACAACAATCCCCATTGGTAACAAACTTAAAAAAATTTTGACGGCCTTTGACCAGGTATGAGAAACCTGGATCCATCTCACAGGTAATTTGTCAGGTAACGTGACAGAGTAATGATTTCCGAACCATATCCATGGACCACCAGAGGTCTGCAGAGCACTGGCTAGTCCCAATGATACCAGCTCCTCATCCTCATATGCAGGCAATAAAGTACAATAAATGAAAGCCTCAAGTACATTCAATACTTTTCCAATATTCATTTGCTACAAGCAATTGTCAATTGAGAGGGTGGGGAATTAGGAATGTGATGTGAAGTAGTCCATGAACTATCTCTATTAAGGTGTGATGCACACTATGGAAAAGTTTGGAAAGCCCCAATACAGAGGAATCAGGAAAACACCTGAGCCATTTCCACAAAAATAAAACAGGCATTATGGAATTTTTAAGAAATCCCACATCCTTTTAGGTTACTTGAAAATAATAATCAGTGAAGCTTTTCCCCCTTTAGAGATTACTAGTTTACATGACTTCTTTGTGTACACTCTTGTAATATCCAAACTAATCAATGTATTTATTAAGTTTGTAAATCATTCAGCAATAAAATGAAGAACTTTTTTGTGCCTATCATAAGTGCACAAAATGCGTGACACGAGTAGAGATGTTTGCACATATTTTATTGAATCAAATTACATTATTTTTAAAATAGTAATTTTCCGTGGTAGTGTAAAATACAGACATACACACACACTTGCAAGACTGAAGTGTCTAGAGACAGCCATCATTTTCATTCTCACAGCCCCTATTTATTTTTACAGTCCATCTGAATTTTTAGGTTTGCTGCTATTTCTATTCAAGATAATTAAAAATTAACATAGTTCTCAAGGTAAGGATACACCATCTGTTTTGCTAGTACGTTCTTTCCCTTCTAATACCACTCAGAATATCCTATTTGACTATCACTAAGTTTTGTCATCATTGAGCTGTCCACAGTCATGCAGAAATCATTTTCCTTCAAAAGTCATCAGTGTAAACAAGTATCTTAACTAGTCCCTTCTTATTTACTTGTCTATGTGGACTTTTCTCTGCCATCGTTCTGTCTTAACATTTTAAATCCTACTTGAGTTCTTCTCACAATCCTCTTTAGTCTTGGCCATTTCATTTTTGTCACCACTCTGTCCACCCCTCTTTTCCAAATCTAATACATAAAGGAGAATGTTTGTAAGTTTGTGCACTAATTACTTGGACACTATAAGAGCTACTGCAACCAAACTGTGCATGGGATAACCTTATAACCAGGAGAAGATTTTAAGGTATTTTTGGACCCAATTGGGCCCAAACTCATGCTGTAAAAATCAAAAAGTAACCTGCTGCGCTGCAGGGGACACCCTGCCCACCCTAGATCCCATACCCGCCACGTGCAGAGCCCAGCACAGTCCGGGACTCACCCTCTCCCTCCCATGAGGTTACATAAGCAACCCTCTTCCCACACCTCGCGCCAGCACAACCCTCTTCCCCTGAGTACCACGCGCACAACGGCTCAGGCACCCGCCCTGCCCCCCGCCGCACCTGCAGCCCTGGGCTCAAGCTGAGGCGCCCCTCCTGCGTGTAACCTCCACTCCACCCAGGGTCGCACCCCCTCTCCGGGGTTGACACCGACCTATATTTTAATCCCTATAGAAATCAGTGCAACTTTTCTACCGTTCAAAAAAAGATAATGGACTACTGTTTTTCTACATTTTGTTCCTCCGGTTTCCCGAGCAACGCCAGGTACCTCCAGCTAGTCCTTAATAAACATGAGATAATACTACACTTCACTTTGGATATGTGGCTAGTACATAACGCAGAGGAACCCCACCATTAACATTTTCACCTATAAGAACTGGGCACTGATTCACACACTTTGCTTCATTTTTCTGAACCACTTTTTAAATCACGCCAGTTAACAAGTTTTTCTAATAGCCTCTTGTAGGGAAATTTATCAAATTCCTTCTGAAATACCTCTGTTCACTCTCTCCACTCAGTCTCTTTTAACTTAGGCCCTTAGCCTGCTCCAACCAATCTCCTTTATCTGGTATTCTGTGAGAACACTTCAAAAGAGGTAACAGGAGAGAGTCACAGTTTACCCTACAGAATACCTACCTGTGTATTCACTCAGTTAGGAGCTTAACACAATCATTACATTATTTTCCTGTTATATTTCCTGGCCTGTCAATAGTTTTTAACTGAGATAATTTTTTCTTGAATTGTTTCAGAATAGATAAATTACACCTTTAGTCATGGTGATTTACTCTTAATTTCATTTTTTTCATAGTTCAATCTCTCACAGTACCTGACCTTTGCTACTTGTAAAGAATCACTTTTTATGTCTACCTTTACATCCTGAGGGACTAGCAATCACACTGACTCTCCTGAGGGCTTCCAACAGTACTCTAAATAAACTTAGAAGAGCATTTTATTATTTTGTACGTGGCTGGCTACTTACTCCTCACATTACCTCCTTGCTTTTTTCAAATAATTACAGATGATGTTTTCCATTCTGTTAGTCTCATTTGAGTCCATTTTTAAAAGGACATCATTTTAATTTCAAAACCCTGCTAATTGTTCATTGCCCCTCCATGTTTCCCTTGATTTGAATTTCTGTTGATCTGGAGAACCAAACCTAATAACTTTATTTTTAAACGACCTTCAAGGTGATTTCCTGAATTTTAATCCCCTCAACTTTCTTTTCAAGCTATTTTTAACTAACTTCCCCATTCCTACAATACAAAGAAAGATGGTCTGAAACAGGCTTGAAGTTCAGTTTCACAGTATTTGTTCATCTAATTAACACCGCCCCTCCCCAACAGCCTTGTTTAAGTTCCAAAGCTTGTCCAGCTCATCAACACAAATTGGTCCAATAAAAGTCACCCACCTTCTGGCCTCCCCTGTGGTCAGTACATATAACTTGGACCATACTTTCTATCCCATGTTTCAATAAGAAATAAAGAAGTCTCTCCCTTGCTCTGCTCCCACACAAACTCCCCCAAACCTCATTTTTCCCCTCCCCACAAAAGTTGTGGAGCTATAACGTTCAATCAGTTTTTCTCTGACTCGCTGTAAATCGGGGGAGGGGCGCTCTGTTTCGTTCTGCCAGGCCCCGTGACCCTGGGAATTGCCTGTAGTGACACCAAGAACATAGCAATGCTGCTGACTCGGCGATAGTGCACTTTCGTGGTGACACGACAAAGGGGCTGCACCGCACCCCGCACCCGTGCTCCCCCAGCAGCGATACAATGAGAGGGCGGGGCCCCCGTTCTGCGAGTGTCATTGACCTCAGGGTTAAACGTCTGTAATAGGCTCGTTGTGTTGTTAAATTGTTAGCACGCTGCTAATTGTCAGTGGGCTCCGAAGTCCCGTCACCCATTGAAACTCAGGGGCAGACACTCACCGGGGGTGCTCTGGAATGGGGAGTCCGTCCCAGGCTCGGGGGGGTCAGTCACAGCCTGGGGGCTGGGGTGTGGGGGGTCTGTTACAGCCTGGGGGCTGGGGGGTCTGTTACAGCCTGGGGGCTGGGGTGTGGGGGGTCTGTTACAGCCTGGGGTGTGGGGGGTCTGTCACAGCCTGGGGGCTGGGGTGTGGGGGGGTCTGTTACAGCCTGGGGTGTGGGGGGTCTGTCACAGCCTGGGGGCTGGGGTGTGGGGGGTCTGTCACAGCCTGGGGGCTGGGGTGTGGGGGGTCTGTTACAGCCTGGGGTGTGGGGGTCTGTCACAGCCTGGGGGCTGGGGTGTGGGGGGTCTGTTACAGCCTGGGAGCTGGGGTGTGGGGGGTCTGTTACAGCCTGGGGTGTGGGGGGTCTGTTACAGCCTGGGGGCTGGGGTGTGGGGGGTCTGTTACAGCCTGGGGGCTGGGGTGTGGGGGGGTCTGTTACAGCCTGGGGTGTGGGGGGTCTGTTACAGCCTGGGGGCTGGGGTGTGGGGGGTCTGTTACAGCCTGGGGTGTGGGGGGTCTGTCACAGCCTGGGGGCTGGGGTGTGGGGGGTCTGTTACAGCCTGGGAGCTGGAGTGTGGGGGGTCTGTTACAGCCTGGGGTGTGGGGGTCTGTCACAGCCTGGGGGCTGGAGTGTGGGGGGTCTGTTACAGCCTGGGGTGTGGGGGGTCTGTTACAGCCAGGGGTGTGGGGGGTCTGTTACAGCCTGGGAGCTGGAGTGTGGGGGGTCTGTTACAGCCAGGGGTGTGGGGGGGTCTGTTACAGCCTGGGGTGTGGGGGTCTGTCACAGCCTGGGGGCTGGAGTGTGGGGGGTCTGTTACAGTCTGGGGTGTGGGGGGTCTGTCACAGCCTGGGGTGTGGGGGGTCTGTTACAGCCAGGGGTGTGGGGGGTCTGTCACAGCCTGGGGGCTGGAGTGTGGGGGGTCTGTCACAGCCTGGGGTGTGGGGGTCTGTTACAGCCTGGGGGCTGGGGTGGGGAGTCAGTCACAGCCTGGGGTGTGGGGGGTCTGTCACAGCCTGGGGCGTGGGGGTCTGTTACAGCCTGGGGGCTGGGGTGTGGGGGGTCTGTTACAGCCTGGGGTGTGGGGGTCTGTCACAGCCTGGGGGCTGGGGGTCTGTCACAGCCTGGGGGCTGGGGTGTGGGGGTCTGTCACAGCCTGGGGGCTGGGGTCTGTCACAGCCGGGGGGCTGGGGTGTGGGGGGTCTGTCACAGCTGGGGGGCTGGGGTCTGTCACAGCCTGGGGGCTGGGGTGTGGGGGGTCTGTCACAGCCTGGGGGCTGGGGTCTGTCACAGCCTGGGGGCTGGGGTGTGGGGGGTCTGTCACAGCCGGGGGGCTGGGGGGTCTGTCACAGCCTGGGGTGTGGGGGGTCTGTCACAGCCGGGGGGCTGGGGGTCTGTCACAGCCTGGGGGCTGGGGTCTGTCACAGGCTGGGGGCTGGGGTGTGGGGGTCTGTCACAGCCTGGGGGCTGGGGTCTGTCACAGCCTGGGGGCTGGGGTGTGGGGGTCTGTCACAGCCGGGGGGCTGGGGTCTGTCACAGCCTGGGGGCTGGGGTGTGGGGGTCTGTCACAGCCGGGGGTGTGGGGGTCTGTCACAGCCTGGGGGCTGGGGTCTGTCACAGCCGGGGGGCTGGGGTGTGGGGGGTCTGTCACAGCCTGGGGGCTGGGGTCTGTCACAGCCTGGGGCCTGGGGTGTGGGGGGTCTGTCACAGCCTGGGGGCTGGGGTCTGTCACAGCCTGGGGCCTGGGGTGTGGGGGTCTGTCACAGCCTGGGGGCTGGGGTCTGTCACAGCCGGGGGGCTGGGGTGTGGGGGTCTGTCACAGCCTGGGGGCTGGGGTCTGTCACAGCCTGGGGGCTGGGGTGTGGGGGTCTGTCACAGCCGGGGGGCTGGGGTCTGTCACAGCCTGGGGGCTGGGGTGTGGGGGTCTGTCACAGCCGGGGGTGTGGGGGTCTGTCACAGCCTGGGGGCTGGGGTCTGTCACAGCCGGGGGGCTGGGGTGTGGGGGGTCTGTCACAGCCTGGGGGCTGGGGTCTGTCACAGCCTGGGGCCTGGGGTGTGGGGGGTCTGTCACAGCCTGGGGGCTGGGGTCTGTCACAGCCTGGGGCCTGGGGTGTGGGGGTCTGTCACAGCCTGGGGGCTGGGGTCTGTCACAGCCGGGGGGCTGGGGTGTGGGGGTCTGTCACAGCCGGGGGGCTGGGGTCTGTCACAGCCGGGGGGCTGGGGTGTGGGGGTCTGTCACAGCCGGGGGGCTGGGGGTCTGTCACAGCCGGGGGGCTGGGGTGTGGGGGTCTGTCACAGCCTGGGGGCTGGGGTCTGTCACAGCCGGGGGGCTGGGGTGTGGGGGTCTGTCACAGCCGGGGGGCTGGGGGTCTGTCACAGCCGGGGGGCTGGGGTGTGGGGGTCTGTCACAGCCGGGGGGCTGGGGGTCTGTCACAGCCGGGGGGCTGGGGTGTGGGGGTCTGTCACAGCCGGGGGGCTGGGGTCTGTCACAGCCGGGGGGCTGGGGTGTGGGGGTCTGTCACAGCCGGGGGGCTGGGGGCTGGGGTCTGTCACAGCCGGGGGGCTGGGGGCTGTCACAGCCTGGGGGCTGGGGTGTGGGGGGTCTGTCACAGCCTGGGGGCTGGGGTGTGGGGGGTCTGTCACAGCCGGGGGGCTGGGGGCTGGGGTCTGTCACAGCCGGGGGGCTGGGGGCTGTCACAGCCGGGGGGCTGGGGTGTGGGGGGTCTGTCACAGCCTGGGGGCTGGGGTCTGTCACAGCCGGGGGGCTGGGGTCTGTCACAGCCGGGGGGCTGGGGTCTGTCACAGCCGGGGGGCTGGGGTGTGGGGGTCTGTCACAGCCGGGGGGCTGGGGTCTGTCACAGCCGGGGGGCTGGGGGTCTGTCACAGCCGGGGGGCTGGGGTGTGGGGGTCTGTCACAGCCGGGGGGCTGGGGTCTGTCACAGCCGGGGGGCTGGGGTAGGCTGTCGGGGCTGCTCTGGAGTGAGGGGTCAGTCACAGCCTGAGGATGGGGGCCACAGAGCGCTCGGGGGGTCAGTCGCAGGGGGCCGGTGGGGGGTCTCGGGGCTTGGCTCGGGGCGGGCTCCCACTCCCCCCACGCGGCGCGGAGGGGCCCTGCCCCCCTGCCCCCCTGCCCGTGCTCGCAACCCGCCCTGCGGCTCCGGGGCCCGCGCTCGCCCGGCTCCCAGCCCCTTCCTCCCGCCCATGTGCCGCGGGCCGGGCGGGCCCTGCCTGGCGCTCCGCTCAGGCTGCTCCGGCCATTGTGCCCCCGCCAGCCGGGAGCCGAGCCCGGCCGCGCAGCGGTGCGATGGTCCGGAAAGCGGCGCGAGCCCAGGACAATGGCCCCAGGCCGGGGGCTGCGCAGAGCCGGGCGGTGCGACACAAACCCGACGAGCAAAGCCCAGGCCGGGGGCCCTGGCTCCTCCTCCCCGCTCCGAACAGGCCTTTGGAAAACTGCACAGACCGCGGCGGCAGCTCCGCCGCCTGCCTCCCTCGCTCTGCCCGGAGAGCCGGCGGCGGCGGGCGGGCGCCGCCCGAGCGGGGCGCGGGGAAGGGGACCAGGCCCGGGCGCTTTGTGTTACCTGCCGTGGAACCAGTCCTTGCAGGCGTCGCACTCGATCATGAAGCGGGTCACGTCGTAGGGCAGCCTGCAGATGCAATAGACGGGCACCGTCGCCATGTTAGCTGAGCTGCCTGCAAAACAACAGCGGGCTCCCAGGCAGAGCGAGCGGGGCTGGCGGCTCCTTCCGAAACGCGAGCACAAAAATTGCAATGTCGAGAGAGCCGGAGCGGGGAGGGGAAGGGGGGAAGGGGGAAGAGAGGGGAAATCAGATAATGCAATTACAGCTCCTCAAGGGCGAGCTCGCAATGTCACAAAAATAACCCAGGGCTCCCGAAACTTTGGCTCATGGCTCCTCTCCGGCTCTGCCAGCCCCAGGCGGACGGGGCTTTGTGTGTGTTGTTGTTGGTAAATGATTAGTATCCGAAGTGTGGGGCGAAATGCATTCTAGTGCGTGCCCCCTGGTGACAGTACAGTACCGCGGCTTTCATAAACACCCGACATGCAGCCTTTCCTTGCAATGTCCTTACGTCAGCCTGCAACATTGGAATATTTCCTCCGACGGGCTGGGGAGGGAGGCTGCACAAGGGGAGGCGAATCTGAAAACTCAGCGCTCGGCATCGGGCAATATTAGCGGCGGGAGGGCACAGCCCCCCTTGCTGGGAAAAACAACAAACCGGGCCGGGGAGGAGGAGGGAGATTTAAAAGAAAGAAGCGGCGAGCGGAGCTGGGCGGCGGGGGCAGGGATCCCGCAATCCCCCCGCACTGCGAGGCGGGCCCGGGGAGAACTGGCCTTGAAACCAGAAAACTCAGCGTGCCGACTCCAGAGGGACCCCCCCCCCCAGGGCCCCTGGCAGCGGGGGGGACACGCGCCCAGCTGTTAGATGCTGGTCGGAGCGCGGGAATGTCCAAGCAGGGACCTACAGGCGGGGCAGAGCCGGGGCGCCGCTGCCACCCTGCCGGGACGGGGCTCGGGAGTGACTCGCGCACGGCCCGTGATGGGCGCTGCATGGCGGGGGGCTCTGCCCCAGCCAGGGGGGCCTAGGCGCGCGGCTGCCAGGGAGCGCCCCGCTCCGCCGCCGCCGGGCTCGGGGGAGCGGCTGGTTCCGCGCCTGCCCCAGGACAAAGCTCCGCGCGCGGCCCAGCTGGCGGCGGCGCTTCTCTGCCGCGGTCTCCTCGGCCAGCCGGACCCATCCAGCACGTCCCGGGCGCTCCGTGCGACACCGGCCCGGCCTTGTCCCCAAGGAGCCCTGCCCCGTGAACTCTAGCGGCCCCTTCAAACTGTGGGTAAAGCGGCACTGGCCACTTTTGTCTCTCAGGGATTCCCAGCTTGAGTCACTCGACTGAGTCAAATGATCATAAACCTTCCCCCAGAGTTATTAACATTCTCCAGCACTGTCCCAATGCGCACACACCTTTGCAATGCACACACACGGCTGTGGCGAAAGGATACAGTTCCTGTGTGCGTACACAGATTCACATCAATTTAAGTATAACAG
This sequence comes from Pelodiscus sinensis, assembly GCF_049634645.1. Taxonomy (NCBI): domain Eukaryota; kingdom Metazoa; phylum Chordata; order Testudines; family Trionychidae; genus Pelodiscus; species Pelodiscus sinensis. The sequence continues at coordinate 50,819,948 of NC_134721.1, forward strand.
AGGTATATACATGTATACACCCCCATCAACCTATTTTTGTACAACATCTAGCTCTAAACCCCCAAACCTTATTTGGATAGCCAACCTTCTACCAAAGGAGAGAGAGTTAAACTTGGAAGTCAAAGGATTTTTATTCAATAATTGCACTGTACTGAGAAAAGAAACAAAAGCCTTATAGAATTAGTAAAAGGGGTTTAAGCAAGGTGGGGGAGGAATACATGAAAGATATGTCAAAGAGAAAACTTGGATGAAGGTATTTTGCAACATTTTATTTCCTTAAAGCCGCCTAAATCTACCTAATAAAACAACAAACAACCCTCTTCCTCAGGCCCAGGAAGGCTATGTCTACACAGCAGCATTTTTTCAGAAAAACTGAGGTAATTCCAATATAACAAAGAGTGGTCTACAAAGCAAGCCATTATTTCAAAATAATGGAGAGCTGGAGGACTTCTTACTCTGACTCCTTTAATATTCATTTCAGGGGGAGTAAGGGAAGTCAAAGGAAGAGTGTTCTTCCTTCAACTTGCTGCTGTGTAGATAGCACCAAAAGCCAAATGAAGTTTTTTTGACTTAACCTATGCAATTGAGGTAGCTAAGTTGCATAGCTTCATTTGACTTTAGCACAGCGGTGTAGACATATCTTTAGGTGCTACAGGACTACTAGTTGTCTTACTGTATCTATAAAAAAGTTTTTCCTGCAAGACGGCAAAGTGACTTCATCATGTCACTCTGGCATTCCCCAACCTCTCTTTCCCCAGTACTGGCTACTATGCCACACCTCTCTCCTCCCCTGTGCTTGGCAGCCCAAAGGAGAACATGGGGCACGTGAGACCTTGGAGCACCTTCCAGCCCACCCCCCACCCCCAGCAGCTGGGAGAGAGTGCAGGACGCATAAGGCTTCGGAGTGCCCCCCTCCCTTTGCCCCGGCAGCCAGGAGGAGAGTGGGGCCTGATGCAGACTCAGCCAGGAGAGGGGTGGTGAAGGTTAGGCTGCAGCGGGGGGGCGGGGGGCCCAGGCTGGCTCAGCTGGGGGGAGGAGGGAAGGAGAGAGGGTCTGGCTGGCATGGCCATGGGGAGGGAGGGGAACCAGGCTGGCACAACCAGGGGAGGGAGAAAGCGCTTGGGCTGGTGCAGTGGGGGAACGGGGATGGAAAATTGGTCTGGGTGAGTGTGGGTGCAGCCCAACCCTCCCTGGTAGTATTGAGGGAGCATGGGGTCTGGTGAGGCCTCAGAGCAGCCCCCCTCCTAACCTCTCCCCCTCCCTCCCCGAGGCCAGGGGGAGACAGCCAGGGTGGTGCAGCCCTGGCAGCCGGGGGGGAGGGGGGAGAGGCCTAGGGCTGGCTGTGGGGGCAGGGGTGCAACTGCCGGCCCTCCCTGGCAGCCGGGGGCAGAGCTGGCTCTGCTTATGCCCACAGACGGGGGAGGGGGGGGTTGGTGAGCATAGCAAGCAGGGGGCACCACTCCCACCTTTTTTTCCAAAGTTACAGACTAACGTGGCTACGCTTCTGTGACTTTTAAATCTACCTCAGCCAGCCAGTCCACCCACCCCTGAGTTAGAAATAGAGTGACTGGGCCTGCTCCCCTTATAAAGATGAAAGTAAATGTGCTGTGCCTAGGAAGTGCCCAATCAAAGCTTTGGGATATTGGATGCACATTGCTCAAGGCAGCTCATCAGCACAATACTCTACAGCCCCAAACCGCAATCAGCACCCACAACGAGAAGAGGTGAGCAACAGCAGCAGTGTAAGAAGAGAGGCCCCTCCGCTTGAATGGATATGGAAAGGTGAAAACTACTCTTCCAGCCCCAGAGCCTGCCGCAGCTGCTCAAGAGACAAGGATCATATGGAATGGACAAGAGACAGGCGTCGTCAGGGCCTGCTCGTAGCCTTCCTCAGGCTCCACTTTGGAGTGCAGTAACTAATGTGGAAACGTTCACTTTGAAAGAGACTTGTATTAGTTATTTCCTGGGCATGCTGAATAAATTGAAAAGGGATTAATTATAGTGGATTTAGTGCTTGAAATTGTTTTCACTTGCCAGTCTCTTCATCACAGACCAAGGAAGAGCTGTGTACATTTCCTTCTTCGGCTCCATCCAGGTGCTGCCATCCTGGATGAATCGCCTTTAGGCATTCCAGGGAAATTCTGTGTTCCATGTAGGCTTAGTTCTAGGCCGCCCTGATGAGATTACCAACAAAGTTAACAGTTGTACCAGTGGGACCTGTCCAGCAAGACTGGAGTGACACTGACAAGTCATTTTATGTAGGCCACAGACTGAGACAGCAGTGACTTTTAGTCCCTCCCATGCTGGCTGCAGTGTTGAAAGTGAAAGTCTGTATCCCATAATCAATATCCTGAGCCATCTACTTCCCCTGGGATTGTGTGGTAGTAGATGACCTTGCAAATGGTTGTTAAATATTTTATGATGGCTTTCCTTTGTAAACAGTGTACGGTTTCACATTTTCCCATAAGGCTGAGATCAAAGTATTGCACAGTGTTGTATGCACACACACACCCAAACTCCGATTACTAAAATGATGCAGTCTACCAGTACTGAGAACACAAGCCTGCACTTTCAAAACTGGATAGTGACTTTTTGAGACCCTCCAATTGTTTGTGTGTCAATTTGAAATACCTTGAAAATAACACTCTAAAACACAGGTCCTGTTAGGGTGTTTTAAGATGGGCACCCAAAATCACAGGAGACAAAACCTATAATGCCCCAGCCAGACAAACAGGCCACCAGGTCTAGTGGAATAAAGCAACAAGAGGAAAGATCTAGCATAGCAGTCAGCAATCTTGCCAAAATATAACAAGGAAATTAATAGAATCAGAGAATACTAGAACTGGAAGGGACATCAGTATATCATCAAGACCAGTCCCCTGTCCTCATGCCAGAACCACGCACCATCTAGATCATCCCTGACAGGTGTCTGTCTAATCTGCTCTTAAATATCTCCAGTAATGGAGATTCCACAACCTCCCTAGGCAATTTATTCTGGTATTTAACTGCCCTGACAGGCAGGAAGTTTTTCCTAATGTAAACCTCCCCTGCTACAATTTAAGCCCATGGCTTCTTGCCCTGTCATCAGAGGCCCAGGAGAACAATTTTTCTCCCTCTTCCTTTTAACACCCTTGTAAGTTCTTGAAAACTGTTATGTCCCCTCTCAGTCTTCTCTTTTACAAATTAAACAAACCCAGTTCTTTCAGTCTTCCCCCATAGCTCATGTTTGCTAGACCTTTCATCATTTTTGTTGCTCTTCTCTGGCCCTTCTTCAGTTTCTCCACATCTTTCTTGAAATGTGGTGCCCAGAACTGGACACAATAATCCTACTGAGGCCTAATCAGCGCAAAGTAAAGAGGAAAAATGACTTCTTGTGTCTTGCTCACACATAGGCACCAGGTGAAAGCCCAGCTGGGGAAGGCAAGACCCCTTTCACCAGAGGCCCTGCCCCTGGAGCCAAGCCCCACCCTTCCCCAGCCCGATCTTGCCTGGCCACATGGAGAGCCAGTGCTATCGTGATGCCTCCGGCCCTGGCAGGGGAAAGCTGTGCTGCCCCACTATGGCTCCCCCACCAGGCTGCTGAGCTGGACTGCCTTCTCCAGGGGTCAGGGAGAGCTGGGCTGTCAGGGCGTGGTTCCAGCCTTTCCCGGCAGTGGGTCATATAGACAGTTTTGGGAAGGCCCTTGCCTACATTACTGACCGCTCATGTGCTCACAGCACTGCTGTTAATGCATCCCACAATCATGTTTGCTTTTTTTGCAAGTGTCATACTATTGACTCATTTAGCTTGTGGTCCACTATGACCCCTAGATCCCTTTCTGCGATACTTCTTCCTAGACAGTCACTTCCCATTCTGTGTGGCTGTGTCTAGATTGGCAAGTTTTTCCGCAAAATCATCTGCTTTTGCGGAAAAACTTGCCAGCAGTCTACACTGGCCGCTTGAATTTCCGCAAGAACACTGACGATCTCATGTAAGAAATCAGTGCTTCTTGCGGAAATATTGTGCTGCGCAAGAGGGCCAGTGTAAACAGCACAGTACTGTTTTCTGCAAAAAAGCCCTGATCACGAAAATGGCGATCGGGGCTTTTTTGCGGAAAAGCGCGTCTAGATTGGCCACGGATGCTTTTCCGCAAAAAGTGCTTCTGTGAAAAAGTGTCCTGCCAATCTAGACGCGCTTTTCCGAAAATGCTTTTAACGGACAAACTTTTCTGTTAAAAGCATTTCCGGAAAATCATGCCAGCGTAGACGTAGCCTGTGTGTGAAAGTGATTGTTCCTTCCTAAGTGGAGCACTTTGCATTTGTCCTTATTAAACTTCATCCTATTTACCTCATTGACTTCATCCTATTGACCATTTCTCTAGTTTGTCCAGATCATTTTGAATTATGACCCGATCCTCCAAAGCGCTTGCAATCCCTCCCAGCTTGGTATCATCTGCAAACTTAATAAGCGTCCTCTCTATGCCATCATCTAAATCCTTGAAGAAGATATTGAACAGACAGTTCCCTTCACCACAAGCTAGTGGGCCTGCCCTGGAGCGTATCTTAGAAGTGAAGAGAAAAAAATAGATGCACATGATCTCACCTGGCTTTGACGTCAAGATAAAATATGCATGCAGAGACTGCTCCGTGGGTGCCATTTTGGTTTTCGTTGAATGTGGTAACTGAATTTTTTAGTGTCTTTCTAAAGCTTGCAATGTGCTGAAAAGCACAGTACGAAAATCTGACTGCAATCAGTACAGGAAATATATAATTTATATAGCACGAAATGCAGATATCTGAACACGTGCCAAGAAATAGTCCTCTTACTCTATGGGCCAGAGCCTGCTCCCACTGAAGCAATTTCCAATGATTTTCAAGAGGATAGAACGGAGCCCAAAAAGTTTAAGGAGAGTAAAGTTCACCTCAACTGGTAGCTCTAGCACTGTAGCTGGGGCCCCACAGAGGTGAAATGGAGCAGTACTCGCACAATCTCAGAGTAGCTGCATGTTCCCATTAACACGATTTCATGTTAAGAAAGTCAACATTTACCCTGCAGTCCACAGGCTTTAGGGTTCAAAATGAATGGAGCAGTTCACGTCTGTCAGAACTTTCATTTCTGCCTGCTTGCCTAGTCCCAATGACAGCGCTGCTCTGGGCACTGTCAGACATTTATCCTGACAATCTAGGGCAAGAAAGTTAATTGTTTTCAAAATAAAAACAATGGATTTCCTTTTTAAATGACATCAGATTTAGCTCTCATCTAATCGGCTATAGCTCATATATATAACCAATGTCTGATTAAGACAACTCTGTTCCAGGTTAATATCATCACCAAGGACCCAGTGACTAATGTCACCATGTGTATTGTTGCATTTGAATTTGCTTCAGGAATGTGGAATCTATTACTTTCTCTGTGTACTCATTTCCGAACGTAAATAAAAAGAAAAGCCCAACTGTTTGATGTAACCATGGGGATTACTTCAGCTCCTCACTTCACTAGTGCTCTGTGTCTGGGCTTTAGATTTTAGCAACATGGGTCTGTAGTAAAACAACCATAGTAAAAAAAGGGTTTTAAAGTGAAAAGGATAGTATGGAGGCAGTGGTTCCTGATGTGTAGAGCACTGGATTGGCACTCCAGAGAGTGATGTACTATTCCCAGCTTTGGCCTGAAGCTGCTGGGTGCCCTTGGGCAGATTGTGTCCCATGCCTCGGTTCCCCTTTCTGTAAAATGGGGATAAAGATTCTGCCCTCCTCTGTAAAGCGCTTGGAGATCTACTGATGACAAGTGCTACATAAGAGCTAGATATTATCAATATATACAAGGTATGCATCCTGTCATACAGAGATATTTATGACTTGCTCATGGGGCATGATAGATGACATACGTATAACACAAGATATAGCCTAAATTCACTATTCATATTTTTATTGTATTCTTTTAAGTTTGATTTCTGCATACTAAACAATTCCTATGCCAGGCCCTGGCGACTCCTGACAAATAGTTACCTATACAGGCCAACAAAGATATAAACAGCCACAACAAACCAGCTGCCCTCCTCTGTACTAAAAGAGGCCAGTCCACACACAACCCCGCCCCTTGTTTACACCAAAGGAGCACCAACTCTAACACCTCCACTGACCTCAGCTACTGCAGTAGGAGAAAGAGGGGAGAAAAGTGGTCTCAGGCAGGTGGATACCAAACTATTTAGAGTTTTATAGGGGAAAAAAATCCTTAAACTCTGAAATTCAACAAGTAGCCAGTGTAGCTCACAGAGCCCCGAATTCACATGCTCATGGTGACAGGTTCCTGTTTAATAAGCAAACCACCATATTCTGCATTGGTTTCCAAACCGATTTAAAGCACAGACACAAGCAGAGATCATTGCAACCGTCCAACTTTGAAGCAACAAAGGCCTGGATGATGGTCTGTAACCAAGAGGAGGGATCATAAATTTATGACCTATTGCAGAGTGAATAAAACCATCCTAGTCTCTGCTGCTCTGATGATCTAATAGCAGCTGGGAGGCTAACAATATCTCCAAGTCACAAACTGACTGACACAGAGCAGGGATACACCTCCAGTCAGAGAGGGCAGATATCGTCAGAGCCTGCCTCAGATTACCAGTTGTCTCTGGGTGGAGTCACATTCAATGCAGCCCCCTCAGCACCTTGAAGCACCCACCATACACGGAGCTATGGAACAATACACGCTCTGGGGGCTGGCTGAAACGAAGAAGGGAGTTTGTACATGTACACACTGGACTGCAGTTACATTGTAAAATTGTACAGGATGGGCATTAAAAGAAGCCAGTTATGCCAGGGTGCGTCTACCAGTCAGCAGCCCTAACTCCTGTAAGCAGGGCCAGCCCGAGCCACTTTGGTGCCCTGGATCCCAGGCGCATGGCCCTGCCTCTGGGCGCATGACACATGCGCGGGCCCACCCCCGGGGTGCGTGGGCGGACGCACAGCGCATGCGCTGCCCAGTTGGCCCAGCCACCGCTGTGCCTGGCTATACAGGGCCCTGCGGCCGTGGGGGGAAGGGCGCTGCTGGCCAATGCTGCCACCTTTGAAGTAGGAATAAGAGATCCTCCGGCTTTATTCCGGAGGATCAGGCCAGTCTAGACACTTTTTTCCGGCTTTTCCCCAAGCCTGAAAAAAGCGGCGGCCATGTTTATTTAAATCCCGCGGGGGCTATTTAAATCCCCCGCGGATTTCCCTATTCTGAAGTTGAAAATTAGCATGCCCCTTTCAGAAAAGGGGCCAGTGTAGACGTAGCCGTGCAGTTGCTCCACTTCTGCTAGTTCAAAATAGCCCCTCACCAGGGCCATTCTAAGTTATACCTTCTGGGGTTCTAAACTGAGGGAGCACATCTACATTAGGGAAGCCTGCCTAGGACTAATTTTGAGGCTTCCCTGCAGTGTAGACGTGCTATTTTAAAGTAAGCTATTCCAGAATAACTATTCTGGAATAGCTTATCTATAGTATATATAGTATAGTAGCCCAATGTCTGTGACTCTAACGCTGAAACGCTGGCTGTTCCTTCTGGGCAGCGCTGTTGCCTCCCACCATGGCACTCGACTGACTTCTGCGCCGCTCAGCTGGGCCGCCGCACGGGAGCAAGTGGTGCGAGCGGCCATTTGGGGTCCGCACTCCCCATGCAGCACCATGCAGTATATTCATTTTTATAATTTCCACCAGAAGCTCCAGGCACAAAGCCCTATATTTTCAAAGCACTGTCTAAGGCTTTACTGCCAACACATCTCCACTGCTGCTACTGAAGAACTAGGCTTTTTTAATATGGAGGGGGACTCTGGCAGCAACAATGAAGATAAACAATGATGTATCCGTGTTCCAGGCAGCTAATGCCAGAACTTTAGAGTTCTTTGTGAAGAATCTCAGGTTTTGTTTGCCTGAGCTAGCCCTAGCAATGTATATCCCAAATCCTACAGCTTTGCCAGCTCATCCAGTTGTTCTAACTCGCTTATTGGCATTCAGACTTACCAGCGACAGCAAGAGATTTTTTTAACGGGGAAGGAGTGGCAGGGTTCAGCTGGGATGTCCTAATTGATATGATGCAAACTGGGGCACTGAGTTCGACTTCTTCCTGTTTCTTCCAAAGCCAAAGGTAAGTTTTGAAAACTTCCCAGGAAAAAAAAAATCAGATCAAATACCCAGAGAACATCTTCAGGGTGGTTTAAGTCTCTGTGGGTGGATAATAGTAAGACACAACAGGAACAGGCTTAGCTGTAATTCTACTAAAACACTGTGGTTCTTTGACCCACTTTTACTTACACATGCCAAGGTCTTTGAGCTCATGGACACAGATGGGATTTTCACACATGCCAAAGTGATCTAGGAACCTAAATGGCACTGGGCACTGCTTGAGCTATCAGTCTAGGATCTTATACTCTTAGATCCAGGTTCAATGCCCACAAAGGCGCACCAGCCACAGCTGTTGTTACGCAGATAAGAATTAGCAGTCATTTGGGGTTTTAAATGCTGGTTTTGGAGTATTTTTCCTCTAGATGCACAGTGTTTTCTCTGTTTCGCTGAAGGTGAGTGATGCTGTGCTGGATCTCACTGCGGCTGGTCCGATCACCGCCTTGGAGTGGAGCACTGGGATAGATGCTTGCCCGAGTGGAGAGCTGCTATGACCATGGACAGTGACCACAGTCCAAACCCAGAACGGCACCAGGATCTGCAGACACCCTCAAGCGGGAGCGATCCGAGGGGGCGGAGCTACAGGGCTGAGGTAGATCAGTGTTGCTCACGTGACCGGTGCCAGGACTCAGAGCAGCGAGAGCCGGATGCTGGTTCAGTCGGTCCCAACATCGCGGCCTTGCCTCAGGATGAGGTTTGGTGGTGGGGAAGTGGCAGCCTGTCCCTTACGGTGGCCTGAGACGTCTATGAGGCGGAAGGCTTCAGCGTGTCCTCCATCTCTAGCATAGGAGAGTCCAGTATAAATAGGATTCCATGTTCATGAGGTGCCCTGTGATCTGGCAGCAGAGGGACCTTGACTTACACTATCCAGGGCAGATAACAGCTCACTGGTAACCGGTGCTGATGGAGCCCCCTTCCTCATTTGACTGTGTTTGGTGGGTGAGCAGGACGCTGTCAGGATACCAAGGACTCTGGTGCTAGTGAGCACCCGTGCTGAGGCTCCCATCCTGAGTCCTCCCCCCAGTGCTATTTCAGAGCCTGCTGGAGCATTGTTGTGGACTGTGCTCGGCCCTGCGTTGTGCCTCTGAGGGCTAATGGAACTGCCTGGGATGGGAGTCCTGTTCCTTCCTCAGACAAGGGTTAAAGGATTTGCAGATCCTGCACTTGTCTGACTGATGAGCCTGCCCCAGACCCAAGACGGGGAGTCACCCAAAGGCATAGGTTTCACAGAAGAACTGCAGGCTTGAAACCCCTGAGTCTTGGGCCTATCTTAAGTCCCAGAGGGAGTGGTGAGAAGGGGGGAAACCGCCTAGCACCTGCTACAAACACACACCAGACTAACTGTGCCCTACTGATAACTACCGGGAACAAGATGAACAACTCGAGGACTAGGGAAACGTGGACACTTGTGATGCAGGAGTGCACTGGCGATCGGAAGGAATTGAGGGGTTGGGACAGGCAGGGTTGCATGCAGAGCTCAAGACGGGTGCCACTTCGGGGGGCTCCAGAGCTGATCCCATAGGCAGTTGCTAGGGAAAAACTTTCCGACAGCTGTGCACACAACGCACACACACCTCATTGGAACTGATGTGCGCAAGTGCTCAAAGAATTCCTTGTTCCAATACTTCTAAGGAGCCTTTTCCATCACTCCCAGCTGCAGCAACCTTTCTATCAGCAGCGCAAGGCGGCTTTCATGAGAGAGGTCCCTGAGGAAGGACAGTGAATCTGGCTGGAAGGGAGGGGTAGAAATAAATTGGAGGGCATGCCTCTGTGTTATTGTAGTAAGGACCCCACCGTCCAAAGTTATGGCAGTTCATGCAGGGAGAAAAAAAGAAAGGCAGTTGTAAAAAACCAGTGAAGATGGATCTAGGAACGAGTCTGGTAGGTCGCCCTTGTGTGCTCTCTTAGAATGATCTCTTGGCCCCCAAATTAGTGTGTTGAGCCTGACTAGGTGGAGGGTGGGAGTGGTTGGCTTGGGTGGCTCTTGTAGTCCTTGGGGTTTTTTGCTTCAACAATTAGGAGTTTGGGTGGGTATAGAGGTACTTGTGGCCTCTAGCCGGCACAAGTATTTTCGCTTGTCCCTTTGAGAAATGGGAAGGGGAGGCAGGGAGGAGGGCTTTGCCATAGGGAAGTAATCTTTGACACTCCGTCGTGTAGCTACAACGCTACCTTAGCGGGTAGTGGGACAGAGAGACTGAAAAACTAGTCCAAAGGCTCCTAGGGCTTCCGGAAGAGGTGCTGAGGGTGTGCGTGGCCCTGTTCCCCAGCTCCTGAGGCGCCTCGGCGGCGTGCTGCAGAGCTGGAGAAGGGGAGCCGTGGTGCTTCGTCCAGTGATGAACAGGACAATGACGGAACCAGCGGTTCCCACGTCCCCTGCTGGCCCAGCAAGTGGTCCCCAGGGTCCTCATGAGTGCAGGGGGTGGCTTCCCTCCAGGGCATCCACTTCTGGAGGAGGGGTGATGTCCAGGCTGATGGCCCCACGGGTTTGAAAGTCCCAGGCCACTGGGCACTGGCCTTGGGGCACTGGGAGTGGCTGCAGTGCCGACGGTACAGGCGGTGCTGCCAGCACGGGCGGGATCCACTGTCAACAACTGCTGCTCGGCGCCAGTCGGACGCAGAGCAGGGGCTGCCAGGGGACCCGGAGCAGGTGGAACGGCCCCCCCCTCTCAGCATTGCCAGCCCCTGCCGCTCGAAGCTGAATGGCGGCTTCCCTTCATGGAAACGTGTAGCCCGTTGGTGTTTGGCAGCCTGGTGGCCTGCGCCCCACGCGGCTCGAGCAGCACCGGAACCCAGCGCAGGCCTGGCCGTCTGGGGGACCTCCTGGACTGGGGGCTGGGTCTCTCCACAACTGTTGTCAATGGGATCAGTGCCTGAGCAGTCACGCGCTCAGCGCCCTAGCATGGCAGACAGGGCGGGGCGGATGCACCTTGCTGGGCCTGCGCCAGTCGCTGCACTTGGCATCCCGCTGTTGGTGCCCCAGGTGCAGCGACTGAAGGGGGCTTTTCTTAGCCTGCCTGTTTCTGAGGCATGACAGTGCCATGCAGGTGAGTGCTGGCAGGGCACCTCCCCCGCACCGAGGAGCAGAGCTGCTGGGACAGAGACCCATGAGAAGCTCCCCAAGCAGGTTTGCCCTTAGGCTAGGGAGCCACCAGAGCCAGTGTGGGCAGCACCCGCAGCGACAGGACCTCCTGCACTGCCTGCGTAGCCACGTGTCCATGGCACTTCTAGTTGACAGAGGCCCTCACCGCTGTCTGGTGGGGAGGCACGGACAGGGGTGGGCTCCCACTCAGCTCGCTGTGGGACTTGATTCTCCTCGACTCTCTCCTTTCCCTTCCAGGAGGCGGGAGAGCTTCCTTTGTAGGTCTCTTGGGCTACTTGAAAGGAGCCAGGATGCGGGAACGGAGGGGCACTTTGTACCAATGCCCCAGTGCTTGGGGCCGAGTCAGATCTCTACCCAGGGGCTGGAATTTGCGTCAACGCCATCAGGAGCCCCCGAAGACGGATGCGTCTCCTTTTTCGTTTGGGGTTTGAACAATTTACAAAAGTGACCCTTGCCGATTGCGTGTCTTTCGCCCAGAGGCCTGACTATTGTGTGGCTCACATAGGTCACTTGCAGCCATTGCAGGGCTTGAAACCTGGGGATAAGGACACGTCCCATCCGGGACCAGGTAACCCACACTCCAAGGGATAACCAGTAACTGCATTACAAGGAACAGTCCATTGCACAGAACGAAGCAAGCCAGGCTAATGGAAGCTGAAGAACATCCCATCACTGTCACTGGCAGCAAAGAGGAACAGACGATGGGGGGAGCAGGTGGCGCCCCTTTTACAACACTGTATGGACGCCACTCTTGGTGCTCTGCAGACCTCACTGGGGGGCGCACATGCTGGTGCATGTGGTGAGCACACGCACCAAATATAGACTGGACACAAGCGAGCACTCGCAGAAGTCACTGTTCCAGCCCCATCCTTGCAAGGGCTGCATTGCCAGTTGTCTTTAATGGAGTTGAGACCATGAAAATTGTCAATGGTAAGCAAGCTCGCCAGAGACCCCGCTGCGAATGGGCTTGTTAAGCAGTAGAAAGCACAGAGGTATGCCATCATATCTACATCCAGGCAAATGTTCTGCTACTCAGCCCAGCTCTGGTGTCCGTAAAGCCACAATTTACACAAGTAGACACCCTGGTCAGCTTATAAAACATTTACACCATTTTTTTAAAAGCTAAAAATGTTTAATGCATGGTGTGTATCACCCTAAAGCGGGTGATGAAGAACCTCTGCATTAAAAGTTTTGGGGGATTGGTTAGATCCTGCACAGCACATGCCCTTAATAGTCATTGGTATGTCACCAACAGTGCACAAAACATGTTCCAGCCACATCTGACTACAACATGATCTCTGCTGCCTCTTAAGAAGTCATTAGCCTGGGAGTCTCTACAGTTAAAACTCCTATTGACTTCAATGGGGGCAGGTCCCAATGGAAAGTTTTATGGTTGTTCCAAGCTCTTTTCAGTTCACCTACAGCATAGCCAGCTTTATGACATCAGCCTGTTGAAATCCATCCTATTGATCTGAAGTATCAAATACATAATGAGAATCCCTTTCATCCAATGACTTAGTCGATGTCTGCAACTGAAAAGCTGCAGGGTATTTACTGTACAAAGAAAGAGCCTTATTTTCCAATTATTGAGACCTCTGTGTTTGTCGAAATAGGTGCCTGGCTTTTGTGCTGTGTGTGGGGACTCGAGTGCTGATGAAAGGGGCTGGTTTGGTGGCACAGGAGAATGAAGGCATCTCCTAGGATGTGACCCAGGCAGTAGAGAACAAGCTTCCTCACGCCACCCAACCAGTGTATCTCCAGACCGGCACTGAGGGTGTATCTAGACTACAGAGTTTTTTTGAAAAAACTTCCCCTGCATCTAGACTGTTGCTGAGTTCATTCGAAAGTAAATCAAAAGAACACAGCAGTTTTTTCGAACGTGGAAAACCTTGTTTTACGAGGAAGAACGCCTTTTGTCGAAAGTGCTATGTAATTCAAACTGTGCTTTTTCCAAAGAGAGCGTCCAGACAGCCTATGTGCTCTCTTTCGAAAAAGCAGCTTGCTTTTTTCCAAAGTACTGGTTGCAGTCTAGATGCTCTTTTTTGAAAGAGGCTTTTTCAAAAGTATCTTTCAAAAAAGCCTCTTTCGAAAGAGGCTTGCAGTCTAGACATAGTCAGAGAGTGCAGCTCCAAAGCTGCCAGGGAAGTCAGCCCTCCCTGCTGCAGCTGCTGACAACCCAAGGTTGTATTTAAAGTACAGATTTATTAGTAGAAAAATGTTGTATTGAATGTTCAGAATAAAGCTCTGGCTGCAGGGATTCCATGTAGAGCAGGGGTAGGCAAAATTGGATCTGGCCCACCAAGCTGCCGGGACCAGGCCATAGCTGAGCGCGAGTCTCGGGCAGGCCCCCTGCCTGTCCCACTCGCACCCGCTGCTCAAAGTGGTCAGCTGCAGGGGCCATATTCTCCTGATTGCTGCGAGCCACCAGGGCACGCTGTGCCCGCCCCCAGCACAATCTCACAGCTCCCACTGGCCAGTTTCCAGCCAATAGGAGTTCCCTGGGCTGTGTCTGCAGTGCAGGCAGCATGCAAAGTATCCCCTCACCCCCAGGGCTTGTGGTGCTCAGAGAAGCACATGGCCTCCACAGCATGTGGGGGCGTGGAAGGCAGGGAGCCTGACTCAGACACCTGCTGGGCTGCTGGCTGGGAGCCACCCAGGTAAGCACCTGCTGGCCAGAGCCTACACCTGGCACCCCCCCTTCCTCCTCCCAACCCTCTACCCCTCCCCCAGGTCACAACCAAACCCTCTGTACCCCCACTCCTGTGCTCATACTCACTTCCAGACCCTGCACCCCAATCCCTTTCCAGGTCACAAACCCCTCCTTCACTCAAACTCCCTCCCACCCCACGCTCCTACCCTGAGCTCCTTTCTGCCTCCAACCTTCATCCCAGACCCCACTTTTCCTCCATTAATATCATGGAAGAGTGCAGCCCTTGACCACTTACCAAATGCTTGGAGTGGCACCCCATCAAAAGTTATTGCCCACCCGCGATGTAGAGGCTCTAGTGAGGATCATGGTTCCATTGTGCTAGATGCAATGACCTTTGTTTCTGCAGTAGAAATAGCTCCAGACTCTTGTTTTGTGGAGACTATCATGCTGGCTACATGCCCTTTGCCAAGGAAACTCAGACAGTGCATGCTCTAGCTCACAAAGGAAATAAACGTACACTCCAGATATTCTGCCCAGGCTGGAGTGGAGGCATCTGGGTGATAGCTTTGCTTGGAGGGAAAACAAAGTCCAGGCCATCTGGTGAGTGGTCTGAAAGTTTGGGTACTTATAGCTCCCCAGGCTAGGACACAAATAGCCCAGGAGACTGCTGGTCTGCATGCCAAAGGGAGAGCAGCTCCGACTCTCAACACACAGAATGGAAGTCAGAGAACACTAGTTAAGGAACTTACCATTACAACTCCAGATCCATTTAGTTTCGTATTCTTCTACCCGAAAGTGAGTGATTCAGGGTGTTTTCTTACAGGTCTCTCTCATGATGATTTTATCACTCCTGTCTCGAATTTCCTTTTCTGTGTGTATTTAACCCATTCTTTTTGTCAGATTCCATGAATAATTTTGTATCAGATTTCCTCTACCTTGAGATTACATAAAGAAACCAGTAAATGCAGGAGACACAGACTAGGGCCTAGTCTAGTAACATGCTACTTCGGATTGAGAGGGCTTCAGAGACATGACCTTTACCCCTGGAAAATGTAAACACCTACAACAGGTTTTTCCAGCCACTAGATTCTGACTGTGATTGTTGCCTGGTGGCACAGGGATCTTCAGAAATGCACACAACAGCAACCCCTTGGCAAAACTAGTTTTCTTTCACAGAATACGTCCATGCTGTAGTCAAACACATATTTCTACATGCTAAATAACTGTTTATTTTCATGCTATATGAAAGGTTCAAGTGAAAGACAGCCAAGTCAGAGGCGGATTAACATAACTGGATCTCTTGTGAAAATGTATCTCTGGAGATGCCCTGTGTCGGTGGTTCCCACTGTGCTCTTCATGAATTTCTGGAGGTTTATCGGGCAATGCGTCAATGGGCCACTGGTGGTAGGTTGGTCACATGATGCTGGTTTCGTTCATGCACTGAGCCTGCCTGGGATCACCTCTCACTCTGTACACTGGACCTACCACAGTAGCTGCGTTCCACCGGAACAAGAAAACAGTCGGAAGGGGCAGGCCCAGGAATGAAGCAGATGGAACTTTCCTCAGAAGTGGGCCTGGACTCTGCAACTCACGCCTACAAGAGACAAAAAGGACCGGGGGCTCCCTGCCGTCAGAACTAGTTAGAAATTCATCAGTTTGGCTTAGCTTTCCCTTCAGTAATTCCTTCCCCCAGATACCCAACCCACACGACTCTCTCTCTCAGAGAAGGAAGCAAGCAGTCCATCTACAAAAGAATCAGATTTCTCGCAGGAAGGAAGGGACGGTTGCATCCATTTTTAAATACTTGGAAGGGGCTCTGATGGTCTAGTGATAGGGGCCAGAGAAGTATCTAAACCAGTGGTGCCCAAGCTTTTCCTGTTGCACCTCCCTTACCAGTAATGGAAGCTGTCTATGCCCCTCCTGCAGGACTGCACAGTTGCCTCAGCGAGGAGCAGAGGCTGAAGGTGGAACTGGGGGCAGAGCTGAGGGAATGAGTTACGGCTGGGTGTGAAGCGGAGCGGTGGCTGGGGGGGAGCAGAGCTGGGGCCAGAGCTGGTCTAGGGGCAGGGTGGAGTGTTCCTTCCCCGCTCCCTGTGGGGACTGGACTAGGCCCCACTGCGCACCCTGGGACGTTCCTAGGTGCCCCCTAGCGTGGGCACTACCAATCTCAATGGACAGTTTCCAGATGCTAAATTTCACGGAAAGCCATAAAGTGATAATTGGACAGTAATTACTGTGGGTCCCACAAAAACATTAGGTGCTCATGCTTTGGAGGGAAGAGGTCTGTCCAATGAAGGCCCCCATAATTTACCAGAGGCGTCATCACAGAATTAAGCTTGCACCGACGGTATGGCCAGGCCGAGTTCCTTCTTCCCTGTCTCTAAGCCTGGCCTCTTCACAACTCATTTGCAGACTGTGTTACTATCAATTGACTAAACAATTGTGATCAAGTGGGAATCAGTCAGCCCCAGCACAGGCAACCACGTGCAGTTCTGAGACCCCCACTCACAAAAGCCTAGTTCCTGTGCCTCACCTACAGCAAGGGTCTCACACTCAATTTACCTTGGGGACCGTGCCAGTCCTCAAATCCCTCTAGCAGGGACCACTCTGGCAGGGCTCCAGGGGTAATTTAAAACCACTGGCAGTGCAGCAGGGCTAGAGTAGCTGCCTACTGCTAGCTCCTTGCTGCTACAGCACATCCCTGTGGCCCATGGGAGGTTTGTGCTGAGCCGGCCCGGCCATAGGTGTAAAATGTGAAACATTTAACTCGTGTTGTGACACTGACTCGATGCCAGTGACACCAGCTCTCCAGATTTGATCACAAGCCTCCTGACAACGGGGGATTCCCCCCTCCCCGGAAAGCCCCAGCCATGTTATTAGAATTAAGCCAGAGCTGGGATCATCACTACCTGATGCCTCATGCACCACTATCAACTGTGATTGCTCTGACTTAGTAGATTATGCTTGTTTGTTAGTGCATGGTATTAAAAGAGACTCCCAGCCACCCTTTTCTTTCTTTTTCTTTTTTTTTTTTTTTTTAAAGGAAGACTTTAGGTCTCATGGTTTGTGGAGAAAAGCTAGAAAACATGCCCCGAGTTCAGCCAAAACCATCAAACACTAGATGCCAAATAAAAAGAGCCCCAAGAGTATTAGTGTCTGTGATTTCAAGAAGCCCCCTCTCTCTCTCTCTCTCTTTTTTTTTTGGGGGGGGGGGGTTGATTCATAAGTTTTGAATGCTGAGGGTAGGCAATACAGTACATGCAAGTTGATAGTCTCTCCTGTGCCCAGGATCCCACAAAAGAAATGAAACAGAGTCCTCACCCTGATACCCACATGTTCTTATGCTGGGATCCCCAGCCCCTGAAATCCAAACCCATCGGCCCCACCCTGCTGGCTGCCGAAGGGTCAGTGTGGGCAGCTCCCTGATCAGCATGGTGGCAGAGGCAGCCAGTGTGGTTTCCTGGACTGAGCAGTGCCCTCTGTGGCCAAGATTATGTGGGCACTGCTGGGAGCCAAGTCCCTGCTTTGCTGCCCATCCCCTGCTGCCCCTGGGCCGGCAGCCGCACAAGGGCTGATTAAAGTTTTTCAAAATATTTCATGGGCCAGATTGGGGAAGAGCTTGGGCCACAGGAGGTGCCTGGACCAAGAGTCTGAGACTCCGTCTTACATCATGTGCAAACCTTTCCCAAGCAAGAGCATTACCAGCTCCAGGGTTCGCATACGGCAGTTACCGGAAACATCCTCAAGGAGAGTAATTGTGTCATTTCATAACAAGTGCATCACGCCACTCAAAGAACACGTTCAACGGCTGAGTTTTACTGCTAGTCACATCGCCAAGGACAGCTACCGTTGTGTGGAACAGAGCGATGGCCTGAATCCCTTTTCTGCTTCGCAGGGATTCTCTGTCAGTGCTACAGCCCAAAGCTCCTCCTTGTAAAACAATCCAGTTGAGAGAGGCAGCCCTCTTCAGGCTCTGCAAGCAACTGTAACATTGAAAGGACAGTTTTTCCCATTCACTCTGCTTTGAAAATTAAAAGTTTAGGCTCAACAGTCCAGCACATCCCTTCACCTTCCTCCTTCCCCGACCTCACGCATCACTTCATGGTAAGTGCTTGTCAAACTGGGGTTCGATCTTCTACAGCAACAGCCAGCCGGACAAAAGACACTCAGGGTGTGTCTACACTACACGGCTCCATCAATGGAGCCATGTAGATGAGCTTTGTAGACATAGCAAAATGAAGCGACGATTTAAATAATCGCCACTTCATTTACATCAAAATGGCTGCAGCGCTGTGCCGATCAGTTGTTTGTCGGCACAGCGCGGTAGTCTGGACCTCGTGGGATAAGGTTTACCGGGGCAGTTGACAAAGGCTTTTGATGTTGACCGCCGAGCGTCCAGACTACCGCGCTGTGCCAACAAACAGCTGATCGGCACAGCACGGCAGCCATTTTGATGTAAACAAAAGCAGCGATTATTTAAATCACCGCTTCATTTTGCTATGTCTACAAAGCTCATCTACATGGCTCCGTCGATGGAGCCGTGTAGTGTAGACACACCCTCAGCATCTGTGTCCAGATGAGCAGCTACAATACACCCCTTGGCAAAACATAATGACCTGCCTACACCTGTGACTGAGCTCCTACACAGAGGAAAGCTGCAGCTCTCCCGCAAACAATAGCCAGTGATTATGCAGCCTTGCATTGATTTGCTCCACGAAAAGGCCCGCGCTGTCAAAGGGAAGATCCTGCAGGGTTCGCTCGACCTCGTGGGGAAAGCCCTATGGTTGGAGACAGGAGCGAGATTGGCATATCGAGGGCCGGTGCCAAGGCAAAAACGCATACAGAGGAGCGGTGCTGGGGCAAAGTCACGCATCTCGGGGAACAGCGCGCTCTCAGGAGCGGTGCCAAGGCCGTGAACTACGGTGCTGTGAATCCCCAGTGCCGGTCAGTGCAGGCGTGGTTGGAGCAACGTGACAGCTCAGAACTAGGGATGTGAACGACTTGTCGACTAGTCGTTCCCCCCACCCCCCCGGCTGTGTCTATCAGAAAGAGGCAGCAAGGTGGGGGAAGAGGAGGGGATGCTTCAAAGCAGCAGTGCCACGTGGAGCCTGGGGCCAGCTGGGAAGTCCCCAGGCTGCTGCTCTGAAATGCCGCAGGGAGCACAGAGCATTTCCCAGCACTGCTTTCGTCTCTGAAGTGTAGCAACAGCCCGTGGATGTTCTCTGAGACTATAATGCAATGGGACTAGGGGAAGAATCACAAGATGTGGATTTTCTGTGCTCAGCAAAGGTGCCTGGTGGGAACTCCAGACTCAGTGGTAAAAAGAGAAATTAAATGGAAAGGCTCCACTCCCACCAAACTATTAATTTTTCCAGTAGAGCCAGCTGGTAACAACCATGCTCTCCAAGCTCTGCTAAAGTGCACACTAAAAGCCAAGGGCAGAGCTACAAAGGCTGCCGAATGCATTCTGAAAGTGAAACCAAAAGGAAATAGGTTTCCTTCCTGTATGCAATTCGCTTGTAAACAACCCAGTTAAGAAAGGTCACAATACAGCTCCAGAAACCAAGCTTTCCAGGACTTCCTTGGACCTCAGAGAAGTACTTCAGCCTAGGTTAGCAATTCACCCCATTTACTTAACACAGTAACCAATATGGCCAATTCCAAGTGTACACCAGCTACTAAGAACAAAATTGGCAAACGTGCTACATTTTGAGCCTTGGGGTTTTTTCTCTTCTATTGGTTTGGATCCTTTCAGGTTCACTTTTTCAAGTTTTTCTCTGCAGCCATGAGGGCTAGAAACTGGGCTTTTGTTATAAGCAGCAACGTCTTTTCAAATCAAGGGACTGGGGCTTTAAACACTATCAAAATATCACAAGAAGCCCAGAGGGATTGGAGTAATCGCTGTTTCACAGGTCTTATCGATAACTGTCTCCCCCGAGCAGACATGAAGTCACAAATCTACTTGCCTCGGTAAAAAGCCAAGCACTCAGCTTATTTCAATGGCTAAATTACAAAAAACAAAACAAAACAAAAACTTCACAAATACGGAAGACTGGTTATTTTGAAGTTGACTCCTGTGGGACCATGGTCCTTTACATTCCTTCTAGCTTGCAGCTTCCCAGTGGGGGAGCAGGAAGAAAAAGGGTGAGAGTCAGCCTCTGCCATTAGCGTAATTAGTATTTATTTAACCCTCTTGTGTTTTTATGAGGGGTTCCTGTTAAGCAATGAGAAACTCATTCACTACAAAGCAAAGGAAGCCAGAATTTCAGCTTGGAGAGGTTTCAAAGCGTTACAAGTTCCACTATTAGAAAGTGTGTGTTTTCCTGTGTGCTGAGTACACCATAGCGCAAAGGACACAGCTTACAGAAAGGGCTATGCAATGAATGCTGGTTTGTGTACCACAGCAAAGCAACACACGGCCAAAAAATCAACATCTATTTCCTCAAAATACCCCTCCCACACACACATTTAAACCAGTATTTACAGGAACTGGATCTGGGGATACCCGTTAAAAGGAAAAGCTAGAAAAATCCCGACCATTGAAACCAGTGGCAAACCTCCCACTGATTGACGCCAGTGGAGTCAGGATTTCACCCTGATGCACACGGTAAACCTGCAACGGACACTGATCCATTAGGAAATTATGTTTCTGCCAGCGATGCAGCAGGGCTAAACCAGGCTCCCTCCCTCCCCTGGCCGCATGCTGCTATTAGAAGCAGCCGGCACGTACAGCCCCTGAGCAGAGGGGCCAGGCAGCTGTGTGCGCTGCACAACACCCATGGCCACAGGCACCGTGTGGCTGTAGCTCCAGTTGGCTGTAGTGGAGCTGGTGCAGCCTGTGGAGCTTTGGACTTCCCCTCAGCCTAGGGGTTGCTGGAACAGGCCAGGAGGAGCGGGGGCAGAGGTCTGGCCCATGGTGCAGATACTTGTGTGAGCTGGATGAAAGTGTAGCAGGCCAGAGGTTCCTTGTTCCTACTTTCGCCCAATGCAATCGCCCACACCTAAGCCAACTGCATCCTACTCCTGGACCTTAGTGCAACCTCACGAGTTGTCTTGGTTTTTAAACAGCTGTCCTGAAAGAAAGCCAAGATCATCACTCCCTCCCCCTCCACACCCAGAGATCTGCTGGGAGAAGCTCCCCTTTTATATGCAAGGGCGAGTCCTGGGGACTGGCAAGCAAGCCAGGCAGCGGCTGGGCCATGACTGCAGTGGGGGAACATGGCTCATGTCCCAGGATGTCCCCACCATCTCCTCTAACCCCAGAGCTATTGCCTGGAGAAGGTCAAGTGGTGTGACGTGCCACTAGAGGACCCAGAGAACCTGACATTTGAATGAAGCTGCTGACTGCTGCAATAAATGCACAGGCACCACCACAGCTACTTCATTGGCAGCGTGTAAGCTGGCTGTGCCCACAGACACACATGTGGCTTGTTGTGTGTTGACAACCCAGGTGAGACCTGACCTCTGTCCAAACAGGGGAGCAACCGACATTTCCTGCCCAGCAACCAACTTCTCCACGCATGGTGAAGGCTGCTAAGCCTTGGCCATCTGTGAGAGCAGTCCAATGGTTTTTAGGCTGTTCTGTGTGTGACTGATGTGCTGAAATACCACTGAGCCCGCCTACCTGCCCTTTGGGGTGCCCCACCACCCTGTCCTGCTGGGCAAAAACCTCTGGCATTGGCAGAAATGGGGTCATAGCTCACAGCAGAGTAATACAGACATTGAGCTCTGCTCAGCTCTGGGAAGGCTCAGTCAAAGGGACTTCACACAGCACCCAGGTGCACAGCGCCAGTGGGACCAGAACCCCAGATAAATCCATCTTATTCTGTATCAAGTTTTATACAGAGCAGGGTCATAAAATGTTTGCCTCCCATTTACCAATGAAAAAAGAGATATGCACAGGTAACAATTATTTACACTGGGACTGCGGTGGAGATGGACGTAGGAGACAGATTTGTTGAGAGTCTCTGGGTTAGGTTGAAAGGGGTAAAAAACAATGGTGATGTCATGCTAGGGGTCTACTACAAACCTACCCAGGTAGAAGAGGTGGATGAGGCTTTTTATTAAACGGCTAACTTCATCATCCAAAGCACAGAATTTGGTGGTGATGGGGGACTTCAACTATCCAGACACATGTTGAGAAACTAACACACCAGGGCACAGACTATCCAATAAGTTCTTGGACTGCGGTGGAGACAATTTTTTATTTCAGAAGATTGAAAAAGATACTAGAGGGGAAGCTTTTCTAGACCTGGTTTTAACAAATAGGGAGGAACTGGTTGAGAATTTAAAAGTGGAAGGCAGCTTGGGTGGAAGTGATCATGAAATTGTAGAGTTCATGATTCTAAGAAATGGTAGAAGGGAGACCAGCAAAATGAAGACAATGGATTTCAAGAAGGCAGATTGTAGTAAACTCAGAGAGCTGGTAGGAAAGGTCCCATGGGAAGCAAAATTAAGAGGAAAAACAACTGAAGAGAGTTGGCAATTTTTCAAAGGGACACTGTTAAAAAAGGAAACTATTCCGCTGCATAGGAACGACAGAAAGTATAGCGAAAGACCGCCTTGGCTTAACCAGGAGATCTTGCATGGTCTAAAAATAAAAAAGGAGTCATATAAAAAAGTGGAAACTAGGAGAAATTACAAAGGGTGAATATAAGCAAACAATACAGGTATTCAGGGGCAAGATTAGAAAGGGAAAGGCACAAAACGAGCTCAAACTAGCTAGAGACGTTTACAACTATCTATAAACAATCACTATCTACAAGTTATCTAACACTAAAGGACGAACACAATGAGATGAAGTGCTCCAGCTACCCTCACGGGCAGTAAGAAGGAACCGAGGGGGTGGAGGGCCGGCGGGGGTATATATGCTCCGGTATATTAGCACCACTCCAGGGAGCTCCCCAGCTGGCTCAACGGGTACTGCTAAAGGAAAAAGCTCCAGAGTCCCTGCACGCAGCACGCACATCCGTCCTAACTGGAATGGACATGAGCAAGCACTTGAAGAGGAATAAGAACAACCCATGTAACTACAGACCAGACAGTTTAACTCTGTGCCAGGAAAGATAATGGAGCAAGTAATTAAGGAAATCATCTGTAAACACCTGGAAGATAACAAGGTGATAGGGAACAGCCAGCATGGATTTGTAAAGAACAAATCATGTCAAACGTATCTTGTAGCTTTCTTTGATATCCACAAGACTTGTTATCCTAAGGGAAAAGCGGTGGACGTGGTATACCTAGACTTTAGTAAGGCATTTGATACGGACTCACATGATCTGCTTATCAATAAACTGGGCAAATACAACATAGATGGAGCTACTATAAGGTGGGTGCATAACTGGCTGGATAACCGTTCTCAGAGTAGTTATTAATGGTTCACAATCATGCTGGCAGGGCATAACAAGTGGGGTTGCACAGGGGTCTATTTTGGGACTGGTTCTGTTCAATATTTTCATCAGCGATTTAGATATTGGCATAGAGAGTACGCTTATTAAGTTTGCAGATGATACCAAGCTGGGAGGGATTGCAACTGCTTTGGAGGATCGGGTCATCATTCAAAATAGTCTGTGATAAACAGGATGAAATTTAATCATGACAAATGCAAAGTGCTCCACTTAGGAAGGAACAATCAGTTTCACACACACAGAATGGGAAGCGACTGTCTAGGAAGGAGTACTGCAGAAAGGGATCTAGGGGTTATAATGGACAACAAACTAAATATGAGTCAACAGTGTGACAGTGTTGCAAAAAAAGCAAATGTTATTCTGGGATGCAACAAGAGTGTTGTGAGCAAGTCATTCTTCCACTCTACTCTGTGTTGATTATGTCTAATTGGGAGTATTATGTCCAGTTCTGGGCACCACATTTCAAGAAAGATATGGAGAAATTAGAGAAGGTCCAGAGAAGAGCAACAAGAATGATTAAACGTTTAGAAAACATGAGCTGCGAGGGAAGACTGAAAGAATTGATTGGGCGTGTTTAGTTTAGAAAAGAGAAGACTGAGAGGGGACGTGATAGCAGTTTACAAGCATCTAAAAGGGTATTATGAGAAGGGGGGTAATTGCTCTCCCTGGCCTCTGAGGATAGGACAAGAAGCAATGGGCTTAAACTACAGCAAGGGAAGTTTAGGCTGGACATTAGGGAAAACTTCCTAACTGCCAGGGTGGTTAAACACTGGAATAAATTGCCATGGGGAGTTGTGGAATCTCCATCTCTGGAGATATTTAAGAGTACATTAGACAGACACCTGTTGGGGATGATCATTCTAGACAGTGCTTGGTCCTGCCATGAGGGCGGGGGACTGGACTCGATGACCTCTCCAGATCTCTTCCAGTTCTAGTGTTTTATGATTCTATATTAATAAACAAAAGTGATTTTATTAAGTATTAAAAGTAGAATTTAAATGGTCATAAAAGATAGCAGAGAGATCAAAGTACATTACTAAGCAAAATAAAACAAAACACATCAACTGCATCTAATACTCTAAGACAGTGGTCACCAACTAGTAGATCAGGATCTACCAGTAGGTCTTGGAGCCTGACAGGGAATCCTGACTGGTTTGGCCAGAAAATTCATGTGCTGGCACTTCAGTGGCCCCTTCACCCGTTGTCATGATGGTCCTGCTCTCTGCCTTGGAGCTGCCCCTTGGGAACCTCCTGCTAGCATGAGAGTGTGTCTGAAACACACACTCACTCACTCTCTCTCTCTCTCTCCTCCCCCCTTTCCCGACCCAACACGTACACTGGTGGGTTAGTTTTAGTTTTTGACTGGTCTGTGCATTTCATCACTTTCATTTCTCTCTCACTCTTAAATGCAATTCTTTGAGTAGCGAGTTCTAAAATGCCTAACCTGTTGTGGCTGGAGTACTGTCCCAGAGAATGCAGCCCCTGGGAAAGGCAGAGCAGGGGGTCTCCACGTGCTGTCCTTGCCTGTGGACACCTCTCCTGCAGCTCCCCTTGAACAGCAATGGAGAACTGTGGCCAGTGGAAGCTGTGGGGTTGGTGCCTGTAGACGATGGGCCGCACATGGAGCCATTGCTGGACATGCCAGCTGCTTTCAGGAGGGCCAGGGCCCGAGCCAGCTGTTTGGCTACTTGCAGGCTGGGTGGGGGGTTTGGGCCCATAGCCCTCCCCTCCCCCAGGCAAGTACCCCACCCTCTTAGCCACTCCAGAGCCCACCCCTACCCCTTACCTTTGGAGTGTCCCTTATCCTCCTTTCCCAATGTGGGAGCCAGGTCAAGCCCTGGGTAAGTCTGTGTTGGCTGTCCAGATGCTCCCAGGGTGGGCAGGGCTTGAACCCACCACCCTGTACTCCCCAGGCAAATGCCCTATCCCCTAGACCACTCCAGAGCCCAGCCCACCTTCAGAGGGTCCCTTATCCTGCTTTCCTAATACTGGAGCCAGGTCCATTTGTGGGGCAGCTGTTGTTGGCTATCCAGCTGCTCTCAGGATGGGCGGGGGGGAGTGGGTCTTAAGCCACCACCCAGCACTCCCCAGGTGACTCCAGAACCTGCCCCACCTCCCAAGGGTCCCTTATCCTGTGTTGGCTGTCAGGTCGGTCCCAGGGTGGGTGGAGGCAGGGATGGGACGTGAGCCCACCATCCTGCGCTCACTAGGTGAATCCCCTAAGCCACTCCAGAACCTACTCCACCACCCTACCTTCAGGGCATCCCTTATCCTGCTTTCCTAATGCAGGAGATAGCTCCATCCCTCCCACACTCTGAACCCCTTGGCCCAAGACCAGAGCCTGCACCCCAATCTCCTACCCAGCCTGGTGAAAGTTAATGAGGTTCAGGGAGGAAGGGGGATGGAGTGAGCAGAGTGAGGCCTCGGAGAAGGGGAAGAAGGAGACAGGGCAAGGGTATTTGGGTTTGAGGTAGATCTTACATTGCAGTTCAATTGAAAAAGTGATCTTGTGGTTAAGAAGACTAGAGACCACATGCCATATCTTCCCTTACCAGTAGCTCTAACCATCTCTTCCCACAAACCGGAAGCCTCCCCGCCTGGCCCGGATTCTTCCCCCATTTCAGTCTTAGATGTTTCCAGACGTCATCTGGGGTAGAAAGCAGGGGTGTCTTGACATCTGGCAGCTGCTCCTATTGTTTGGTTTCCCCACCTTTATATAGATTGTACCCAAGGTGGGAATCCTTTGTGCTCAGTTCAAACTTTTCTCACCTTCAGTGGAAAAGTAAAACATCCAAGATGAATCCCACCATCAGGTGACTTAAACACATGTCTTTGTGGGGACTCGGAGCCCCTCCTTCTGACTGGTTCATAGGAAAAACAAACCTATTTACTGTTTCAAAGGGGTAGCCGTGTTAGTTGGTAACTTTAAAAAGGAGGAGTCCTGTAGCACCTTAGAGACTAACATTTATCATGAGCTTTCGTGGGCACAATCCACTTCCTCACATGAGCAGAGGAAATGGGTTTTACCCACGATCTATATTTTTGTTAGTCTCTAAGGTGCTACTGGACTACTTGTTTTTAAACCCATTTACAGATCATTCTTAATCATGAGCCAGCAAGTTTCTGAAGCACCCTTAAAGGCCCTCACTGAGCATGTCTGGATTAATAAAAAAGGCTCATACTTCATATTTCTAACTTCAAATACAGGAATTACACATACACACAAACAGAATATACATATTCAGCACATAACTTTTAATAACGTTACATGAAACATTTTAGTTATGCAGTTAAATATTAGTTATGCATATTCATAAGCATATTTTCAGACACAGAGTGTGATGTCACACAGTGAATATTTGAATTAACTCTTCTGTCCCCAAAATTGAGATGATTTCCCAATTGTTCTTAACCCTGTCCTCCAGAAAGCCACCATACACCTTTCAGTCCATACGTCATACACAGCATCAAGATGTAACGATGCTTCATCACTAATAGGGTCCTACCAAATTCACAGCCATGACAAAGATGTCACGGTCTGTGAAATCTGGACTTTTGTGTGCTTTCACCCTATGCTATACAAACGTCTCGGGAGAGACCACTGATTTTCAAAATGGGGTCTTCACACAAAAGAAAGTTGCAGAGATGTATTGTTACCCTTACTTCTGCACTGCTGCCTTCAGAGCTGAATGCCTGGCAAACAACTGCCGCTCTCTGCAACCCAACTCTGAAGGCAGCAGGGCAGAAGTACTGTACGTGTGGCACGGTGTGGTATTGCCAGCCTCACTTCTGCACTGCTGCTGACAGCCACTGCCTCTGGGCTGGGCATCTGGAAAGTGGTGGCTACTGCCTCTGAAGGTAACACCCTGTCAGCAGCAGGGCAGAAGAGAGGGTGGCGATACCATCCCATCCCATCCTTATTTCTATGTTGCTGGCAGCAACTTCAGAGCTGGACTCCTGGCCAGCAGCCGCTGTCCCCCCCCCCGAAGGGTATACCGCTGCCAGCTGCAGCACAGAAGCGAGAGTAGCAGACAGTGGAAATCAATCCCCCCTGCCCTGCCCACACACAAACACCTTTTTGGATCAAGACCCCTACAACTGCAACATTGTTCAATTCACAAGCACTGAGGACTAGTATCGGGAGAACACCAGAGGGCTGGAAGTAGGGAATCTGATCATATCCTCCTCCCATCTCTGCAGCCCCTTCCCTGCTCAAAGGCGCTCTTCTGAGTACAAAGTTCACTTGATGTAGGTAACCTTGTACGAGTGCTGCTGAGTTAGCCCTACAAGCCAACCAGCACTCACCCTGCCCTCCACTTTCCTTTCATTTCTGCCACCTAACTCAGCCATATCACTGCTGCTTCCGGGCTCTCTGGGAACAGACACATCTATGGAAAAGCAATCAAACAATCAATCAATAAAAAATTGGACTGCTGGTGCCGAGTTCAGCACAGAAGTCTCTCAATTCCCTTCTCTCTTCAGTCTGTACCCGTATCTCATCTGAACTCTTTTCCTGGTCCTCTTGTGACTTTAGACTCTCATGTTCCACCCAGCAGCTTCCCAGAGACATAGACTCCTCCCTTCAGCCCTCAAGCTTTTTCACACTGAAGGAGCAAAGGACATGCGGCCATTCAGAAATTCTACACAGGTGCCCAGGCAAGCTCTCTCCACCTACCAGATTGCAAGGCAGACTTTGAGGACATCTACTTAGCACCATAATGAGCCAAGATGTTTGGACACAGACTGGCTAACCTTGTGAGGAGGGCTTTAAACTAGGTTTGTCGGGGGCAGGTGAGCAAAGCCCACAGGTAAGTGCTGAATGTGCGGGACTGGGAGATGGGTTGGAAATGGGGGGGACTACGGCCTATAATGGCAAGGAGAAAGGAGGGTCAGGGCACAACAGGGAGGCAAGATCAAATCAGTATCTTAGATGCCTATATACAAATGCGAGAAGTATGGGTAATAAGCAGGAAGAACTGGAATTGCTAACCAATAAATACAACTATGATATCATTGGTATTACAGAAACCTGGTGGGATGGGACGCATGATTGGAATGTTGGTATGGAAGGGTACGGCTTGCTCAGGAAGGACAGACAGGGAAAAAAGGGAGGAGGGGTTGCCTTGTATATTAAAAATGTACACACTTGGACTGAAGTGGAGATGAACGTAGGAGATAGCTGTGTAGAGAGTCTCTGGGTTAAGCTAAAAGGGGTAAAAAACGAGGGTGATATCATGCTAGGAGTCTACTACAGGCCACCTAGCCAGGTGGAAGAGATGGATGAGGCCTTTTTTAAACAATTAACAAAACTATCCAAAGCCCAAGATTTGGTGGTGATGGGGGACTTCAACTATCCAGACATATGTTGGGAAACTAACACAGCGAGGCACAGGCTATCCAATAAGTTTCTGGACTGCATTGGAGACAACTTTCTGTTTCAGAAGGTTGAAAAAGCTACCAGAGGAGAAGCTGTTCTGGATTTGGTTTTAACAAATAGGGAGGAACTAGTTGAGAACTTGAAAGTGGAAGACAGTATAGGGGACAGTGATCACGAAATAATAGAGTTCATGATCTTAAGGAAAGGTAGAAGGGAGACCAGCACAATTGAGGTTATGGATTTCAGGAAGGCAGATTTTGATAAGCTCAGAGAACTTGTAGGTAAGGTCCCATGGGAAGCAAGACTGAAGGGAAAAACAACTGAGGAGAGTTGGAAGTATTTCAAAGGGACGTTGTTAAGGGCCCAAAAGCAAACAATTCCGCTGTGTAGGAAAGATAGAAAATATGGCAAAAGACCAGCTTGGCTTAACAAGGAGATCTTGCATGATCTCAAAATAAAAAAGGAGTCATATAAAAAATGGAAACTAGGACAACTAACAAAGGATGAATATAGGCAAGCAACACGGGAATGCAGGGGCAAGATTAGAAAGGCAAAGGCACAAAATGAGATCAAACTAGCTACAGGCATAAAGGGAAACAAGAAGACCTTTTATAAATACATTAAAAGGAAGAGGAAGACTAAGGACAGGGTAGGCCCACTGCTTAGTGAGGAGGGAGAAGCAGTAACAGGGAACTTGGAAATGGCGGAGATGCTCAATGACTTCTTTGTTTCGGTCTTCACCGAGAAGTCTGGAGGTGTGCCTAACGTAGTGAATACAAGCAGAGAGAGGGTAAGTTTAGAAGATAGGATACACAAAGAACAAGTTAAAAATCACTTAGGAAAGTTAGATGTCAGCAAGTCACCAGGTCCTGATGAAATGCATCCCAGGATACTCAAGGAGCTGATAGAGGAGGTATCTGAGCCTTTAGCTATGATCTTTGAAAAATCATGGCAGACAGGGGAGATTCCAGAAGACTGGAAAAGGGCAAATATTGTGCCCATCTATAAAAAGGGGAATAAGAACAACCCAGGAAATTATAGACCGGTCAGTTTAACGTCTGTCCCAGGGAAGATAATGGAGCAGGTAATTAAGGAAATCGTATGCAAACACTTGGAAAGTAATAAAGTGATAGGGAATAGCCAGCATGGGTTTGTGAAGAACAAGTCATGCCAAACTAATCTGATAGCTTTCTTTGATAAGATAACGAGCCTTGTGGATAAGGGAGAAGCGGTGGATGTCATATACCTAGACTTTAGTAAGGCATTTGATACGGTCTCGCATGATATTCTTATTGATAAACTAGGCAAATATAACTTAGATAGGGCCACGATAAGGTGGGTGCATAATTGGCTGGATAACCGTAGTCAGAGAGTTGTTGTTAACGGTTCTAAATCCTGCTGGAAAGGGATAACAAGTGGAGTTCCTCAAGGGTCTGTTTTGGGACCCGTACTATTCAATATCTTCATCAATGATGTAGATATTGGGATAGAGAGTACTCTTATTAAGTTTGCAGATGATACCAAACTGGGTGGGGTTGCGACTTCTTTGGAGGATAGGGACATAATTCAAAATGATCTTAGCAAGTTAGAGAAATGGTCAGAGGTAAACAGGATGAGGTTTAATAAAGAGAAATGCAAAGTGCTCCACTTAGGAAGGAACAATCAGTTCCATACATACAAGATGGGAAGCGACTGTCTAGGAAGGAGCATGGCGGAAAGGGATCTAGGGGTCATAGTGGACCACAAGTTGAATATGAGTCAACAGTGTGATGCTGTTGCAAAAAAAGCAAATATGATTCTAGGTTGTATCAACAGGTGTGTTGTAAGCAAAACTCGTGAAGTCATTCTGCCGCTCTACTCTGCACTAGTTAGGCCTCAGCTGGAGTACTGTGTCCAGTTCTGGGCGCCACATTTCAAGAAAGATGTGGAGAAATTGGAAAGGGTACAGAGAAGAGCGACAAGAATGATTAAAGGTCTAGAGAACATGACCTATGAAGCCAGGCTTCATGAACTGGGCTTGTTTAGTTTGGAAAAAAGAAGATTAAGGGGGGACATGATAGCGGTTTTCAAATATCTAAAAGGGTGTCACAAGGAGGAAGGCGAAAATTTGTTCCTCTTGGTTTCTGAGGACAGGACAAGGAGTAATGGGCTTAAAGTGCAGCAGGGGAGGTTTAGATTGGACATTAGGAAAAAATTCCTAACTGTCAGGGTGGTCAAATATTGGAATAAATTGCCAAGGGAGGTGGTGGAATCTCCCTCTCTGGAGATATTTAAGAACAGGTTAGATAGACATCTGTCAGGGATGGTGTAGGTGGAGCTTGGTCCTGCCTTGAGGGCGGGGGGCTGGACTCGATGACCTCTCGAGGTCCCTTCCAGTCCTATTATTCTATGATTCTATGATTCTATGAAGATTTTTATAATAAAATAGCTATGACATAATTAAAGTGTTGCCAGTTTACGATGTCCCTGTTTTTCTATGGTGCGCTCACTAGCCCACACGTACTGTAAGCAGGAGGCCTATACTTTGACCAGCTTTATCATCTTATATAACACTTAGCTGGTTTTCCTGTTACATTTATCTTCAGAACCGCACACCTTTCCTCATCCCTTACTCATCTCCATTATCAGGGCAATTGGAATCCGCACTGACTTGGCACAAGATACTTTTATTTTGAGGACATCTAGCAGTGCGTAATAACAACAAACATGCTTACCTTTATTATACGCACACAATGGGCCTTTTCCACTTGCCAGAGTGGTTGCTTCCGCCCTCATCACTTCATTGGAGTCTCTTCCTGCAAAACAGTCAAAAATCTTTTATTTCTCTGCAGAGGGGTGAGTTTTAAAGTTCAAATCAATAAAAGGCGGCTCTGTCCAGTGAAAAGCAGCACCCAAAAATTAGACTATCCAGTGAAACCTACTGATGTGCGCTTACTCCTCCTGTTCCCAGGCTGGCACACCACTGTCAATGGGAAGCAATTCCTCTGCACCGGTCACCTCTCTCAGGCCACATCTTCACTAAATGGAAGATCAACACTTCTGGAGTTCCATTTAGCAGCTCTAGTTAAGGATCAAGATACATCGACTCCAGCTATGTAATTAATGTAGCTGGAGTTGCATATCTTGATTCAACCTTCCCCTTTAGAATAGACCTAGCTTCAGTATCTTCTGACATCCCCCTCTCCTCGTGTCAAACTTCATTTCACTGATTCCATTATCCCTCTGGCTCATGGACAGTCTCAGCCAACACAGGCTACTCAGGCCCTATTCTAGCAGAATCTCACCACTTCTGACTCACTGTAATTTGTCAGATCTTCACCAGTTTGTAAAGCTTGATCCTTTTTCCCTTTTCCTGTTTAAGCCACTTTTTCACTGCCCCAGTGTCTCAGAGCTAACTATCCACACTCGAGTCCAGTATGGATAGGGAGCTGGGCCATCTATCCCTCTGAACGGGTTTTGTTGTAGTCATGTTTTAAGGTTGGTAAAGCAAACTGCTTTGCT
The DNA here is from genome assembly GCF_049634645.1 of Pelodiscus sinensis. Taxonomy (NCBI): domain Eukaryota; kingdom Metazoa; phylum Chordata; order Testudines; family Trionychidae; genus Pelodiscus; species Pelodiscus sinensis. Next base: position 50,852,122 of record NC_134721.1, read on the forward strand.
GCTAGGTTTAAGTTCAACCAAACAAGAAAGTGACATCTCCTCAGTAATCAAACAAGAATGTTTCTTCTCCTGAGACTCTTAAGATCAAAACAAAGATGGCTCTGTTTCAAGATGGCTAAGAGGGGAGTGGGTTCTGTGGACTCTGTGGGCAACATATTCCCTGGCTGGTGGAAAGAGAAGGCTGCCTCTGGTAGAAAAGCTCCCTCTTCCTTCTTCCTCAAACTCTTAACTTTTTTCTTTAACTTCCCTACCAGCTGTCGCACCTTCTGCAACTATCCGTCACCACATAATTTAATAAGGATTTTAGCCTTTAGAACAGATTAAAAATCTTCATGTATCAGATAAGGAGGACCAACAAAAAATACCAGGGACACAGAGCAACCTCGAGGGAGCAACGCTGCATCCAGAGGAGAGAAGAGCCATGCACAATAAGAATGCTGAGAAAGAAAATTAAGCAAACATGGTTACCAGTGAGTACAAAGGCACCAGGTAGATTTAACCAGCATCAATGCTTTGAGGAACCATATTTTTAAAGGGTGCATAGTGCCCATTTAATACAAAAAGCTCTTCATTTCGCTAATTATTATTCACATAACTGTAGCACCTAGGGGCAACAGTCGTGACTGGGTTCCCATCACACTAGGTGCTATACAAACACACAGAACGAGGCAGTTATTTGTCACAAAGAACAGAGCATCTACAAAAACAAAACAGACAATGGGCAGAAGGGAGAGGCAGGCCCCATTTTGACTTTAATAGGGCCACGATTTCCCCACTGTTCTCCTGATTCCTAGTCCAGGGACGAGTTCTTTACACCTTTCAATCTCCCATCAGCAAAGCACCTGCAGGAAGGACCAAGGGTTCTGCCACAGCAAATATTATCATGAAGCACTATCCACTCCTTTTACCCCAGGAGCTGCGATTTAGCTCACGACTTGGGAACTATACTCCTTAAGGTTCACCAGCTGTGGAAAATTTGCATACAGTTCTCTCACTGTTCTTACCAAGAGGAAGGTGATATGGATATCCATACAGATATTTGCAGAACAGTGCCCATCACTACAGCAGCAAAGCTTCCCCGCTTCGCTCCTACCCCCAAACTTCTGAAGACTATCACCGACATCACACATACATATCGAATGACTCTAAAATACACCCATGACAACTCTTCTTGACTATGATCCCGGAGAGCAAACAAACCCTGCGCACCACAGAAAGCATGTTCTATAACCAAGGGCTCTCTAACACCACAATTCTAGGGAACAGCTGCAGAGCATGACCCGATGAACTGATAACTGAGCCATGCCCCAAGCTGATGTGTTTTAGCATTACAATGACCCTATTATACATTCCAAACCAGCACAGAAATCACTTTTATTTTAAGGAGGCAGAAGTAGTATAGACAAGCTGATATTCTCATAAACTAATAAATGATGCAATTTAAACACAGTTGGAGAAAAGGCAGGATTTTCCTGAATATCCTAGTGTATCAGACTGGGACTCAGACGGGTTAGGGACTACTCACAACTCTGCCACTCACTCACTGCCACACTTGTCGAGTCATTTAACCTTTCTGTCCCTGAGTTTTGCCATCGGTAAAATGGAAACAAAGCTTGCCCTCATATGTACAGTACTGTATATGTGCTATGGATGAAAATGGCTATAGTATACAAGTGGTAGGTATCAGCATTATGCTTCTGTAATCAGCTTTCTCCACAGATTTCTCACCCCTTCATTCTTGGCCATTTAAAGCGGAGTCCTTCAATATGCAATATGATTTGCTGAAGGCCCTAAATCTGCCCTAATTGTCAGTAACTATTCACCTGGCTCATGAAACACTGGATAGAACGATGCATTAACTGGAACATGGATGGATCATTATTAGAGCATTAACACCACAGTTTAAAACAATTAGCAACTAATTCTACAAAGAAAGAACAAAAAGGCAGAGGGCAAGCTAAGGCAACAACGTTCATTTCACTCAGTTCATTTAAGGACTCCCTGTTGCTTTATTGCTTTATAGACAGGCTCCATCACCTGCTTCAGCTTACCAATTCCAAGAGGAATATTTTACTGTACATGCTATTGTAGCCTGGTGGTTCCAGGGGTTTAGGCCAAACTCCTCTTGGGGAACAAGACAAAGTGACCAGAAGAAGAGCTCTGTGTTGCTCCAAGACTTGTCTTTTGCCCACAGAAGTTGTTCTAACAACAGACATGAACCTCACCCACCTAATCTCATTTCACAGAGCTGGAAGAGACCTCAGAAGGTCATCAAGTCCAGCCCCCTTCCCAAGGCAGGACCAATCCCAACTAAGTCAACCCGGCCAGGGCTTTGTCAAGCCGAGACTTAAACACCTCTAGGGATGGAGATTTCGCACATTAGTTGCTTGAAGAGTTGTTAGGGCTCTGACTTTACTGGGGGAAAAAAGTGTGTTTTTAAATCAGAGCTAGCTATATAAATGTATCATTTGTAGTTTCTCAACTTGGCCAACTGAAGCTAGGCAGGAATTACAGGGTTATCCTTGACCAGCTATTTCGAAGTAGATCCTACCTGTGCCTTTTCTCCACTAGGATTGTGTACTGAGAGCGCTAACTTGGGACAGTTACCCATGTGCAAAAATCACACTGCAGTGCATTCTGAGGGAAGGGGGTAACAGTGTCTTAGTTGCCCATTAAAACAAGGGGAGTTACACAGGCATAGCACACACATATTGAAGAATAACATTATTCCTGCTACCTAATCTCATCACACACAATAGAGAAGAAAAACTCCAGCCTGATTCCCCCCCCCCCCCAAGTCCATCACATTGTCCCTGGACACATTCACACTGGGTTTTTTCTTGACTGTAACTCACCACTGACAGGCACACATGGCAAGGGGCTGGCTTCAGCCCCTGCACTTTGAGACAAGAGGTGCCCTGTATTTTTGGCTAAGATACCAGCCCTTTCCCCAGAGTGCAGTAATCTGGTTGCAGCACCAGCTAGTCTGTATGTGGATTGCCAGGGCAGAGAAATAAGGAGGGACAGAACAATGGAGAATTGCTAATAAAATCCAGTGGTCAGCAGCCTGAATCCATGAACAAAGCAGAGCTGCTAGGAAGGAGGAGCTTAATTATGATGGCAGGAGAGAGCTCTCCCTCTGGTGTAGATAAACTGGAGATCTTACATTGCCACAGCTGCAGAAATACAGGTGTGTTGCTACAAAGTCTGCAGTATAGACAAAGCCTTTAGTTTAAGACAGGATTTAACATCTGTGTGGCTACGTCTACATTGGCCCCTTCTCTGGAAGAGGCATGTTAATTTCCAACTTTAGAATAGGGAAATCCGCGGGGGATTTAAATATCCCCCGCGGGATTTAAATAAACATGGCCGCCGCTTTTTTTCCTACTTTGAAGTAAGAATAAGAGATCCTCTGGAAAAGGGCTTTATTCCGGAGGATCACGCCAGTCTAGATGCTTTTTTCCGGCTTTTCCCCAAGCCGGAAAAAAAGCGGCGGCCATGTTTATTTAAATCCCCCGCGGATTTCCCTATTCTGAAGTTGGAAATTAACATGCCTCTTCCGGAGAAGGTGCCAATGTAGACGTAGCCTGTGTGTATAAGCTGGGCAGAATCAACTTTCACACTGGGAGAATACTTACCTTCTCTCACCCTGCGTAAGTCATTCTTCCACTCCACTCTGCACTGATTAGGCCTCACTTGGAGTATTGCATCCAGTTCTGGGCACCACATTTCAAGAAAGACGTGGAGAGAGTTCAGAGAAGAGCAACAAAAATGATTAAAGGTCTAGAAATCATGGCCTGTGAGGGAAAACTGAAAGAACTAGACTTGTTTAGTTTAGAAAAAAGAAGACTGAGAAGGGGACATAACAGTTTTCAAGAAACTACAAGGGTGTTACAAGGAGGAGGGAGAAAAATTGTTCTCCTTGACCTCTGATGATAGGACAAGAGGCAATGGGGTTCAATTGTAGCAAGGGAGGTTTAGGTTGGATACTAGGAAAAACTTCCTGTCCGGGTGGTTAAACACTGGAAAAAAAAATTGCCTAGGGAGGTTATGGAATCTCTATCATTGGCGGTATTTCAAAGCAGGTTAGACAGACATGTATCAGGAATGATCTGGATGGTGCTTGGTCCTGCCGAGAGTGCAGGGGACTGGACTTGATGACCTCTTGAAGCCCCTTCTGGTTTTAGTATTTTATTATTCTAAGTGTTGTCTATTAAGACTGTGAATTCCTCAAGGCAGGGACTGTTTCCAATGTGCATGAAGCTCTATTGGGATATTTAAGACCTTATAAGCACCAATGAAATAGAAAGTTTTTAGACAGAAGCAGCAGCCGATAAGGGTTTGTTTATGCTGTAAAGTTAATGGTATAAGCCATAGGGTCAATGTATGGTTACACCAGTATAACCCCATGTAGACGTTCTTATTTCAACATTAGGGTGCCTTTTTGGGGTTAGCTTATGTTGCTTTGGTCAGTGGTGTAAGCTAAACCAAGAGGATCCTCTCATTCTGGAGTGAATACCCACACAGGGAGTTATATGGTATAGTTATACCACTAGAACAGGAAAATACCTGTTTAGGCAAAGCCCTAACAAGCACTTGCTGAATATCCTGGTTACTGCGATCACCCTAACAGGCTGTGGCTGCTGCTCATCGTGAGCCTCTCAGCTAGTGAGGCATCCTGAAGGTCAAGGAACCCAAATCAGGTGAGGGCGGAGAGAAGGGATGATATTTGCCAGCAAAGCCACATGGAATTTGCTTTTCCTTGTTTTTTGTGCCTTTTGCAGAGAACCAGAATAGGGCACCATTTCTTTGGGGAATAAAAGCTTTTCTCCTTGGGAAGATTCTAGCATCTTAGCGTCTAAAATTTTGCTTTTCAATGTTTCATCCATTTTTGCCCATACAAAAATATGGTAGTTTCTGAAGTAATTACAACAACAATTATTTTGCTTCCCTATTGGTTATTTACTGCATTTTTATTCTCTCTGCCAGGAGAGCCTTGAGTTGGAGGTGACTACCTTGGGTCAGATTTCAGAAAAAAATTACCTCCCCCTTCACATTTCAGAGCAATTATATTTTTGTAGCTTCCTTCAAGAATTTAGTTGAACACTTGCAACTTACTAACCAAGCTGTGAAATCACCATTGCTCTACAAAACAAATACAACTAGCACTGTCCTCATACAGGGCAACATCCCCCTATATAAGGATTACATGGTCTACCTGCTAATAGCAGACCATGTAATCCATTAACAAACAGCTTATTTATGTACAGGAAAAATTATTCACAATATGTTGGTCTATATGACAATAAAAAAGGCATTTTTTATACTAAAAGAATAAAGATTTTTATTAAGCATTGTAAGTTGCATTCAATAGCCTTCAAATACACCACACCACAATCCATCTACAACCAATCAAACCCAACAGTAGTTCATTCTTGCACAATCCATGAGTTGGGGCAGAACTCCCTTCAACTTACATTAAGATACCTACTTAGCTCTTGCGGGCAGGGAATGGGGAATTACACCTCATTTCTGATCACTAATGTGTGATGAAGAGCATCAGGAGAATTATATGAAAACGAATATAAAGAAATGATTCTGATTTTGAAGTACATTAAGTTTGGAAACACTAACAAAAACATCAAAATGATACAGGTATATTTGCTTATACTAAATTCTTGATGGGAAAGTTCTCAAGAACAAGCCATTTGTTTCCTGCTACAGAAGGGGGTATTTTTTTGAAGATCAAAGCTTTTTTTGTTTTTTTTGTTTTTCACAGAATTTCATATTTGCTAATATGAAGGCATAAAACAGCAACAGAGAACAATAATGCATACAGCAATGAGTACACCAGGGTAACGTTGATATTCAAAAAACGGCTAGATAATTTTTTTTAAGTTTTAGAATAAATGCAACAGAGGTCAATAATCACAAAATTTTAAGGTTAGAGCAAGATCAGTCAATGACTAAACATAGTTAACATCTTTTATAGGACTATTACTGATTATTAGCTTTTTGTTTTGCAAATGGGCACAGTACTTGTAAGAATGGAAGAAAGAGGACAATAACATGCATAATATTAACTACACACTTTAAAAATTATGAACCATGCAGAAGTTTAGCTCAAATAGTAGTACTAATGGTCTACGTCTGATTCAAAACCACATAGTTCATTGATCACGGATGCATGGTATTAGTCACAAAAAGTTTCAGAACACATTGTGTTTATTTTGAAAGGTCATTTGTATCTTCTATGATTTCAAGTTTATCTCCATTTAACTTTCTTGTAAAGTATGTATGATGTATATTTAAAATCAGCAGAACTGCAATATTACTCTATAATTTTTAGTTTCGATAGTTTGCACATTTTAACACAAAAGAACCACATCAACAGTGATGAAATTTAAGAAAGAAAAACTGTGGTTGTGCCTTTTTCCCCCATAATCATGAAATCAAAGCCTTAAAAAAGCTTTATTGTGACACAGTAATGCAAAATCAAATATAATGGCATACATATGGTGCCAAGTACTAAAAATTATATTTTAAGCTATATATACTTAAAAGACTGCCAAAATTTGTTTTCCTTATATTTCAAGAAACAAAACTACAAGCTTTTGTCATAACCAGTTTAAACTTTATGTATACTTCATTTTAAGTGCGGGAGTCAAATGCTCTTCATTCTCTTTCTTTTTTGTTTTATTGTAGCATTTTGACTACAACTGGTTAAAACTAAAAATGTGTTGTTTAAATCTCTGACATAAAAGAGGGATCCGAATTTCCAAAGTCCTCATTTTTCTCTTACGGAAAGGAAAAAATGTACGTAACTGTAGGCTCTCTTTCTTTCCAGATATTCCTAATCCTGACCCTTCCCAACATCCTTCACCCTCTATAAAAAATAAGTTTACTCTTCTTTTTTTAAGACAGCAGCCTCAAGAGTATCATCTTTATGGCAAACACTGTCTGCATTTAGTGCATTTAAGTGAGGATTTGTATTGCACATTTTAGAGTCATTACTCAAGGCACTTTCAGACTGGTTGGAACCCCTGATGTCTCCTGAATTCCCATTCATCTGGGAAGCTGGCTTCTCCTCATTCACTACTCCATTTTCAGCCAGGGATCCATCTGAAGACACAATTGAGGATTTAGATTCCTCTGATTTTGACTTAAGTTCTTTGGCCACTTCTTCTGCTGAAGCAGCGTAAGGAGGTTTGCCCTATTAATAAAAAGAGAATACATTAATTAAGGAAGCTATTATTATATATTTGTAATTGTTTATCTTGACACCACTTCCAATGGTGTGCTGTAGGACACAGACAGAAGTGTAACATGGTATCTTGGAATACTGCAAACATAGTCTACTTGTATCACAAGAGTTAGCATACAATACTAAATCTCAAGCACTGATTTAAAGTAGGGATGTAAGAGTAACTGGGTAACCGGTAAGCTGATGTTTAACGATTACCTGCACCATTTACACTCTTCAATAAGGCTGCTAGGAGCTGTGGCAGCCCTGGCATTCAAATGAGGCCAGGAGCCGCAGCAGCCACGGGAATCCCGATAATCCCAGGAGCTGCAGTGGCCCCAACGGGAATGTGGGGTTGGGAACCCTGGCAGCTATAGGAACCCCACAGAGGCAGCAGTTGGTTAAATGTGTAACTTATAGAAATTTTATTGGTTACAGAGTTAATTTTAAAAATTTTTTACATCCCTAATTCAAAGACTAAACATATCAATCTACAGACATGGAAAATTCACATCACTGTCAAAGGGGTGCAAAAGGTCAAACAAAGCATGTAATGCCAATTTCACCTTTGAGGAATAATAATGACAATATATCTGGGCTTCCCCTGGGTTGGGCAGTAAAGAAACCAATTTTTTTCAAATTAACCAGCCACAGAATTGGCTTTTATAGACTTTTATGACTAAGAGCCAAAAATTGCAGTTGGCTACCATAACTGCGATTACCATATTTCAAAGAATTTTAGTGCTTACATGAAAATTAATGTGAACACCTTTCAACTCAGCCTACTTTTCTGACGTGCCCCTGGTTAGTAGTACTTTGCATCTGGTGAAATAATTACACTGTTTAGACTCAAGGGGTAGCTGTGTTAGTCAGTAATTTTAAAAACAACGAGCACCTTATTAGGTCATGAGTTCTCATGGGTAAAATCCGTTTAACCAGATGAGTTGGTGTGGAAATTACAGAATCCAGGGTATATATAAAACAGCAAAAGAAGTTCTGTTAATTCTAGAACCAGTGTTAATGAAGCTAATTAAATCAGGCTGGATATGTCTCCATCATAGCATCTGACGTGGAAATGAGAATATCTAAGGTATGGAAATTGCCTTTGTAGTGCATTAAAGTGCATTAACTAGTTAAAATCTTTACTCAAACCTAAGCTGACAGTATTGAACTTGTAAATGAACTCCAGTTCAGTTGTGTGTCTCTATAATCAGGTGATAAAATTCTTTTGTAAAATAGCTATTTTAAAATCCATTATTAAAGGTCCAGGGAAGTTAAAATGTGCCCCTACAGGTTTGTGTGTTACCATTCCTGATATCTGATTTGTGTTCTATCCAGTTTGGCCAGTCTACATGGCAAAGGGGCATTGCTGGCACTCGAGAGTATCTCTCACATCTGTGGATGTGCAGCCCCTGATATTATGGCTTATGTGGTTACCTTAAACCCCTCCAGTATATCAATGACAATCTACAACCTATCCTGGAAAACAATCAGTCACTCTCACAGAGCTTGGGAAGATGTGCCAGTCCTCATCTAGACACAGCCCCCCAACCTGAAACAAATAATTACCAGCAGCCATATACCACACCACAGAAACCCACACCTGCAACAAGCCCCATTGCCAACTCTGTACATATCTATACAAGCGACACCATCAGACCTAACCACATAAGCCACACATCAGGGCTCATACACCTGCACTTGCACTACTGTGATAAATGCCATCAAATGCCAGTGATCATCTGCTACAGTATCTGTGCGGTACCTAACAATGTGGCCCCATTCTTGGTTGGCCCTTCCACACTACCATAATCAACATGATTAATTATAAGGAACAATATAAAAATCTGGCCCAATTCCTGCAATGGAAGATTTACAATATTCGTTTCCTTACAGTATTCACTTCCTTGTTTTTAGGTGCTTACTGATACCCAAAGACTGAAATACCATGGAGACTGGACTACCCTCTCAATCCCAAAAGTATTCCCTGTGAAAAAGACTTATGACACTAGAAAACTTGGACTCCTATGCACATACTACATTGGCTCTGGGGTTAAACAGAGGCCCTGTTTCCAAGCCTGTAAATTCAGTACAGAATTCCAGCAGAATACTTTACATGGGAATGAGAATTAAAGCTTTAAAATACAGAAATTAACATGCAGATATTTAGATCAATGTTCACGAAAATCAACAAGGAAGGCAGGCTGCAATAACTACCAAGTAGTATATAGAACAAGCTTTAATTTTTACATCTAGAAAACATTTTTAGTTGAAATTGGGAGTTCCCTCATTTCTAGCTGCAAGCATCCCACTCAGCCAACTCCTAAACGTTACTATCCAGGTGACACACTGCATTTATTATGCACCTTTGTTCACCCTTTCCACTGATCCATCTCCCCACGTACTCATTTAACTTTCAAAAGTCCTGAGCACCTGGAATGAAAGCAAAATAGAGGAAAAGACGAAGCTGAAACAAATTGGCATAATATGTGTAATCCCATTTGCAGGGCTCGCCAAAAGGCGGCAAGCCCTGCTCGCCAGCCGCGCAGATCGCTCTGCACTGGCTCTTCCGGGTTGTAATCTACTTGCCACGGGCGAGTAGATTACATTATTTGTTGAACCCTGCCAATTTGCTTCAGTGGCATAGTTTCAAAGACCCAAGGAAAAGATAGAAGCAATGACTTACGGACAGATAAGACTGTGTACTCAGGTGGAACAAAGGTTGTTCCATAATTTCCGACTAGTGTTTACACGAGTACTCTAGAGGTAGAATCCGAACATTACTTTATGGTTTGTTGTATTCTTTTAAAGGAATTTTGGGGTGGGGGAACCAGAATGAAAATGAACAAAAACTGGTGGAATTGGAATGGCGGAGGGGAGAAGAGGGTGGAAGTATAAATTTGATACAGTTTTGTATTTCTTTTAAGAGTCTGCTCACTGATTTCAGCTTAGGTCCCATATTCATCCCCTTCAGCTGGTCAGGCTTGTCTACATGGGGCCTAGGTATATTCTTCATAGCAGGGTGCATTCTTTTCCTCTAATCAAATAACCAAAGCTTGCTTCTGAATGAGATGGAACTGGGAGAACTGTCATCACTGTCCATATGGCTTATTGTTTCAGTATGTACCATAGTAGCTACAGGAAACACTCAATCCTGCCCTTCTCCCAAGAGCTGTCATCAACGTCTGTTGGCCTAGGGAGCCTGTGACCACTCTAACATGTAAACCAGAATTATGGAAATAAATCACAGCACTTTATTACCTGAATTGCTCCCTGGTTTTTATAACCTCTCCCATAGTACCTTCCACCTCTTCCAAATGTTCTTATCACTGGAGTGGAAATAACTCCTCTAGGACGCCTATATGTATTGAAAAACAAACAAATGCATTTAAACTTTGTTTAAAAATACCTTAAAACTAAATAAAATAAAGGTTTGTTTAATAATACCATCTAATTACTATAAGAAAGATTCAGAACCCCTCCACCCCAATAAACAACATAACTAATCATTGTGCAATTTAAGATTTTACTACTTGGGAGTGTGTAAAAGTCTATGATCTGTGTTTCCAAAATCTTGTTTTCCTACAAATAAAATTTTACTTAAAAAAAAAAATATATATTTTCAAGCTCCATGGAAATTAAAAAAAAAAAATCTTATATCAAATTATTCTTCAAGTACATATACAATTTTCTATCAGTGATGACCATATATAAGAAAAGCCAGGCAAAAGACAGCCATTCTGAACCATGATTTATTTGTATTTGTAAGACCATTCTTTCCATTTGATTATGCTTCCCACCCACAATGTGCAACTCAGGAGAATTCACATAAAATATGATTTAACAATGCTAAGCTGCTGCAATACTAAAGCTAGTCAGTGATTTAAGTGATTATGAAAAGGAAGGTGTGGCTTGAACCACTTCTAGTCCAGGCAGACACAGTTCTGCTACTCTCTTAATTACGACTTACAGGTTGGACATGCTATTGAGAAGAGCTTCAGTCACAACAAATCAGGAAGCAGGATTTCAAATTATCTAAATGGAGATTAGATGAGATCCACACGTTCTGATCTTGGACCCTCCCTCTTGATTGTGGCCATATACAGCTCCAAAGCTCTTCCACATGGAGCACTGTAATCTTAAGAATTACATTTAGCTTACATCAGGGTATTGAACTCAATTCATGGATAGAGCTGGATTCTCCAATTAACTAATGACCAATAATGCTTGCACTAGCCAAGAAAAGAGGAAACTCCCAGGGAGCCATTTACAATGGACAAGATACACCTGGAATGTAAAATGAGAGAAAGAGTAAACTGTATACGGAGAGTGTGTGGTCAGAGCATGATATACAGGAACTAGTTCCTGCAAAGTAACCAAGCCAATCCCAAAACATGTGATCGAGCATACAGTAAATGTGACAATGTGTAAATATATATAAAGAGGTTTCCTGTATAACTTGGGATATGTAGTATGCCCCATGTGCTTGAGTTTGCTCAAGTCAGTGTTGCTTGTATGACAAATAAAAATACCTAAGTGACAAAATCTGGAGTGAAATAGCGTTTTTGGGAAGCCAAGTAGAAAGAACTCCCAGAGGAAATCCCAACATATGACGACTCTGTGACCTGGAATGACACTTGTCTGGAACAGGTAAAGTAACTTCAGTGACAAACCTGAAGTATACTTAAAATCCATACACCTGCAGTAGAGTAAGTGAACACCCCTTATTGTAAGGATCACTACCTAACAGTAAGGGAAATGGTATTAAAAGGGTTTAAATTACGTCAATGTGTTCTAATAACATTTGAAATACAGGCAGTCCCCGAGTTACGCGGATCCGACTTATGTCGGATCCGCAGTTACGAACGGGGCTTTTCTTGCCCCGGAGGATGCGAGCGGCGGGACGCCCAGATGCGCCGCGGTCCCGCCGTCCGCATCCTCTGGGGCGAGAAAAGCTGCTCCGCATCTCCCTGGTCTGCTGTGGGGGGAGCCCTCCACAGCAGACCAGGGAGACGCGGAGCAAAGCCGCTTACATCAGGGTATTGGTGTAATACAGGAAGCCCCAGGCAGAGTTGCAGAGTTGCTCTGCCCCAGGCTTCTTGGAATCAGCCACTGATCAGTTTCAGCAGCGGCTGACTTGGGGACACCTGGGGTAGAGCAGCTGGGGCGCTGCTGGGTTGGTCCCCGCAGTGCTGAGGTGCAGCGCTGCGGGGACCTACCCGGCAGCGCCCCAGCTGCTCTGTCCCAGGCGTCCAAATTCAGCCGCTGTTGAAACTGATCAGCGGCTGATTCCAGGAAGCCCGGGGCAGAGCAACTCTGCAACTCTGCCTGGGGCTTCCTGTAGTCAGCCGCTGGTCAGTTTCAGCAGCGGCTGAATCTGGAGCCAGTTCCGACTTACATACAGATTCAACTTAAGAACAAACCTACAGTCCCTATCTTGTACGTAACCCGGGGACTGCCTGTATCTAAAAAAATAGACACTCTACAAAGTAAAGCAGCCTCTCATGTGACACAGAGCAAGAAAATTTGCTCTCTTACCACCCAAAAGAGTTACATATTTAATGCAGAAAAGATAACAAGAAGGTGCAGGTTAAAAACATGAATAAAGGTAAATTCAAAGGTAAATATAAAAGCACTGAAACCCACACTATGGTTTTCCTCCTCAAATACTGCTGTAAGGCAATGTAAGGTCTGAAAAGCCCCAAATGTGTAGTAGGAATTTTTAAAAATTATTAAAAAATTGTGTAGCCATTAAAAATCATAGCTGTTACATGCGCTGCGGGTTCTGCAGTATAAGGCTTACTTATTCAACAGAGCCCACAGTGCAGCTGGCTCCCCAGGAAGTGTGCTTTACAGATGTATAAAGTGGGCTCCCAGAACTGCTTGCAGGGGGCTGGCTGCGGCCCCACACTGCGGGCTCAGATACTGAAAAAACTCTAAGAGGACCAGCAGCTGGTGCATGCCAGGAGCTCACTTATAAGCTGGCTCCTAGCTGCTGGCTGCTCTGCGGGCTCTGCAGCATAAGCTTCATACTGCAGAGATTGCTGTACAGGGCAGCAGCTAGCTCCCCGGTAGCAGGGTTGGCAGCCAGCCTGTGCCAGCAAAGAGTGTAATCATAAAGGAAACTAATAAGCTGATGCTTATCGGTTAACCATTTAAACAGTTACACTGTTACAAGCCTAATGTGGAGGGCTGTTTGCACTTGGGGGACATTTAACATGGGCAGGTATAAGACAAATTTGCCAACGTCTGGGTTCAGCCTGGGGGAACAGGTCTGCAAATCGCACAATATGGTTGAAATGCAGATAATGTGGTAAAGTAAAAACTACCTATACTGGTATTAACGAATATTGTGTAACAGCTGAGATGGATGACTCTGGTATGGACCCAGTGAATATTACTTTAACTGGACTACGTTCCACCTAAATTTCTTGTCTTAATAAATGAAAAGATATTTTATGAGGTTTTTTTCAATATAATTAAAAAAAGCAAAGTTAAAATTGCAAAATGTTGCTTTAAAGGCAGAGCAAGCCTATAATGTAAAATTATACCCAGCTAGGCTATACAATAAAAGGAGAGCTTGCACTCTCCAGTTTCAACTTAAAATCTAATTTCAATGATAGTCCTAATAATTACGACTACTCTGGTCTTAATGTGTTGTGGAGTAATAAACTTACAAAAAAGCACAAAACCAGGAACATCATGCAATAAAACAAATGCTAACAAAGAACAAAAGTAAAAGCAGGGGGAACGTGTAATTGGATGTTGATGACAACTTATTTCGTGAGAAACAGGATTAGGGAGGTAAATGGATCAGCAGGCTGGAAACACGTCAGGTCCTCGGGACCTGATTGGTCCCAGATGACGGATTTTGCTGGACTAGGGAAGGTTGCTTCTGGCCCTGCTCTGTCACTCCACCAGCTCGGTCCACGCAGGGCTTCCTGACCTCCCTCTAACTCCTTCCAGTCCACCTGAGCCACATGCCGGGGTCCTCCAGGCAGCCAGTTGGGCTGCACATGCCAGGTCTGCACACACCCCACAGCCCAGCTAGGACACAGGCACCAGCCTTCTCGCCCCCACTCCCTGCATCGTACTGGGCTCCCACCCATTCTCTTGCATTGTGCTGGGCTCTCCCCCCCACAAAGCACACCAGGACCATGAAATGTTGCCGGACCAGGAAAAAAAATACAATGCAGGGAATGGATTTCATTGGCTCAAATAAATTCCTCATATTCTTGTAACTGAAATGCTACTGAGTCATATGCTGGTATAGGAGCAGTAGATGTATGTAATTAGATTCAGAATGAGAGATTTTTGTGCGTAGAAATGTTTTAATTTATCTGAACTACTGAGAAAGAACATATTAAAATGCTCCTGGACTCCTGAGCAATGGCCCTGTTTTACGTGGTCCACTTCACATGCAAGTAACAAAGAAATGCAAGAACAATGATTTATGCAACCTCTGCTATCACTTCTTTGCCCCCACTCTGGATTCTCTAGGACACTGAATCACTACATTACAGGGGTATTGCACTTACCCTCTTGCTGGCCCTCCAACAGAAACCACCTGTAGAGGAAATGGCCCTCTCCCTCCACGTCCACGTCTGCTTCCAGCCCAATGGCCGACAACAGTGCCAGCTATTTCAAGTTTCCCTCCCTGAGAAGGAATAGGTTGGACTCCTGCACATAAATGCAAAAGCAAAAATTGTTTTTAATCATGAAATTGAATTTATTAGCGATTGAAAAATATGCTGCCAATCTTCATTAAACAAAGAGCTTCCTTTTCTGATACTGTGAAACTAGCTGGTATGGTATGGCAGTTTAAAGAAACTATGGCTAAAATTGCAGTTGAGGAGTCCTTTATTAAAAATAAATGAATTATGAATTAAAACTACTTCAGTTTCAATAATTTGAAAAGTTTTGATAAGATACTGAGAATCTAAATGAAATGTTGACAAATATGTAAAACAAGGTGATAGCATGAAGGTAACTAAGAAGGAATTAATTTTATAGTACTAGATGAACTATTGTATCATGCTGATGAAAGAACAGTAGCAAATACACAAGAAAAGGTAATTAAAATTACTAAGCCTGAACCATGTTAAAGAAATGCCATTTTGAGTTGACTTAATTGTACCCACTACTTTTACCCTTCTTTTTTAGGCAGAAGCGAAAACCTTAGTATCCAAACAACACAGAATATCAGTATCACTGACATTCTAAATTTGTATTTTTATACGTAATGTCCTTAAAAATAATGCTAAATCAGGATAAAACATTTCCAGAAATCCAGGTAAGCACACTAGAGTTAGATGATACTGGTAAGTCCATCAGCAATGAAAGGGTTAAAAATTATGCCATTTATACAGGTGTATTTAGGTTAATATGCTTAAAAACAACAGCGCTGGTTAAACACAGGCAGTTCATACTTTTGTGTACAATTCCTTCACCTTTAATTGTTTAGTGTTTGCATTGCAAGGTTATTTTTGCAATAGTGTATTAGAAATATTTGCGTGGGTTTTTTTTTTTTAAATAAAAGCTTAGATGCGAGAGACTACAGCTACATATATGGGAAACCTGTAGTCCAAGTAACCGGAATTCTTGAATTTCTACTGGCCCCCTTTACCAAAGAGAACAATGGACAAAGAAATTTAAACATTTATAGTAACTTAGGACAGAAATCCAAACTTGGATGTGAGGCACCAATGAAGGAGTGATTAACAGTAACACAAATACAAGAACTTTTACTGTGTCACTTCTTCAAGATGCCTTATTGATCTCCAGTTTTAGAAAATCTTTAGCCTATCCAAGCAAAGCTGAGCTTGTTATAACACATACTAACATTTTGAAACAACAGACAGAATTTCTACTTAAATGTTAAAGCATTTTTATATTTGAAAAGAATGTTCTGTTGATGTAATATTCAGACCGGCACCAAGACCGGTCTGCCACAGGAACTCAGGGAAAAGATTCCAGTAGAGTACAGCAGAGAGTGAGTGAGTTCACAGCAACTCAAGAAGGCTCTAGAAGAGTGATAGCTGGAGACAGGGAGACAGTAAAACTGGCAGCCAGTGGGAAGCCTGAGACCAGACTGTGAAGTGAAAGAAGCTGTTGCCAGAAGCTCTAAAAAAAGGGGTTGGTATAATTACCGCCCTGAAACTTGCTAGTCCTGTTGTTGTCATTGCCAGAGAAGGCTCCGGAGTGTCCTGCTGCTGCTGCCACCCGGAAGGCCCGGTAAGCGCCTGTTGCTACTGTTTCCCCATAAGGGCCTCCAAAGCCACAGACTCCTGTTAGACCCAGGGTAAAGAAAGACAGGGGAAAAACTGTGAGGGGGCCAAGTATACGGGAATTCCCCAAAAGATAAGATGCTGCCATGTTCTTTTACAGCCACAGCGACTACTGCCATTCAACACTTAAGGCAGGAGAAAGGCTGCTTGTTTAGCAGTCAGAGGGACTAAAGCAACATGGGAGCCCCACTGTCCAGCCAGATCAGAGGCTGATGAAATGCAGGAACAACTCATCACCAGTGAGAGGGCTCTATCCAGAGTAATCGCAACCTTGGCCTACATGTCTCCTGGACACTTAGGCTACGTCTACACTGGCAGCTTCTTGCACAAGAACTCTTCTGCGAAAGAGTTCTTGTGCAAAAAGAAGAGCTCTTGTGCGGAAGAGAGCGTCTACACTGCCATGTGCTTTTGCGCAAGAGCATCCATTGCAGTGTAAACACTCTCTTTCGCAAGAAAGCTCTGATGGCCATTTTAGCCACAGGGGCTTCTTGCGCAAGAAATTCATGTTGCCTGTCTAGACTGCCTTCTTCTGGAAGAGCTCTTGCGCAAGAGGGCTTATTCCTCATGGGGAGAGGAATAACTCTTCCGGAAGAAGCCCTGTTTTACAATGCTATACTGTAAATTTACTTCTGGAAGAACGCTCGTGCAGTGTAGACAGCCAGCAAGTTTTTGCAGAAGAACAGCCTTTCTTCCACAAGAAGCTGCCAGTGTAGATGTAGCCTTAGAGGCTATGTCTATAGTGCACCCTTCTTCCACAAAAGCTTAGGCAAATGAAGCACGGAGTAGAATATCACCATGCTTCGTTTGCATAAGTATTTAGGGGGCGTTTTTGAGCAAAAGGCTTTTGTGCAAAAAGGAGCTGTGTAGACGGCTCCTTTTTTCACAAAACCCCATCTTGCGCAAGAGCCATTCTTTCTGAAAAAATGAGAAAGACGGCTCTTGCGCAAGAGGGGAAAGGAGCCATCTACGCAGCTCCTTTTTGCGCAAGCGCCTCTGGCCCTAATTATTTATGCAAATGAAGTGTGGCAATATTCTACTCCACGCTTCATTTGCATAAGCTTTTGCAGAAGATGGGTGCAATATAGAGGTAGCCTTAGTGTAACACTTTATTTGGGGAGGAATCTTGTGGATCTGGAGATCTGAATCTTCAGTGCATAAGTGGCATTAACATGCTTACAAGTTTTGAGGCAGCAAACCTCCATAATAGCACTTGCCCCACACACACACACACACACACACACACACACACACACACACACACCCACCCACCCCTCCGCCACACAAAACCTATTCATATTCCTATTACATATATATTCATATGTAGTCCTTTTTTTGGGGGGAGCTACTGGCATGACCATTCAAGGATCTCCTGTGTGCTTACTCTGGGAAGTGCCTCTGTTTAAATGAAAGTACCAAAATTAAATTTTAAAAAAAGGGTGGTATCTACAACCCCACAGCTATCCTATTCCCTTCATAAATTAAGTCGTTCATTCATACTCTACGTTTATAGTTGTGAATATTTTTGAAGTAAGGTAGTTTTATTATTTGTACTTTTCCTATCTTCCTAAGCTGATTTATTCTTTTTTCCTCCACACACAAACAATAGCCTCAAGGCATTTTGCACTGCCACAGATACTTGCAATATTGAAGGAAACAAATGTTACTGCAAGTTTCTCAGTTACTCAGGTACAGACAATAAAAATTATACTTTCTGCTGGATCACACTTTGACCATTTATTTTACTGCACTACTGCTATGGAGTTGGGCTGATGAATCGGAACACAGACTTGGAATGCAAATGATATTACAATATTAATTTTATACCAATTTAAATCCATGGACAGGTATTGCCAACCACTCACTCACCAGCAAAGCCTCTCCCCCGGCCCTGAGGTGGTGGGACTGGCCCAAAGTGTCGAGGATACATTGAAGCTGGATAGAAAGGCATGGCAGGTGGAGGCGGGAAAGGAAGTGGATGATTCTGCCTGGAGAAATTTAATCCTTCTAGGATGCTCTGACGCATCTTTTCAACCTTGGCAGCCTGCTCAGCCTGTAAGTAAACAAAAGTGCACAAATAAATGTTAAAATCTTTCATTTTTGCTGTTAACATTGTGCTTATTAACCTGACTGAAAGAATGCTAAATGCAGACTAGTGCTGGGACATACCTATATTTCAATGGATAAACAATAATTTGCTATAGTGGGTAACAATCGATCATCCGTATTTCATTGACTCACAAGAAATACTCATATTCAAATTAAAGGTAGTCTACAATCAATTTTCCTAGTGTTAGAAACAAATACAGTTCATATGGTGATCTTAACTCCTCACTCTCCAGATCCCTCAAACAGTCAAAAAAAGAGGGTGAGCATTTGTTACACTATGCACTTTAACATAAGAACGGCCATACTGGGTCAGAGTAATACTCCATCCAGCCCAGTATCCTGTCTGCCAACAGTGGCCAATACCAGATGCCACAGAGTGAGGGAACACAACAGGTAATCCTCATGTGATCCCTCCCCTATCGCCCACTTCCAGAGAAACAGAGGCTAGAGACACCATTCCTACTCATCCTGGCTGATATCCATCGATGGACCTAACCTTCATGAACCTATCTAGCTCTTTTCTGAACCCTGTTAAAAGTCCTAGCCTTCAGTTCATCCTCTGGCAAGGAGTTCCACAGGTTGTGCACTGAGTGAAGAAAAACTTCCTTTTGTTTGTTTTAAACCTGCTGCCTATTAATTTCATTTGGTGATGCCCTAGTTTTTATATTGTGGGAATAAGTAAATAACTTTTCCTTATTCACTTTTTTCATGCCAGTCATGATTTTATAGACCTCTATCCTATCTCCCCTTAGTCTCCTCTTTTCTAAGACGAAAAGTCAAAGCCTTTTTAATTTCTCTTCATATGGGACCTGTTCCAAACTCCTAATCATTTTTGTTGCCCTTTTCGGAATCTTTTCCAATGCCAATAGATCTTTTTCGAGATGAGGCGACCACATCTACATGCAGTATTCCAAAAGTGGGCATACCATAGTTTTATACAGAGGCAAGAAGATATTTTCTGTCTTATTCTCTATCCCTTTTTTAATGAATCCTAACATTCCATTTGCTTTTTTGACAGCCGCTGCACACCGAGTGGATGTTTTTAGAGAACTATCCAAAATGACTCCAAGACCTCTCTCTTGAATAGTTGTAGCTGAATTAGTCCCCCTCATATTGTACGTATAGTCACTTTACTGTGAATTTCCTCTTAGTGAAATAGTGAAATAAAATTAACATGTTGGTGATATTTTGTGATACTCACTATATATATGTATATTTTTTTAAATCTGTTTTCTGTAAGAAATTAAGGGTTTTGAACATAGGTGTTGTAAGCCTGACTTCACTCTTTTTCAATGGTTCAAATAAATTAGGAACTAGATTTTGTTTGTTTTGTAAAAGCAATGCTAGCTTAGTCCTTTTTGACAACATTGCCATCTCAATGCAAAACATCATGCTGCTGCTGAGAAGGAACAGAGATAGCTGTCAGCTCCGCTTGATTTGCTTATTACCTTCAGAATGTACAAGATTTCAATTTCCGGGTAAGTATCTTACAGATGTATGCATAATAGTCTTTTTATTATTTGAATTCATGTAAATCCTCTAAGCAACTAGTGAATCCTTGAGTCTACTGACTGAGATTACAGGACAGAGGAAAAATGAAGTCTTTCTACTTCTTTCAGAGTCTATTAAAATGACATGTTTCCACAGAGCCATAATAATTAAGGTCCATTTCCCATCCCCAAAGATACCCACATTCCAAACAGAAAGACCATATTCTCTAAAACCAGTAACTGCCAAACAAACTGAATTAGACACTAAAGAAAATTCAGAATACATGAAAAAGCAGTGGTTCAGGAACTACCTACCTGACCATCACAGAGGTCAATGAGAGGAACTTTCTCCCGGCTTGCTTTGATGAGCTTCGTCTGGAACAGTTTCCCATCAAAATACATCCATGGACAGCAGTGCTCCCATGGGATTGGCTGTCCACAAGCATCATTTGCAAAAAGTGCCATATCCACACCACTCATAAACAAAGCGGATAGCTGAATTCCTCGGGGATCTAGATTCTCAATCTTTGAGGAAAAATGAAATTTTAGTTGAACAAAGGGAAAGTACCAAGTAGAATTCCAAGTAATTGATCTATGCCAATTATTTTCACACCTATTTTGAAAATGAAATTGTTAAAAAGTCTGATTTTCAGTAAGTGGACTTTTATTTGAGAGCAACTTTGTAAACACAACCACCTGCATTTGCAGGTACTGGAGTCTGATACCTGTAACTCCAAAATTACAATGCTCAAGAGGCTGCGTTGTCACCGCCCCATAAAAAAAGACGCAGAAGCAATAGAACCTTTGATATCATACAAACCCAAGCAAAGGAAAGAATTAAAATGAAAAGATGTTTTCAAGTCTCAGAAGGACAGCCACATTTCTCTGTATCTGCAAAAACAATGAGGAGTCCTGTGATACCTAACAGAGTGAGTTTTATCCATGAAAACGTATGCCCTAATAAATCTGAGAGGGGTAGTCGTGTTAGTCTGTAACTTTAAAAATGCGTAGTCCTATGGCACCTTAGAGACTAAAAAAATATACAGTATCATGAGCTTTCATGGGTAAGACCCACTTCATATGAATGGAAGTGCAGAACCCTTTGGAAATCCTAGACAGTCTGCTGACCACAGATTGAAAAACACTGTTCTATGGTAACAACTTTTTGAAGACACATCGAGTCTGTGGGCCCCCAGGGTCTGTGCACCACAGGTTGAAACATAACAGACATAAAACACAAAATCTTGAACTCTAATGAATACTGAGATATTGCTCACTAAAACAGTGTTGGAAATAGTCAAGGAGAAAAATCAAAACAACAAAAAACCAGCTTTCATGTCCAATGTGCCATGACCTACCAGGATCAAAGACAGACCAGTACAAATGCTTTCAGAACAAGTAATTTTTCCTAAGGATTACTCCCAGATCAGCACTCCAAAAGAAAATATTTGATCTCAAATGATGCAAATTTTCATTTCATATTTTAATATTCATTCATGAATCATGACAACTAAATGAGCTACAGAAATGGGATTTAAGGAAGAGAAGAATAAAAACTCATGTTTGTTGTAGTGCTATAGTTGTGTTGGTCCCAAGATAGGTGAAGACTGTCTCTAATAAAATTCATGCCAAAGTAAAATCTAAATGATAATGGGAGAGGGAAGTGATCATGTGACTGGAATGAGAGGAAGGCTATCTTAAATATGTTCTGTGATGATTTAATGATTGGTAGCAACTGGGGCTATGTCTAGACTGCATCCCTCTGCCGACAGAGGGATGCAAATCAAGCACTTTGGAAGTACAAATGAGCCCAGGATTTAAATATCACGAGCTTCATTTGCATACTCACGTTCCAATGCTGTGCCGATCAGGCTCCGTGTCGAAAGTGAAAGTAAAGTGTAGCCGTGGTTGTGCCGCGTTTCTGCCGACAGCGGGGGCTTTTTCGGCAGATCCTGTACCCCTCATTTTTTGAGGAGTACAGGATCTGCTGAAAAAGCCCCAGCTGTCTGCAGAACTGCGGCTACACTTTACTTTCACTTTCGACACGGAGCGTGATCGGCACAGCGTTGGAATGTGAGTATGCAAATGAAGCCTGTGATATTTAAATCCCGAGCTCATTTGCACTTCGGAAGTGCTTGATTTGCATCCCTCTGTATGCAGAGGGATGCACTGTAGACACAGCCTGGGATGGACAGGAGGAGTGCTAGTCAGCACCCAGTGACTAGAAGGGTTAAACTCAGATAAATAGCAAGGGTATTGGCAGGGGGCCAGAAGAACCAATGGGAATACCATGAAGAAATTTGAATTGTATAAGATACCTTGTCTGTTTTCTTTGTGTGGGGAAATTAAGACAGGAGTTAAGAGACACAGAATGATTTAAACCCAGGCAGGATTACCATGCCTCCAAGGAATTCGGGGCATGGAAGTGGACTGAACCGTAAGTTGAAACATGTATTTAGTCACAATTAGAGTATTTTTCTTGATTTTTGTGGTTTGGTTTGAACTGCTCTGTGTGAATCTATGGCTCCCCTTCCCCATTCACTATGTAAGAGTTGTTCCCAGAGATTTTCTGTGTTTTAATGTGTTTTACTTGGTTGCTCTGTAACACCTAGCAATCAAGTATGCTTTATCAAGTATATCTTTTCTTTTGTTAATAAAAATCACTTTTTTTAGGTGATGATTTGATACTTTTGTCCTGGAAAGTAACAGGGGTTTGTGTGTGTTTTTGCCTGCCTGAGAGTAGGTGGTTAGCTACCAGAGACAGCAGCTTGTTTCTTTTTTCTTTTTTTCAAGCTCTTTGGGGCAAACGATCTTGAGGTACCCTGGGGGATGAATTCAAGTGTGCCCCCCCCCCAGTTTTTTTAGTAAATCACTTGATGATGGCAGCTTTTGATTATTTCTCAGAGCCAGTGTATCTGTGGCTGGAGGGGGGGAGGAGGAGGAGGAAGGACATTATAAGAAGAGCCGAGAGGGAAGGTATTGAAGGTCTTTGCGGGCCCCCATCTTCTGCACTTGGGAGTGCTGGAGTGGGGATCAACCCTGATAGCAACCATATAATTTAAAAATTTTTCACAGGAGCACACAGACAGAACTATTTGCTTATGTTGTCAGGCAAGGATCTCCATTGTGAAATTTAAAGTAGTGTTTCCATGTTGTGTTTCCAGTTAAGAAGCTGATCTTTGACTTCACCACATCCATGAGAGAAACGGTATATCTTCAATTAGTTCCACAGGGTAGCCGTGTTAGTCTGTAACTGAAAAAACTTTAAAAACAACCAATAGTCCTGCAGCACCTCAGAGACTAATAAAAAAATGTAGATGGTATCATGAACTTTTGTGGGCACAACCCACTTCTTCAAATAGTGTTGGGCTTGCTTAACTAGAAGTACTGAAAAGAGCTAGAAGTCAAGTGCAGGGTAAGGAACATCAATGTTCTTCTCCCCAAAAAAAGAATGATTTTTTATTTCCTCTTTTAATGTAATTATTAGGACAGTCAAAGAGAAGACCGTTTCCCTTCCTCGTACACACACCAAATAAACTCTTTTGTTTAAAGAACAGAATTTTGAAGTTAGCCCATAAATCAAAATTCAGCTTCCATTTACCTACTCATGCTGTGATGTTAAAAGAAGTTGACAGTTAAGGGTACAACAAAAGCAATGTGCTGAGCTCTATTATAATTTCCTTTTTAACTGAGTATGTCATTTGGTGATTGTGATTATCCATGTGTGATCAAGCTCCATACCTCTGACCTGTAATTCTAAACCTATTCTGATAGAAGTTAGGATAGTCTGCATTAGATCACGGTGGTTTCAAATGAAACTCTGAGGCTGCCATAAATTGCACTGGAGCTGACTGAGCCTTTGGACTGAGGAAAGAGGAATAAAACCATCCTTCTTTCCCTTCACCTCCCTTAGGCCCTGTGCTGAGAGCATCTGAGATGAACCCCCTAGGTATGGGTCTTGCATGTATAAATCTTACAACATACACTGTACAGTTTAGTGTTGCTTTAAGAGCGTCTACAACATGTATTATGCAGCAATTATATAAATTCTTCATATAAAAATGTGTTACAGCAAATACAGGTTAAGAGATTTCCATGAAATTCTCTGTTGTGATGTTTGCATTTAATACTGTTTCAACTGTAGATAGCACAAAATTAAATAAAAATCTGATGTTTTCAGTGTATCCTCCACGGTTTACTTCTGGAAACTCTCAGAAGAATTAAGATTTTGGTTTTTAATATTTTGATTCTGAAACAGTATTATTCCTCTCTGGCCTACTTCCACTGCAAATGAATGTCTTTTAGTTCTAGGTTGACATCTTTGAAAAAATGTCACCTGTAGCATTTGGGAAAGGCAGTCTTGTATCACTAGAAAAAAATTCTAGGAATACATGAAGAGTTAGAGCTGAAAAAGTACAGAAAGAGTATGTGATGATAAAATAAGACTGGTTGAGGGATAAGAAGGGATAATGGAAAAAAATAAGGAACAAGAGAACTATTTAGTAGACACGTGAACATGTTAATCCTTTCCTGGAAACTTGTCATTAATTTTCAATGGTAATTAAATTGCTTTATATTTCATGCACATAATCAGAAATCTACAAGATCATAAAAAAGAGGACCCAAATCTCTGAGTTCAAACTCACATGCTCCTTCTGTGCCTGACTTCAACAGAAAGAAGCAGCAGCTGTTTGTGAAGACTGTAACAATGTAGCATCAAGTATTTTATTTTCAGTTACCAACAAGCACTATGGAACTATTCCATACTTCTCCTACACACAACCTAAAAATAAAAATTGTTGCCGGAGAAATACAACGCTTTAAGGTAAAATATCCTGCTTATTAGTGGCCGCCTCTCCACCATTCTTTTTTCTCGGAGATGGAAAAATTTATTTTCCACTGGGAATGTATTTGCTGGAACCTTTGTGTCCAGCAATGTTCATGGGGGTGGAATGTGTATGTGTGTAGGTGTCTGTGTTTGTTTCCTCCATTACCCACCCACCGAAGCTGGAGACAGAAACAGGACTGTTTACTTTGTTAATACCCACAAAACAAAATCTACAAAGAATATTATGTCTACATTGTTGTGCTATGAGAATGAGAGGAATGAAGACCAAGTGATTGCTGTGCAGATTTCTTCATGTTACAACCCACCTTTTGACCATGAAGTTGCCATTTGAGTTTTCAATACCTACACATAAGGTTGCCCAATTAGCTTTGTGACACTGAGATATATGCCTTACTCCTTCATACTACTGAGATTTTACATCACTTCCTCTTCCCCCCAAGCCTCCTGCAGGATAAAGTACTTGTGTTGACATCTATAGACCTTAGATCATTCTCCCTTCTGCACCCCAATCCCTGACACCCCAAACATTCAGGGTGCCTCACTAAAGGGATGTTCATGATTTGGCTATGTGTTTTCCTGGAGAGAGGTGCACTACAAAATATAGTTATCCTTTAGTCTGACTACTGAATCAACACCATTAAAATACCATATCCTGAAGGAAGATGACATTCAGAGGTTGCATGTTTATAGTGTTTATTTTAAGGAAAAGAAGGCAACCACAACTGAATGGGAGAAAATACAGAAACATTCATCTCAGCAACTCTCCTGCTTGACTCAGTTCAGGCACCACATGGGCAATTGTGAATGAGAGGAGGATTTAATGATGCTGCCTTCAGGAATCTGATATGTTGCTTTTTAGCAACTAGCCAAAGACTTCTGCAAATGACCACATCTGCAATCGCTGAAACATGAGAGCAACAGATGAGCAGTCCTAAAAGAACCCAGCGTGTGCTCAATTTGCATTCTGTCCTGAGTCTCATTATCTCCTTTTTTCTGGTAATTAAAACCGTAGAGAAAAAGATGACAATGAGGAATCTCTCTTCCCTCATCTCCTTTTGGGGAGATATATATTTATGCTTTTCAGGCATCCTGGGACTGCAAGGATCCTGGAAAGTGATTCATGCTCTCCACTTGCTGAATAACAATCCAAATAAGATTCTTATCTAGACTCTGGATTATTTGTTTAAAAAAAATGTTTAAATAGTTGAAATGTAAGTGAGCTGCAGCTACTCCAGCTACGAGAGAGAGCAATGCCACAGGCTGTTGAGTCTCCCTGCTCTCTTCAGTGTCTTCTAATTGTGGACCTCAACTTGAGAAAACGAGATGCTTTTGCTACCTCTGCCCATTCAGTTCAGCACAGCAGGTACTGGCTTGGCACAATGGCCTTCAAGTCACTGTAGGAAGACAGTCTTCTCTGGCTCGGTTGGGCTATCCTACTTACATTAGGGCCTCCAGATGACTACATGCAATTATTCCTTTAGAGTGAGGAGGTGACACACTTCCTGTTCCTTCTCCCCATTGGCCATCTCCCAACACCATAAAGAACACTGAATAGGATGCTTCAGATCACCAACTGTGTCCCCTGGCTAAAGCTTTCTTTTGTTTTCATTTAGTAAAGTGCTGGATGATTTCAAGAATCAGCTAACTGTTGTAGATATAGGACTAAATCAGGCCTGGGCAAAGTATGGCCCACTGGCCAGATCCAGTCCACCAAGCCAATGAATCCAGCCCACAGAGGCAGTGGGGAGCCCCAGGCAAGCTCCCCTGCTTGTTCTGCACGCCGCTCAGAAACATGGCTGCAGGGTGCTTTCTCTATGAGTCCAGAGGGAAGTGGGGGGAGAGGGGGCAGGGGGAACAAGGGGAGAGGCAGAAAATCAGACGCTGCTCCGATCCCCCAGAACAATCCCATTGGCCAGTTTCTGGCTAGAAACTGGCCAATGGGAGCTGCCTGTTTGAAAAACAGGCAGCCACGAAGCACAATTCTCCTGCTCAGTACTCACTCAAGCACATGGCCGAGCAGGCAGGCTGGTCTGGCTGCTGGCTGTTAAGTCTCCGGCCACAGCCTGCCTCTGCCATCCTAGCCCCTCTTTCCCAACCCTCTGCCCCCCACTCCTGCCCTGCTACTCCACAGGCACCTGTACCCCCTCCCAGATCTGGCACCCTATTCTCCTTCCTGAGATCACAATCCCCTCCTACTTTAGGTCACATCCCAAAACCTTGCACTCCAATCCCCTGCCCTAGGTCACAACTACCTCCTTCACCCAAGCTCCCTCCCAGACTCCATTCTCCCTTCTGCACCCCAATCCCTGACACCCCAAGCTCCCTTCTGCACCCAACCTCCATCCCAGTCCATTAATACCATGGAAGAGTGTGGCCCTAGACCACTTTCCAAAATTTTGGAGTGTCCCCCCCAAAAAAATTATTGCCCACCCCTGGACTAAACTCTGCCATTTTCTTCATCTGGGGCAAAGAATTCTGGATAGGGTTTCTAAGAAGGTACCACCATGAAGGCAGATGAACATACAAAGGTCTAAAAAAAGATTTCCCATAGTAAAGCACAGACTGATTAACACTTTATATAGCGCAGTAGGTGTATAAATATAAAAGTCCACTGTTTAGCTAGTTATGTTTTCTTCATAATATGTAATTTGTTTTAGAAAGATAAGCATCTCTGCTAAAGTCTTTTGATCATATGCAAATTAATATTCATGGAATGTAATCAGTGCTGGAAGACTGCTTCCCCTATCTTCTAAAATTTCATTTTCATAACAGAAAAAATATAATAGAACTAAGTGATAACCAGCCTTTGCTACACTTAAAAAGTTTGGATTTCACATACTAAGTGACCAGTGTAGGCTGAAGGGATACACCAGATTTTTAAAAATATTCAGATGTTATTCGGCG